>NC_137008.1:63130048-63330048 GCF_032717465.1 Coenobita brevimanus
TGCATACGGTACCCTATCCCACATGAAACTGAATGAAATCCTGCATCTGAAGCTACTAACTGTGAAAGATTATTACAATAAAATTATATGTTATACCTGTTTGAAATCAGGGAGTGTTTTTGTGGACACCCTATATATAAAATATATATAATATAGTATAATATATATATATATATATATTATATATATATATATATATATATATATATAATATATATATATATATATATTATATAATATATGGACAGAGAGAGAGAGGGGGCGTTAGCATCAGCATTTGGGATAGAGGGCGGGTCAGCATCCCGGTGGGAAATATGGGGGAAACACAATGCCAGTGGGGGATAAATGGGGGTCAGCATCCCCTTGGGGGATATAAAAGAGTCAGTATCCGCGTGGGAGATAGAGGGGGTCAGCATCCCCGTGGGGAATTGAAGGGGGTCAACATCCCAGTGGGGGATAGAGGGAGGTCAGCATCTCCGTTGGGGATAAAGAGGAGTCAGCATCCCCGTGGAGGATACAAGGGGTTCTGCATCTCCGTCGGGGACACAAGGGGTTCAGCATCCCCGTGGGGAATAGAAGGGGTTCAGCATCCCCGTGGGGGATGGAAGGGGTTCAGCATCCCCGTGGGGGATAGAAGAGGGTCAGGATCCCCATAAGGGATAGAACGGGGTCAGCATTCCCGTAGGAGACAGAAGGGGGTCAGCATCCCCGTGGAGGATAAAGTGGGGTCAGCATCCCCGTGGGGGATAGAGGGGGTCAGCATCCCCGTGGGGGATAGAGGGGGTCAGCATCCCCGTGGGGGATACAGGGGGGTCAGCATCCCCGTGGGGGATACAGGGGGGTCAGCATCCCCGTGGGGGATAAAAGGGGGTCAGCATCCCCATGGGGGATAAAAGGGGGTCAGGATCCCCGTGGTGGATAGAAGCGGTTAGCATCCCCGTGGGGGATGGAAGGGGATCAGCATCCCCGTGGGGGATAGAAGGTGGTCAGCATCCCCGTGGGGGATGGAAGGGGATCAGCAACCCCGTGGGGGATAGAGGGGGGTCAGCATCCCCGTGGGGGATAGAAGGTGGTCAGCATCCCCGTGGGGGATGGAAGGGGATCAGCATCCCCGTGGGGGACAGAGGGGGGTCAGCATCCGCATGGAGGATTGAAGAGGGTCAGCATCCCCGTGGGACATAGAAGGGGGTCAGCAGCCCCTTGGGGGATACAAGGGGGTCAGCAGCCCCTTGGGGGATACAAGGGGTTCAGCATCCCTGTGGGGGATAGAAGGTGGTCAGCATCTCCGTGGGGGATAGAAGGAGGCCAAGATCACCGTGGGGGAGAGAAGGGAGTTAGCATCCCCGTGGGGGATACAGGGGGTCAGCATCCCCGTGGGGGATAAAAGGGGGTCAGCATCCCCATGGGGGATAAAAGGGGGTCAGGATCCCCATGGTGGATAGAAGCGGTTAGCATCCCCGTGGGGGATGGAAGGGGATCAGCATCCCCGTGGGGGATAGAAGGTGGTCAGCATCCCCGTGGGGGATGGAAGGGGATCAGCAACCCCGTGGGGGATAGAGGGGGGTCAGCATCCCCGTGGGGGATAGAAGGTGGTCAGCATCCCCGTGGGGGATGGAAGGGGATCAGCATCACCGTGGGGGACAGAGGGTGTCAGCATCCGCATGGAGGATTGAAGAGGGTCAGCATCCCCGTGGGACATAGAAGGGGGTCAGCAGCCCCTTGGGGGATACAAGGGGTTCAGCATCCCTGTGGGGGATAGAAGGTGGTCAGCATCTCCGTGGGGGATAGAAGGAGGTCAAGATCACCATGGGGGAGAGAAGGGAGTCAGCATCCCCGTGGGGGATAGAAGGGAGTCAGCATCCCCTTGGGGGACAGAAGGGGGTCAGCATCCCCGTGAGGGACAGAAGGGGGTCAGCATCCCCGTGAGGAAGAGAAGGGGGTCAGCATCCCCATGGGGGACAGAAGCGGGTCAGCATCCCCGTGGGGAATAGAAGGAGGTCAGCATCCCCGTGTGGGATAGAGGGGGGTCAGCATCCCCGTGGGGGATAGAGGGGGGTCAGCATCCCCGTGGGGGATAGAGGGGGGTCAGCATCCCCGTGGGGGATAGAGGGGGGTCAGCATCCCCGTGGGGGATAGAGGGGGGTCAGCATCCCCGTGGGGGATAGAAGGGAGTCGGCATCCCCGTTGGGGATAGAAGAGGGTCAGCATCCCCGCGGGGGATAGAAGGGGGTCAGCATCCCCATGGGGGATAAAAGGGGGTCAGCATCCCCGTGGGGGATAAAGTGGGGTCAGCATCCCCGTGGGGGATAGAAAGACGTTAGAATCCCCGTGGGGGATAGAATGGGTTCAGGATCCCCGTGGGGGATAGAGGGGGTCAGCATCGCCGTGGGGGATAGAAAGAGGTCAGCATCCCCGTGGGGGATAGAAGGAGGTCAGCATCCCCGTGGGGGACAGAAGGGGTTCAGCATCCCCGTGGGGGATAGAGGGGGTCAGCATCCCCGTTGGGGATAGAAGGGGATCAGCATCCCCGTGGGGGATAGAAGGGGGTCAGCATCCCCGTGGGGGATAGAGGGGGTCAGCATCCCCGTGGGGGATACAGGGGGGTCAGCATCCCCGTGGGGGATACAGGGGGGTCAGCATCCCCGTGGGGGATAAAAGGGGGTCAGCATCCCCATGGGGGAAAAAAGGGGGTCAGGATCCCCGTGGTGGATAGAAGCGGTTAGCATCCCCGTGGGGGATGGAAGGGGATCAGCATCCCCGTGGGGGGATAGAAGGTGGTCAGCATCCCCGTGGGGGATGGAAGGGGATCAGCATCCCCGTGGGGGATGGAAGGGGATCAGCATCCCCGTGGGGGATAGAGGGGGGTCAGCATCCCCGTGGGGGATAGAAGGTGGTCAGCATCCCCGTGGGGGATGGAAGGGGATCAGCATCCCCGTGGGGGATAGAGGGGGGTCAGCATCCGCATGGAGGATTGAAGAGGGTCAGCATCCCCGTGGGATATAGAAGGGGGTCAGCAGCCCCTTGGGGGATACAAGGGGTTCAGCATCCCTGTGGGGGATAGAAGGTGGTCAGCATCTCCGTGGGGGATAGAAGGGGGTCAAGATCACCGTGGGGGAGAGAAGGGAGTCAGCATCCCCGTGGGGGATAGAAGGGAGTCAGCATCCCCGTGAGGAACAGAAGGGGGTCAGCATCCCCGTGAGGAACAGAAGGGGGTCAGCATCCCCGTGAGGAACAGAAGGGGGTCAGCATCCCCGTGGGGGATAGAGGGGGGTCAGCATCCCCGTGTGGGATAGAGGGGGGTCAGCATCCCCGTGTGGGATAGAGGGGGGTCAGCATCCCCGTGGGGGATAGAGGGGGGTCAGCATCCCCGTGGGGGATAGAGGGGGGTCAGCATCCCCGTGGGGGATAGAGGGGGGTCAGCATCCCCGTGGGGGACAGAAGGGGGTCAGCATCCCCGTGGGGGATAGAAGGGCGTCAGCATCCCCGTGGGGGATAGAAGGGGGTCAGCATCCCGGGGGGGGACAGAAGGGGGTCAGGATCCCTTTGGGGGATAGAAGGGGGTCAGCATCCCCTTGGGGGATAGAAGGGGGCAGGATCCCCGTGGGGGAGAGAAGGGGGTCAGTATCCCCGTGGGGGACAGAAGGGTGTCAGCATCCCCGTGGGGGACAGAATGGGGTCAGCATCCCCGTGGGGGATAGAATGGGGTCAGCATCCCTCTGGGGGATAGAAGGGGGTCAGCATCCCTCTGGGGGATAGAAGGGGGTCAGTATCCCCCTAGGGGATTCAAAGGAGTCAGCATCCTCATGGGGGATAGAAGAGGGTCAGCATCCCCGAGGGGGATAGAGCGGGGGGTCAGCATCCCCGTGGGGGACAGAGGGGGTCAGCATCCCCGTGGGGGATAGAGGGGGGTCAGCATCCCCGTGGGGGATAGAAGGGGGTCGGCATCCCCATGGGGGATAGAAAAGGGTCAGCATCCCCGTGGGGGATAGAGGGGGGTCAGCATCCCCGTCGGGGATACAAGAGGGTCAGCATCCCCGTGGGGGATAGAAGGGGGTCAGCATCCGCGTGGGGGATAGAAGTCAGCATCCCCATGGGGGATAGAAGGGGGTCAGCATCCCGTGAGGGATAGAAGGGGGTCAGCATCCCCATGGGGGATAGAAAAGGGTCAGCATCCCCGTGGGGGATAGAGGGGGTCAGCATCCCCGTGGGGGATAGAAGGGGGTCAGCATCCCCGTGGGGGATAGAAGGGGGTCAGCATCCCCGTGGGGGATAGAAGGGGGTCAGCATCCCCGTGGGGGATAGAAGCGGGTCAGCATCCAAGTGGGGGATAGAAGGAGGTCAGCATCCCCGTGGGGGATAGAAGGGGGTCAGCATCCCCGTGGGGGATAGAAGGAGGTCAGCATCCCCATGGGGGATACAGTGGGGTCAGCATCCCCGTCGGGGATATAGGGGTGTCAGCATCCCCTTGGGGGACAGAAGAAGGTCAGCATCCCCGTGGGGGATAGAAAGGGGTCAGCATCCCCGTGGGGGATAGAAGGGGTCAGCATCCCCGTGGGGGATAGAGGGGGGTCAGCATCCTCGTGGGGGATAGAAGGAGTCAGCATCCCTATGGGGGATAGAGGGGGGTCAGCATCCCCGTGGGGGATAGAAGGGGGTCAGCATCCCCGTGGGGGATAGAGGGGGTCAGCATCCCCATGGGGGATAGAGGGGGGGTCAGCATCCCCGTGGGGGATAGAAGGGGGTCATCATCCCCGTGGGGGTAGAAAGGGGTCAGCATCCGCGTGGGGGATAGAAGGGGTCAGCATCCCCGTGGGGGATAGAGAGGGGTCAGCATCCCCGTCGGGGACAGAGGGGGGTCAGCATCCCCTTGGGTTATAGAAGAAGGTCAGCATCCCCGTGGGGGAGAGAAGGGGGTCAGCATCCCCGTGGGGGATAGAAAGGGTCAGCATCCGCGTGTGGGATAGAAAGGGTCAGCATCTGCGTGGGGGATACAGGGGTCTGCATTCTTGTAGGGGACATAGGGGAAGTCAGCCTCCCTAAAGGAGGAACGAAAAGGAGTCAGCGCCCTCCGAGGGAGGTGGGAAGGAAGGGGTCAGCCCCCTTGCGGGAAAGAAAGGTTCAGCCTCCCGGGAGGAAGGAGAGGGTCAGCCCCCCGTGGGAAGGGAGGTGAGTCAGCTCTTCTCCTGGAGGAGGAAAAGATGGATGATCAGCCCCTACGGTGAGTTTGTTGGTGTGGTCAGCCCCTCGGTGGGGAGCAAAGAACGGGGGTCAACTGCGTCATCTGTTGGAAGAAGTTATGGGAGAGCTAGAGTAGTGAAGAATACGAAGAAAAACAGTGAGAGAAAGAAGAGGAGGAGGACGTGGAGGAGGAGGAGGGGGCTTTGGATCAACGTTTATCGACTACACGAGGGTCATTCAGGCAGACAATCTAATTTTTACCAGGTCACATAGTTTTCCCAAGAAAACAACACGCAACAGTCAAATTTCCATCCGGGTCCCCAGTGATGCCGCTAGTAAGCACAGGGCCATCGCAGCGAAGGAATTACCTGGGCTGAAATAAAACAAACACCGATATCGAGGAGGATGAAGGAAAAAAAATCTGTCTGGTAGAGCGGGAATAAGGTAAATAAAAAAATGACGAGAGGATTTTAATGACCTCGTAGTGACGGGGTTATTGTATAAAAAAAAATAAAAAGAGAACCAATATAAATAATATGATATGTGAAAAGAACTAAAATCGGTATCACTGACTGAGCATACTTAAAAAACATTTAATATCTCTCCCACTTTACAGACTCTCGCTGGATACTACCTATTGGTCTTAACGCGTCTGATCTTTATGAGACGGAAATATATGGTCTTTTCAGATCGTTTATGACCGGTAATTATTCACGTATTGAGCATTTGCGTTTTCATGGGCACTTTGCTGCAACCACTCCCTTCCCACACACACGCAAGCATATGAAACACTTGTAATATAACATACACACACACACACACACACACACACACACACACACACACACAACCATAAAAACGCATGTAATGATCATGAAATATACACACATATACTGGCAAATAAACACACACACACACACACACACACACACACACACACACACACACACACACACACACACACACACAGAGCATGTAAAGATCGCGAAACATACAAATAAATATAATAAAGAAAGGAAGAGCTGCTTCAACAGGTATACAGAGACAGCAACAACAGATTTCATACGTATAGAGGGAGAGAGATTTCACAGGAGAACAGAGGTAACAAATATAGATGTAACAGGTAAACCGAGATAGGAAGACCGGACTTTACAGGCATATATACAGTGACAGCAGATGTTAAAGATTTATAGAGAGTGACAACGGATTAAAAAGGTATTATAGACAGCGACATCAAATTTCATAGGTATATAGGGACAGCAGCAACAGATTTTAAAAGTGTATAGAGATGGTGACACCAGATATTTATAGATATATTGAGGGACAACAGCTTTCATAGGTATACAGAGACACCAGCAACAGATTTGGTGGGTACAGAGAGAGAGCGAGAGCAGGTATTATAGGTACAGAGAGGTAACAAGTTTGAATACGTAAATAGAGACAGCGACAACAAATCTATAGGTATGTAGAAATGAAAAAGACGAAAGAAGTGGACCTGTGGGTGGTTGGATGCTTCATCACGACACTGCGTCCAGCCTTGCAGCACTTTTCGCCCCCCTCCCCTCCCCCCAAAAAAAAAAATATATCCAGTAGTCCCATATTCACTTAATTCACTTCATTTAACACTTCGTTTTATTTCTCCGAACTGAAGCTCGCATTGAAACGACTTTGTTCTGACACGACTGATGACATCCGACGAGTATCCTGAACAGCAGCAAGAAAGACGAGTTCCAGTGATGCCTCTATTATTTGCACGAATTTTAGAATGAGTGAGTGGGTGCGGGAGGGGAATACTTTCAAAGGGACATCTAAATTACAAGTCTAATAGTCAACAAGAGCTGAGTTTGCTAGCCACTGTCAAGACTTTCTGACCACACCTCGTAGGCATGCTGGGAGAGCGAAAACAGATTCAAGGCACTCGAGGTAATGCTGGTAGCAGATTATAATAAATATACAGAAAGACGGGGACAAATTCAAGTAGGCAAAAGGAAAGGAGACAATACATGCATACAGAGAGACAGCGTTAAAAAATCTAACAGACATGCATAGGCAAATGTAACGTACAGAGCGACATTAAAATCAAGACAACGTAAAAAAAAAAAGCTGATGGAGTTAATAAACATACACAGAGACAGCGACAAAAGACTCTACTGCCAAACTTAAACAAATAACAAATAGCGACACCAAATTCAAAAGAAGGAAAGCGAAAAAAGCCGGTGCAATTAATAAGTATTTTGAGAGAGAGAGAGAGAGAGAGAGAGAGAGAGAGAGAGAAGGTTCAAATGGGTGAAAGTATCCTGCGTGGCTACGTGAGAAAGGGAGGGCCAGGGAGAGAGCCAGGAGAGTCAGCAGGAGCGGCGCCGGACAATCGATAGAGTGTGGCACCATGGCACCGGGGAGGAGTGCCACCGCAGGAAGGGAGAGGGAGAGAAAGAGAGAGAGAAGAGGGAAAGGGAGGGACAGAGAGGGGTGGAGACGCCGCCAATGTCCGCAGTACTCAGCCCCTCCCGCCACCTCACTCCTAGCTCTCTCTCCCCTCCACACACATACACACACACACGCGGTAAGAGGGAAGGAAGAGGGCTGGAAGCGAGGGGTCAGAACGAGGGGAGACACACACACATACGAACATACACGTACACACACATAGTCACAAACACACACACAAACACAAACTCCCACTCCACACTCTGTCCTAACATCAAGGGAATTTTTGTGCTTGTTGCCCAAACCTCATGTTTTCTTTGACCCTGTGCTGCGACACTTCAAGGAATGATTTTTGTGCCTACCATCTAGCCCCTATCCTTCTGTGCAAAGTTCACTACGATTATGTTTCTTTTATTCACGATATTGCCAGATCAAGTTATTTAACCCAGGAGTGGATTTTGAACAGGAGAGGTTGGATATAGCCTTCATAAACCCTTTTACAGCTAGAGGTTCCCCATAAGCTGAATGAAAATCTTTGGGTGATAACATGATTGAAATTAAACATACTTCATCATGCAAAAAGGGTTAAAACTAAATGGTGGAAGAACTACCCATTATCTGACGGCCATTATGCAGCAGTTGTCTGTATCAGATGTTACTAATAACCTGGCCCCAGTTCAGCGTAATCCGTATTAGGAAAAATATATATATCATGCAGAGATGTCGCAGTTTTTGTACTGTGCAATGCATCTGTAAAAGAATTTTTTCTTCTGCCAATTATCGAGCAACAAAACTCATAAGTTCTTGAAGTATTCGTGCTGTTTACACTAATTATGGCGGCCCACATGGAAGCCCCCGCTTTGCTGTTGGTTTCTTCATATTACCTGTCCATTGCACTGTAGAAGCGCTACGTTAGGATCGGGAGGTTGTGGGCCTTTCGTAAGAGCACTAAGTTAGGACCGGAAGATTGTTCCATCAAGGCTAAAGCTAGACCAGCTCTACAACGAACTAGCTGTAGTAGAAAGGACTGTCAAAATCAAATATGTATTACTATGAACTAGTGACAAAAACAAAGCTTTATCTAGCAAGTGCATAAGTCCGGGACAGATGCAAGATCATATGAAAGGCTTCGTTAGAGGGAAGAACTGAAAAGCCATATGGTGCGAGCTTCGTTAGAGTGAAGAACTGAAAATCTATATAGTGCGACTGGGCCCCTTGTAGAGATCCTCGCATAACTTCATTTGCTTCTGTGTGTGAAACTGCAAACTGATCAACAATAGTATCACTTAAGAATCAATTCTGCCATGACACTATAGCTACTTCACGCGAACTTGGCCTGGTTTTGCGTCCTTTTGCGGCTTGTTTCAGGAAGGTCAGTGGCAGCACAAGATAATGCTAAGGTTCTTTGTTCTTTTAACAGTACTTCTTCGTGACTAGCATCACATTCTAGTGTTAATCCGCTGTTACAACTCGGTATTCAAGATGGAAAGACGGCAATTTTAGCCCAGTTTACAGTAAAGACGGTACAGTAACCAAACTTAGCTAATAAATAAGGCTTCACACCCTACACCCATTCCACTAACAGCGCAATATAGTGGGTCGTGTTCGGGGTGGCCCAGGAGACTTCGTGACAACCCTTCCTCAGCGATTTATTTTGCATGCTGTACCTTTCCAGCCACCTGTATGTTTCTGGGGCATGCTAAATCGATACTAGGAAAAAATAATTACCAAAGAAAAGATTATCAAGGTGTAATATGCATAATAAATCGCTAAAACAAAAGTGCTGCCAAGGCTCCGATGTCAAGGAGTATAGGGCCAGGTGAATACTGATTAAGAGACAGCAGATTTCAGGTAGAATCCAAAAACTAGCCAGGTAATAGCAATAAAACAACAATAATCACTATGTATATGGGTTTTCAATAATTACTAATATTAAAGACTTGCTATAACACAGAATTGCTTTAACATAAAAATGCAATGCAGAGAACATGGGATAGGAAAAAAAGGAATTAAGGACGTAGATACATGAACGGAGCCTCTCAAAAAAAGTAAAGCTGAGTTAGAGGAGAGAGAGTGAGAAGAGGGAGATAAGAAAAGAGGGAAGAGGCAATGAGGATGGGAAGGAGACAAAGGAGGAGAGGAAATGGCGAAGGAAAACATAGGGAAGAGAGGAAATGGATTGTGAAAGTGGAGGCAGAGACACGGAGAAAGGAGGAGTAAAGGGGGTGAGTAAGAAGCTGAGGAGAAAAAGCAAGAGGAATAACACAAAGGAGGAGAAAAACAGCGAGTTGTTGACGGTGGGGGCGAGGGGAGATGAGGGAGTTCAGAGAAAAGAGGAGAGACGAGAAAAAAGATGAAGGAAGACAAGGAAAAGAAAAATGTGAGCCAGCGGGGGAAAAAGAAGAAAGGAGAGAGTGGAGTGGTTGAAAAAAAAGAATGAAACAAAAAGAAAAATGTGGAGAAAAGCGAAGATAAAAGAGAGGGTGAAGAACGAGGCCAGAGATCAGAGAGAAAGAACTAAAAAGGGAGAGATGAGAGAGAAAGGAAGGAAGAGAATCGAGTGAGAAGAAAAGCGAAGACAAAATGCAAGGGAAAAAGGGAGGCAGAAGAGGGAAAGAGAAGGACAGAAGACAGAGAAGGAAATGGAAAATAAAGAGAGGAGAGAGAAAAGAAAGACGAAAGATGATTGCATTGGAATGAAAAGAAAAGAAAATGGAGATGAGAAAACGAAGATGAAAGTGAGGCAGAGAGAGAGAGAGAGAGAGAGAGAGAGAGAGAGAGAGACTGGGGGTAAAAGAACATACAAGGAAGTCAAAATGGGAAGAACGAAGACAAGGAAAGGCTAGAAGGGTCAGAGAGGAAGTAAAAGGGAGAGAAGATAGAGAGAGAGGAGAGAAAAAGGAAGAAAGAAGGGAGGGCAGAGAGGAAAGAAACTGGGAAGGAAGAAGAAAGGGAGGGGAAGAGAAAGAAAAAAAGAGAGGGAGTAGAGGAGAGAAAAAGGAAAGAGAGAGTGGAGAGGAGAGAAAAAAGGAAGAAAGAAGAGAGGCTGGAGGAAGAGAAAAGAAAGAGAGGGTGGAGAGGAGAGAAAAAAGAAAGAGGAGAAGCCGGAGAGGAGAGAGAGAAAAAGAGAGAGTGGAGAGGGGAAAAAAAAAAGGAAGAAAGAGGGAGTGGAGGAAGAGAAAAGAAAGAGAGGGTGGAGAGGAGAGAAAAAAGGAAGAAAGAAGAGAGGGTGGAGTGGGTTGACGAAGGGGAAAGCAGAGGGTCGGAGAGAGGGGAGAGAGAGGCCGGTCCGTAGGGTTAACGAGGGGAAAGACGGGAGGGGAGGCAGGAATCAAGATATTGGGTTGGAAGGGGAAGAGGGGAGACGAGAGAGAGAGAGAGAGAGAGAGAGAGAGAGAGAGAGAGAGAGAGAGAGAGAGAGAGAGAGAGAGTTAAGATCGTTCGTCTGGAAGAAGCAGGAATGAAAAACAAAAATAATGAAGTTTAAAATATGTCAATTAAGGCCACTCCTGACTCACTTTCTTATATTTCCTTATGCTCATAATTCCTTTCCTCTCCTCCCATTCTCATAACTCAAAATGCCAAATAAGCGTTCTCTCTCTCTCTCTCTCTCTCTCTCTCTCTCATCTTCTTCCACATCCATAACTTCACTTCTTTTCTTTCCTTTTTCCTCACTGCCCTCCTTCCGTCTCACTCTCTTCATCTTCCCTCCAACTCTCCCTCGTCTTCTCTTCCAGTCTTTTTTTAGCTTCTCTCTCCCAGCATTCACGCTCATATGACTCTCTCTCAGCTAAATAAAATCGTCTAACGTCAGCTGTTGCAGAATATTTTACAGTCTCAAGCTCGTATTCAAGGCGGTTCCCTAACACCTCTTCCATACCGATTTATTTTTGGATACGGATGGCTGATATCGCTTTGTATGTCATTTACGCAGAGTACGGTTATATTAGAATGATTTAAGTAACACAGGAATGGATGGCATGGTGTAATAAGCAAAATAAATCGCTTAGGAAGAGGTGTTTCATTGCTTCCACTGTTCCCTCCAATTCTCTCTCTTATGTAACTCCTTTCCCTTTCCTTTCTATTCATTTCCCTCGTTCCTTTGCTCCTCTTCCTTTCCCACCTCTTCCCTTTCACTCCTCTTCTATTTTTTCACTCCTCTCCTTATTTTCTTCACGTTTCTTCTCCTAATCCTCTTTCCCTTCCCCAGCTTCCCTTCCACTTATCTCCTGCTCTCCAAGTTTTCCCTCTCATTTCCACCCCTTTCCCTCCTTTCTCCACTCTTCCCCCTCTACCTTCCCACTCCTCTCACCTCTCCCACTTGTTCTCTCCTTCATTTCTCCAATTTTCTTCCCTCTTCCCTTTTCCCTCTTCTCCCTCCACCTCTTCCACACCTACGCTAGATGTGTCATTCTTCTTCACTACCATTGCTTATAAATTACTTCCACCCACGAAGATGCTGTATGAAAAAGGTACATTATTAATAAAGTCGAAGGCTCTCAGTGCTCAGCCGCTGTAATAAAGTAGTTTCTCCCACACTTAGAAAGGTTTATTACTTTCTTGCGTAATTCTTGTTCACGTGTTTTTACTCTGAAGAAAAAATCAAGGACTGTGCATCAACCTCTCTCTCTCTCTCTCTCATCAAACCACATCTCCCACCAGCCCTAGCGACAGATAAACACGACCGCAGTGGAATTCGCATTAATATCATCAAGGTGTTTTGAAGTGAAGACGCGTGCCATGAGACGGAATATAACCACCCTTCACTACACACACACACACACACACACACACACACACACACACGCGCGCGCGCGCGAAACGTAACCAAGGAACCTACCTGTTTTCTGGAAAGAGGGACACGATGAGGCGAGATTAGAAATACCTGTGTCTTCTCCTATCAATGAGAAATAACTAAAGCCAAGAGTATTATGTAGGTAACTTAAAAGGTAGAAATGGACATTTAAGTGGAAGATTAGATAATAGATGAAACAAAAGATTACAGTAAGTGGATCCAAAGAAAAGGTGTGTGCAACAGGAAAATGCCAGACTGGTAGGGGAGATCTGTGACTGGGACGTATGCAGAAGTGACACGGCAGGACTGAGACAGGACAGAGATAATGAAGCGAGATGATTTTGATAAGGGTTAGCGATGTATGATCACGATCAGAAGTTCGCCAACAAACTCCTGCCGGCATAGAGTTTACGAACACCTCTCATTCCTCCCTGAACGTCAAAGAGTGTCCTTCCTTCTCAAACATTTGTTCTGTAGACTTCATACTGATATCCAGTCCATATTCATTTTACATTAAATACTTACATCACGACAGCCAGCAATCAAATGTTGGTGCACTGAATGTACAGTTATATATCTACGGTTACAACTACAGAAATGTTTTATGAAGAGGTGCTAATTAGGAGTCTCGTCAACTTCAAATCATGACAGTCAAAATCGCCATCCTCGCAGTAGAAAACGAAGCCAATTCCCTACCATCACCACAAAAGCCACACCTTCCCCCCCAAGTTTTCGTTCTGGTGAAATTGTCCCCTACCCGGAAACTGAGGTATGACGGGTAATGGAGGGAGGGAGAGTGGGTGGTGGTGGTGGGCGGGTCGATAGTGCTGGTGATAAGGGTAGAGGGGGAAGTACGGGTTGGGGTGAGGGGGATGTAGGGTGAGAGGGAGGGAGGATGTAGGGAGGAGAAGAGATTCAAGGATGACGATAGAACTAAACAGAGGAGACGGAGAACGAGTACAAAAAGAGAACTAAAGAAAGCAAACAGCAACAAAGCTCTTGGTCTTTTTGAGGCTGTTTTTCCTACGTGAAGTTACTGTAAAATTCACGGAACTCTTCTCTGAGCCAAAAACAATAACAAAATGGAAAGCTCCCCCCTCACCCTCGCACCAATCACTCCAGCCGAAGCCAGCAGGAAAGAGTAAGGACTACCATGCAGCATAAGAAAGCTGTCAAGATACATAGGAAAAGATGACCAGGAACCACATTCTACGCTATGTTAAACTTGAAGTGATATAATATTAGCACTGTCAACATTAGGTACCGTCTATGTCGATGTTCTTCTCTGGTTGTTTTCCATGCACTGTAGTGTGGATAAGAATGAGGATGAAGAGAAAGAACGTGGTAATCATACTGCCGAACACACACACACACACACACACACACACACACACACACACACACACACACACACACACACAGAATTTAAGTAAACAATAACTACAAAGAAAAGGGGCGAATCATGCTTGGGAATAGTGAGGGGAAGGTGAGGAACGTATAGTGGCATTATATAGTCGGAGATGGATGAATGTGTGTGTGTGTATGTGTGTGTGTGTGTGTGTGTGTGTGTGTGTGTGTGTGTGTGTGTGTGTGTGTGTGTGTGTGTGTGTGTGTGTGTGAACGGGAAAGTGAGAAAGACAGATACATGGAGGGAAAAGTGGAAGGAGACAAAGGCATGAAGGGGAAAGGTGAGGGAGATGGACGGGTGGAAGAGGTGGAGGGATGGAGGGGTACGGTGGAGGGCAATGGAGGGATGGAGAGGTAGAATAGAAGATGGGGGATGATCAGGTACTGTGGACAGGGATGAAGAGTAAGGGAGAGGGAGATGAAAGGGTGGAAGGGTAGAGTGTAGCGAGGGGGGTGGAGGGTGAAGGGAGAAGTATTACATAGGGCATAACGCAAGGGCGAAGGACGGGGGAGGATGAGATGGAAGGGTGAGAGGTAAGGTGAATATTGAGGGAGAGGAATAATGGGGAAAGAGGAGATGGAAGTGACAAGCGAGACAGGAGTGGGAGGGAGGCTGCAAGAAACACCTATACCACTATCAGTCACTATCTAACGCAACACAAAGAGCAGCACAATGAGGTGGGTTGGGTGGCCACTTGAAATTTATATCTGGTTGTCTATATATTATGTCTCTCTGTGTACCTACGTAACTCTCTGCTAGTGTACCTTCCTGTCTATGAGTTCATATATTAATCTGCCCGTAGAGTCCGTAGGTGCGCACAAGTATGGACAAATAAATACACCGACTAATTGACAGGTACAGACAGGGTACTTGATGATACAATGATCACACATGGAAATCCAGCATGACATCCATATATATATATATATATATAGAGAGAGAGAGAGAGAGAGAGAGAGAGAATCACACGTTACCTAACTAAACTTCAGTCTCATCAAAAAAAAAAAAATATATGATGCTGTGCATGCGGGGAAACCATAAAAAAACTAATAAACAGAACGTAATCCAGCAAGCGAAATCACACACACACACACACACACACACACACACACACACACACACACACACACACACACACACACACACACTGCAACCCCCGTGACGTTTACTCTGCTGTGAAAAGACTGGCGTTTAGCTAAATTGCCTTAATTATCATTGTCCCTCATTAGCGTCTGGGGTGCGGGACTGGGACTCATTTCCTTTATAATTAACTCTTGCTCGCCGTAACACCCTGCTGGCTATTTAGTTTTGGGGAGTGATTATGATGAAAGCACGGAATAAAAATGAAAATACTGATAAACTCCACGATGATGATAGTGACGATGATTAACAATAACAAACAATGAGAAGAGGAATTAGGCAGCAAAGATGGCCACGGCTTTACAGGGACCATAACCTTAGTAACCCAGTCTTGGATTTTCTGAACACATCTGAAAATATAAAAACCATCCACAGGAACTCAGGATAACACGAACATCAAGAGAAATTTAGGCCCTCCAGTGAAGTACTAGATAGAGCAATTGAAAATATGTGTAAAAAGGCGGAGAGACAAGTAAATAACACCCAGAACTACTGGAAAATCGACAACTGACCACGATAAATCTTCCCTGGTGCTCACACTGACAACCAGCGCTGAGGGGACATTTGACAAGCCCTGCTGGTTGTTATTTAGGCCAGAAAGAAGATAGAAAGCCAGAAATCTTAATCAACAGCCATGAAAGAAAGTAAGCAGCAAAAAAGCCAAAAGTAACAGCGGAAAATTGCCATGACGGGTGTTGCAAAGCTTTCCACAAGCATCTCTGGCGTACTCCCTCCACGCAGCTCACCAGTCACCTCAAGACTACACTACACCACCCAATCAGCCACCTCACCCACATCACACAAACCACCACACACCACATCGTACCACACCACACCACACCACACACCACATCGCACCACACCACACACCACTTCGCACCATATCTCAAACCACATAGCACCACACACCACGCCACGCCACCTACCTCAACCACATTACCCCACACCACAACACCTACCTCAACCACATGACACACCACACCACACCACCTACCTCAACCACATCACACCACACCACATCACCTACCTCAACCACATCACACACCACACCACACCACCTACCTCAACCACACCACACCACACCACCTACCTCAACCACACCACACCACACCACCTACCTCAACCACACCACACCACACCACCTACCTCAACCACACCACACCACACCACACCTCGCACATCTATATTGTAAATGGACCACACAATATGCCGAAGTAGATACAGCAAACTGGAAATATTCTCTGTATAGTTTAGTAATTTGATATATACAATTTCTTCAACCTGAAATGATGGCTGCCAGGCTCTATAAAAAGCCTTGCCTTGCTCTGGTTCCGTTTATTTTCTAGGTTTGTTCATGACAGATGTGGCTCCATAAGAATAAAGCATGATATCAGTGTGCAATTTTGGACTTGTGGTAAGATTCGGAAGTCTATGTTATCACTGTTTCTGCCCCGATCTGAAGAGGAGAGGAGAGGCATTGAGGGAAAGGGGAGGAAATGAAGAAGAGAGGAGGCTGAGGAAGAGAGGAGGTAAGGGAAGAAGAAAGGAGATAGAGGAAGAGAGGAGGGGGTAGGGGAAGAGAGGAGGGGTTAGGGGACGAGAGGAGGGGGTAGGGGAAGGGGGGAGGGGGTACGAGAGATGGGAGAGGGCCAGGAAGAGGAACGGGAGAGGGGGGAAAAGGAGAAGGGAAGAGGAGAGGGAGAAGGGGAAAAAGGGAAGGGAAGGGAAGAGAAGGGTAAAAGAGGGGAGGTGGAGGAAGAGGGGAGATGGAAAAATAAAGGAGAAGGCAGGGAAAGGGGAGACATGACAGGAATAAGAGGGGGGATGATATGGATGGTAAAATGAAGGAAGGAGAAGGTTTACATGGTAGGCAAGGGAAGGGGGAAAGATGAAAGACTAAGAATGGGGAAGGAATTGAGGGGATGGAGAGGGGAGTGAGGGTGGTTATAGGGGAGAGAAAATGGGGGAGAGAGATGAACGAGGCAGGTGCGAAAGAGGGAGGAGAGATAGAGAAGGGGAGGAGGAGGAGGGGGGGTGGTAGTCAAGGCAGGGGAAGGAGTCAACATAGGGGAGGGAAGAGGGGTCAAGAGAGGGGAAAGAAGAGGGGAGGGAAAGAAGGAAAAGAGAAGGAGGAGAGAGAGAGGAAAACTGAGATACAGAAGGGACGGAGGAAACCAGAAAAGAAAAAAAAAAAAAGAGGAATTTTTTTTTTTACATTAACAGAACAGAGGAAGGAAAGACAAAAGAGAAAGAAAGACGAGAGAGGGCGATGAAATAAGAGAGGAAGGGAGGAGACGAGAGGAAGGAGGGGGGGAAATAAGGAGCAGGAAGAAAATAAGAGAGTAGGACAGTGGAGGGAAAGGAGATATGGGATAAAGGGGGGAGAGAGAGAGAGACAGGAGAGGAGAGGACAGAGAGGTAGGAAAATTGAAGATAAAAATAGGAGAGGAGAGAGAATGGGTGTGAGACAGGAATGAAAGAGACGAAAAAGAAAGGAGAAAGAGGGAATAGAAACGGGAAAGACATGAACTGATAGGAGCAAAAAAGGGGGAGGTAGAGGAGAGGTAGGGAAGGGCGGGAGGAAGGAGAGGGGTAGGGGAGAGAATGGAGAATGAGGGAGGGGTAAGGAACGAGAAGGAAAGTGGGGGGAGGTGTAGAGGAGGGAAAGGGAGAGAGGGGAGAGGTTGCAGAGGAAAGTTGGGGAGAATAGGTGATGGACAAGGAGGGGTGGTAGGAGAGGGGTAGTGAGATGAGGGGCTGGGGTGAGAGAGGGGAGAAGGGGAGGTGCGTGAGTTGTAACCCCTGCACACTATCATTATTAGAGGGAAGAGTTGAGGGAGGGGAGGGGAAAGGAGAGGGAGAAATAACGAGGGAGAGGGAGAGTAACGAGACGAGGGGAGAGAAGAGAAGGGGAGGGGAGGGGAAAGGAGGGTATGAAGGGAAAGGGAAAGGGTAAGAGGAAGGGAAGGGAAGGGAAGGGAAGGGAAAGGAAAGGAAAGGAAAGGAAAGGAAAGGAAAGGAGAGGAAGGGAGGAGAAGGAAAAGGAATGACAATGAAGGGAAGGAGGGGAAAGGGAAAGAGAGGGCAGGGGTGAAAAGAGGGGCAAGGTAAGGGAGAAAGAGTGGAGAGAGGGGTTGGGAGAGTAGGGTAAGAAAGAGAATAAAGGGAAGAAAATATGGGAGAACTAAAGAGGGAGGGGAGAGTATCAGGAAGAGGGGAGAGCACAGAGAATCAAGGAAAGCAAGTAACAACAGACCCGATAGCTACTTCGAGGCTGTTATTACTGAGACACCTATGGCTTCGGAGTTTTTCCTGTAAGTCGATGATAAGGATAGTAAAACAAGAAGGCTTTTCCCACCCACCAATCCATCCAGGCGAAGCCAGTAGGAAGACGCAAGGAAGCACACCAAAAAAGGAAAAAAAAAAAAAAAAAAATGCGCCCGGAGAGCACAGGTGAGCTGGGTGTGACCATTAACCTTGATCCGTGACCTTGACCTCTGATATGTCTGAACCAAACTCGAACCACTTCTACCTAGACAAACACACAATATTCGTACCAATTTTGATCTATGTCGGATCGTGCATTCATGAAATATTTTATCTTACCTAAAAACAAACATGCATTACATAAATACATACATACACACGGACAGACAGGCAGACAGACGCACATACATATATACACACATACATACAAAGATACATATATATACAGACACCGACTCCATCAAAATATCTACGCCTTTGCCGTCGCTAATGGCTATCATGGGAGGGAGAAGAGAGAGAGAGAGAGAGAGAGAGAGAGAGAGAGAGAGAGAGAGAGAGAGAGAGAGAGAGAGAGAGAGAGAGAGAGAGAGAGAGAGAGAGAGAGATGGAAGTGCAGGAGAGGAGAGTAATATAAGGTAAAGGAATGAAAAAACTGATGAGAATGAAAGAGACGGAGTAGAAACGAAGGAAACGAGGAAAGAAAAGGAAGAGATGGAAAAGGAGCAAGAGAATGAAAAAGAAAAGCAAAAGAAAAAAAGGAGGGAGACAGGGCCTGGGGGTAGAGGGAGGGGAAGGGAGGAGAGGTAAGGGAAGGGGAGACGAGAGGGTAGATTGGAGGGAAAATGAGGGTGCGAGGGGAAATGGAAGGGATGGGGGCTGCAGGGAACCGGGATAAATGAGAGAGGAAGGAAGGGAAGTAATGGGAGGGAGGGAGGGAGAGGTGATTTAGGGAGGAGGGAGGAAAAGATGGGCTGGGAAGAAGGGGGAGAGAACCAGGAGGGAGGGAGGGAGAGAAGGAGAAAATCAAGAAGGTAAGGAAGAATTCAAGAAAAGAGGGAGGGAATGAAGAAAAGATGGGAAAAGATTAGATGAAGGGAGGGAAGAAGGGAATGAAGATGGGAGAGATGGAAGAAAAGGAGGGAATGAAGATGGGAGAGATGGAAGAAAAGGAGGGCTGAAGTGACGGAGATATGGAAGGAACGAAGGGAAGTAAAGCAAAAACGAAAGGAAGGATGGAGGAAGAGTTGGAAGGAAGGACCTTGGAGGGAGGGAAAGAGGGCGGAAGAGAGTGAAGGAGGAAAGGAAGAGGGGAAGGAAAGAGAGGAATGGAGGGTAGGAGTGAAAGATATATAAAAGAAGGAAGGAAAGTAATGTGGAGAGGGAGGGAGAAGTGATTTAAGGAGGAGGGAGGAAAAGATGGACTGAGAAGGAGAGAGGGACGAATGGACGGATGGAATTATGGAGGGAGGCAGGAAAAGAAAAAAAGATGAAGAGGAGAAGGGGAAGGAAGAATGAAGGGAAGGAATACTGGAAGGAATGACTGGCAGGAAGGAGGTGAGGAAGGGTTGAGGCGAGGGAGTTCAAAGGAGTACAAAGGAAAGCAAACAACAACAAACCTATTAGTCTGTTAGAGAATGTTTGCTACTGGATGTGTTGTTATCAAAAGGTCTAGATTTTATAAGACAAGGATAACAAGACACAGCCGAAACCGTCCGAAAAAGGCGAGAAATACCCAACACCACGCAGTAGAAAAAAAAAAAATCCGGATACATCTCAGGAGAGGATGAATAGATAGCATACTCTAAAGTACTAAACTATCTTGAAGTGTAAGGGAAAGGAACACAGAGTCAGCATTAGGCACATATGGGTGTTGCTCTGCGGCTGAGTCCTCCTTGATTTGTACTGCTGAAAAGAATATACGCCAGAAATATATTACTGACGAGTGACAATGCTTAACTGGAAATTAGAAGCCAAACATCCAAAGGACTTATGAATTAATAGTTTATCATAGTCTACTCACCGCTAGATATGTTTCCTTCATATATTTACGATTCTTAAAAAAATATAAAACGTTCATGCGACTTCATACGTTCGCCATCCGTTTTATATTTCAAAGTCATTACATTTAGATTACTCTGACGGTGTACTGTAATCATGTCGTTTGGAAAATTGTCTGCTTTTAGTTAAGTTAAATAGATTCAGTTTTTAAGGAACGTTCCTTGTGCAGTCTTTTTCATAATCTTAGTAAGACCTTTGTAACCTTCGCTCTAGTCTTTCGAGTTTCTCCATATCTTACTATAAAAGGTGACCAGAATTGGACATGATGCTCAAAGTGCGGGCGTACCAGAAGGGAGGAAAGTACTATGGAGGGAGAGGAAGAAATTATTTAGGAAGGAGGGAGGAAGAGATGGGCTGCAGGGAGGGATGGAGGGAAGGAAGAGGAATGAAGGGAGGAACGGATGACTCAAGGAAGGAATGATGGCCTGGAGGAAGGAATGGAGGGATGATGGAAGGGAAGGTGGGAACAGGGAGAAAAAGGGAGAGAGGGAAGGATGAGAGGGAGGGATGGAAGGAGGAAGAAAGGAAGCTGAAGGAAATGCTGAAAGAAGATGAAGGGAGGAAGAGTTAGAAGGAAAGGAGGAAAGAGGGATGGATGAAGGGAGGAAGAGTTAGAAGGAAAGGAGGAAAGAGGAATGGATGAAAGGAGGAAAAAGCGAATGCAAAGAGGGAGGGAAGGAATGAAGAATCAAGGGAGTTAAACAAATGTTAATTAGACAAATAATAAATAAAACAGAACTAAAAATCATATATCACTTATCATTTACATTCTTGCTTTCCTCCTCCTCCTCTCTCTCTCTCTCTCTCTCTCTCATTTCCTTGTCGTATATCATATCTCTTCCTTCTCATCAATCTTCCTCCACTACCTTTCTTCTTTTCTTTCTTTCCGTTCTCTTTGCTTCCATTCTCTCTCTCTCTCTCTCTCTCTCTCTCTCTCTCTCCCTCTCCTTCGTCTTTCTCCTGCATCTCTCTCTTTTGTCTTTCTTATTTTCATTCTTATGGTATAATGTCTCTGAAAATAAGTGTGTGTGTGTGTGTGTGTGTGTGTGTGTGTGTGTGTGTGTGTGTGTGTGTGTGTGTGTGTGTGTGTGTGTTTATTTGGTTCAGATTATCGTAATTTCACTGTTTATTTCACACAGCTCAGTTTTAGGAAATTACAGTGTTTCGGTTCTACATCATCTCCGCTGCACTTCCTCGTGATTAGTATTACGTCCTAGTGTTAGTTTATTATTAAAACTCAGCACTCAATACAGAGACTGGCAATTTCTCACTAAGGGTAAGAAAATGTGTAGTTGCAAAACACTGATTATATTATTTTAATTATAGTGATAGTCTGTGGATGTGTAGTCGCTATCCTGAGTATTCACTGGGAAATAAGTCCTCTCTCTCTCTCTCTCTCTCTCTCTCTCTCCCCTTCCTGTCCCCCGTTCAGTAATCACGTGATGCTAGGGGGGAGGGGACGAGCGTAAAATAATTACTGGGGAATACAAAGGAAAATTACGTGGCTGATTGAATGACCTCTAAACCACGTCGTCTAGAAGGGTGGTTGGTGTTTGGAGGGGGAGGGGAAAGGGGGAAGGGGAAGGGGAGGGGGGAAGTGCAGTGGAGGGAAGGGGATAATGGATAAGAGGAGAATGTTGCGGTGAGGAGAGGAGAAAGGAGTATGGAGGGAGGGAAAAAAGTGAATATGAACAGGAAAGTGAGGAGAGGGAATGAGGAACGGAGGGAATGGAGAGGGGAGAGAGAGTGGGTCGGGGCAGACGAGACGGGGGGATGAAGAAAAATGAAAAGTGGGAAAATAATGAACAAGGAGAGACTAAAATGGAGAGTGTGTGTGTGTATGTGTGTGTGTGTGTGTGTGTGTGTGTGTGTGTGTGTGTGACAGAGAGAGAGAGAGAGAGAGAGAGAGAGAGAGAGAGAGAGAGAGAGAGTCTACGTGGGTGTCTATGTATATGGGTATTTGCGGATGTAGTAGCAGGTGTAGAGTGTAGCTATAGATGTAGTTGTAGGTGTGGGTGTAGGTGTAGGTGCTGATGTGGGTGAAGGTGTAGGTGTAGGTGTAAGTGTGGGTATAGGTGTAGGTGTAAGTGTGGGTGTAGGTGTGGGTGTAAGTGTAGGTATAAGTGTAGGTGTAGATGTAAGTATAGGTGTAAGTGCAGGTGTAGGTGTAGGTGCAGGTGTAAGTGTAGGTGTACGTGCAGGTGTAAGTGTAGGTGTAGCTGTAGGTGTGAGTGAGGGCTGGGAGGGCGGTAGGGAGGTCAGATAAGCTGCTCCACAACCTTCGTACTCTCTACCTGTTAACCAGGGCACGCCCAGCCAGCCCACACACTCACCCACTCTCGCCCACACTTTGCACCTCACACACACCTTCTCCCACCCACATATACCCCCACCCCCATCCACACACATCCTCCCCGATCCAGACTCTCACTCCTATCCCAACCACACTGATCCAACTCACCCGCTTCCATCCACGCACACCCCAACCCACATTCACTCACTCCAATCCACACTCATCTTCAACCCCTCCTGCACACATACACTAACCCCCCCACACACACGCAATCACCCGACCCCCCCTCCCCACAGTCACCAGCCCACCCACACTAACTCACCTACCACCCCACACACACCCACACACCCACCAGCACCCACACTTATTCACACCACCTACATTCATCTGATTCCTGTCACTCTCAACCGCCCCTCCACCCCTCTCAGGCTAATATATACCTCTCTCTCTCTCTCTCTCTCTCTCTCTCTCTCTCTCTCTCTCTTTCTTATAAACTCATTTCAGCACATCTCACGTTGTTTTCCTTTATGTTAATTAGGCAAGCAATGTTGACAGTAATTCCGTCAGTAAGATCATGTTAATTACTTACTGCGTTACAAGGGAGTATACTCATTCTGGGAGAAGCTTTTCGAACTGGCGGGCTTAAATACAGCTTAAGTAACCCCTTAACTAATACAGATCATGTGTAAGTTGAGGAAAATCGTCCGGAAATAGCAGGGTAAACTGAAACATGACATTCTTTGACTGAATGGGTTGAAATGATACGCATTACGCATATCAAACACCTGAGTACCAAAGTGTAAGATGCAAAACAAATCGCTAGGGAAGAGGTGCTACGGAGCCTCCCAACGCGACGCGAGTACGGCTAAATGGACACACAGTACAGGGGAAGGCCGGAGCAAAGGCTATCTCCCCGACCAACACCATAACCAGCAGACTCCATTAGGCCAGGCAAATTGCTGAGAATATCGGACCGGGAGGAGAGGTGGGTGTAGAGGGATAGGGGAGGAGGGAGCGAGAGGGATAGGGGAGGAGGGAGCGAGAGGGAGAGGGGGAGGGGGAGGAGGAAGGGATAGGGAGAGAGGGAGGGGGAAGGGTGAGGGTGAAGGGGAAGGGATAGGGGAGGAGATGAGGTGAGGAGAAGAAAAGAAAGAGTAACTGCCATGCAAGAAAGTGAGGGGGTTGCGGAGGAGAAAGAGAGAGGGAGGGAGATACGGGTACGGGAGGTGGGGAAAGCAGGGAGGTAAGGGCAGTAAACAAGAGGGAAAGACAAGGTAAGGGGAACGGGGAGAAGGATGAGGGGGAAGGAAGGAAAGAGGGTATGGGACATGGAGAAGGGAGGGAGATGAGGAGAGATGACATAAATTGAATCAAGGGTAAAGGAAAAGGGGCAAGGAAGTAAGGAAGAAGGCAGAGAAGGTAGGAGATGTGATGGAGAAGGGGACATGAGGGCAGTTGACATGGGAAAATGAGAGAATCGGAGGGGTAGAGGAGGTATGAGAGGTGAAGTGAATGAGGGTAAATGGCATGAGTGGAAGGAAGGGTAAGGGTTGATGGGTATGAAATGAGAAAAGAGGAGGGAAAGGGAGTAAAGAAAAATGGGGATGGAAGGAAAAATGATAAAGGTAGCTGGTATGAGAGAAGGCGAGGGTAGGGAGGGAGCTGTGGGAGGTAGCACCAACATATCGATCATACACACGAACAAACCATCATTCCCAAACAATAAACACACTAATTTTACACAATACCAGCAGGATTTTGAGGCCTCACAGCACCATAACTTGTCTTTTAGTTTCCTTCAGCTAGTTCCAGATTATCTTACTCGTTAGAAAAAAAATCCCCTGTAACAGTGTTGTCGACTACCTCCTCATCCTGTTCAGAGGATTCGACTAAGCTGAAAAAGTTCATAATAGAGCAGAGATAAAATTTACATAACCTCTTCGGGCATAAGGGGTTAATCAATATCTAATAACTACCAGTGACTTGAAAGAGTAAGTGTGAGCTGCGAACTGAGAGGCTTGCAGACTCTTTTTCGTCGTGGATTAACTGTATTTTAATGCCTACCCACTGCACGGGATATAAACCAGATAAAAATAAATTCCTATATCCTAACCACACCTTTACGTGAGAAAAAGGGTCAGTGATGATAAATTCTGTACTGTATGCAGAATTTATACCATGCGAACAAGATGGGATGAGCAGTATCACTTTTACATGATCACACTACGTAAGGTAAACAGCAGGTTTGGCTAAAATAAGTGTTAAGTGAAATATCGTGAGAAATGAGTCTGTAACGTACGGTGGGTAAAATAAGTATTATAAATAAATGACTAGAGTGAGTAAATAAGTGATGAGTAAGAGCAATGAATGATAAGCGTGGTAGGTAAAGTGAACAGTAAATAAAGTGAGAAGTGAGAAAAGTGAAAAGCGAGTAAAACGAAGCTAGTAAAAGAAGTATAACTGACTAAAACGAAAAACTGGGTAAAGTGAACAGTGAGTAGAGTGGGAACGTGAAGAGTGAGTAACGAGTGAGTAAAGCAAATAAAGTGAGTACTGAGTAAGGGATGAGTGGATAAGGTAAATAAGGCGAGCGTAGCCAATAACCCAGCCTCCGTTACTCCACCACTGACGCAACACTCCCCTCCCTCCTCTCTCTCTCTCTCCCTCTCTCTCCAAGTACCCATACTCTTCTCTTCCCCATCACCTCCCTCCAACCCCATCACCTCACCACAACCTCTCTCTCTCTCTCTCTCTCTCTCTCCTGGCCGGCCGTGACGTCACCCTCCCACCAGCCGCCCACGCCCACCTCTCAGGGATAAACAGGTGGGCGGGTCGCATCACTACCACTGTTGCAACTTCTAGTAATGCTACCACACTACCACCACAACAGGCATATATAGAACTACTGTACCTAATACTATTGCCGTCACTATTAATATTACCAGCAGATGAGCCCATAAATTTTGATACTCATTTATAGAACACTTAAGTATATGACGGAGCGTGACTGCAAAGTTACTGAGCACAGTCAACAACAAAGAGACACGGTACAGTATATTCCTGAGTTTCACGGATAAATTAACTGTTTAAAGGTGGGTTTACCTTCCAGTAAGCAGTTTCGGGCTTAATAATACAGGTATAAACAGAAGTGGGATAATGAAGAGTCAGGCGAAGCTCAGCATAGTCTAATAGGATGGAATTTTGACAAGTAAATGTTTTCCACCCCTGGTTCTGAACTGATAATGCGAGATCTGAACCCATATGATTATCGGTAATTAATGTCAAAAGAATCCATAAAAGTTCTGATCCGGTTTCGAGAGGGCGCAAGGGAACTACTGATTACAAATGTACAGGCGCTCAAAATTGTCGATGCATTTCCCGTGCGAAACCATCTGACACCACAGACGATGGCTACTGCAAAATCTCAGATGAATCTACCCCACGTTAGTTAACTTGGTTCCCTCTCTTGTTGGACATTTCCTAGTTAGTCCTGTTAGCATACACAAGTTCAGATGAAATAGACTAATCACCTCTAAACATCACCAGCTATATTGATTATTTAGGGTATCACCTGGTGCTGGAGAGGGAAGCCTTCATGTGGTGGCACCGATATAGCTGGACGACTTCACTATCAGATTATACAAACGTTCCTCAACTCCCTCCCTATCCATATGAAAGGGGAATGGTGGACTGCAAGATTAGAAGGGGAACTTCATTAGTCCACTGGGTTCACGTTTTAGATAAGCCTTCAACAACAACAACAAAAACAACAACAACTTCTACAACTACTACAAGTACTACTACAACTACTACTACGTTATCATCGCACCCTCCCTGCGCGACAAGGTTTTGATCGACTGTAAATATAAACATGTTTGTGAGGTAGGAGGGGGTAAATGGAAGGGAAAAGTGGTGTGGAAGAGGGGCTAAGGTGGATATACCGCATTACAATCCGCCCACGTTAACCTGGCCTAAAATTGTCGACTCCCTATACTGAATCCTGAACTGTAACAAGAAATTAACACTGTATTATAGTGCTAATCACGAAGAAGTGTCGAGGAAGGGATATAGAGCCGTAGTGTTGTCTGATTCTGTAAGTGAGGAGCGGGAAAGACGCTGTTAAAGGAAGAAAATCTCATCCTAGTTAAAATGAACGAACTACAGTGGATGGTCGAACAAAAGGGATGTTGATTGGACAGGTATGGGCTTGAGAGACAGGTGTGACCGTGTGAGGAGCTAACAACAAGCGTTCCGGGAATCAGGAGCAGGTGTGTGTGTGTGTGTGTGTGTGTGTGTGTGTGTGTGTGTGTGTGTGTGTGTGTGTGTGTGTGTGTGTGTGTGTGTGTGTGTGTGTGTGTGTGTGTGTGTGTGTGTGTGTGTGTGTGTGTGTGTGTGTGTGTGTGTGTGTGTGTGTGTGTGTGTGTGTGTGTGTGTGTGTGTGTGTGTGTGTGTGTGTGTGTGTGTGTGTGTGTGTGTGTGTGTGTGTGTGTGTGTGTGTGTGTGTGTGTGTGTGTGTGTGTGTGTGTGTGTGTGTGTGTGTGTGTGTGTGTGTGTGTGTGTGTGTGTGTGTGTGTGTGTGTGTGTGTGTGTGTGTGTGTGTGTGTGTGTGTGTGTGTGTGTGTGTGTGTGTGTGTGTGTGTGTGTGTGTGTGTGTGTGTGTGTGTGTGTGTGTGTGTGTGTGTGTGTGTGTGTGTGTGTGTGTGTGTGTGTGTGTGTGTGTGTGTGTGTGTGTGTGTGTGTGTGTGTGTGTGTGTGTGTGTGTGTGTGTGTGTGTGTGTGTGTGTGTGTGTGTGTGTGTGTGTGTGTGTGTGTGTGTGTGTGTGTGTGTGTGTGTGTGTGTGTGTGTGTGTGTGTGTGTGTGTGTGTGTGTGTGGAGGGGAGATATTAAGGTGGAAAAAAAAAAAAGGCTTAAGATCAGTGCCTATCTACTGCACGGGGCTCATTAAGGCAAATAATCATGCTGGGGAACTTAGGCAAAGAAGTAGATGCTGTGCAGGAAGTCAGCATGAGGTGTGGAGGACACAGCAGCAGGTGTGGGGACTCAGCAAAAGTGTACAGATTTAGGAACAGGTATACAGACTTAGCAGGTGTGTACACTTAGTTACAGGTGAAGAATATATAACAGCAGGTGAGGAGGACTCGGAAACGGGTGTGCAGACTTAGAAGCAGGTGTGTTGACTGAGCATCAGGTATACAGATAGAAGCAGGTGTGTAGACATAACTGGTGTATTGACGCAGAAGCAGGTGTACTGACTTAGCAGCAGGTGTGGAGAGGACTCAGTAACAGGTGCACAAGACAACAGGTGTGTGGATCTCAGGAGCAAGTGTAGGGACATGTGTATAGACTTAGGAGCAGGTGTGGGGTGTCAGCAACAGGTGCATGAGACCATCACAACAGGTGTGTGTTTGCGGGTGGGGGCGGGGGGAACCAAACATCTGTCGGGTACACAGAGCACTGCCCACACAGCCCTCATCTGGGAGGGTGTGGGCGGGCGGGCTGGTCACTCCGCCCTCCCTATCTCAGCATCGGGGTGGGCGGGCAGGGCGTGAGGGTGGAGCCACTCTACTATTACCCACTAGGTTCCACCCTCGGTCACCTCGCTACTGCTGACCCTCCCTCTCCCCCCCCCCTCCCTCCCTCAGTTCCGTCTGCATACTTCCTTCTTGCATACTCGTACCTCCCTCCTTTGCATACTACTTTCTTGCATACTGGTACCTCCCTCCCTCCCTTCCTGCATACTTATTTCTTGCATACTGGCACCCCCCTCCCTCCCTCCCTCTCTACATACTTGATCTTTGCAGAGTGGTACTTAACACTCTCAACATACTTGTTCCTTGCATACTGGTACCCATCTCCCCTACATATTTGTTCCTTGCACACTAGTACCACCCTCCCATCCTGCATACTTGTTCCATACATTCTGGTACTAGGGAACACAAATGAGGGAACAATGAATCAGTAGGCAGGATCATAACGCTGAAGTATGCTATCATTAATTCGCATATTCCATTATTAAGTCACATATAAGGAGGGATAAAACTGAAAGGTAAGGTGAAGCAGAATATGGACGGGTTGGGTAGGGTGGAGTGAAGTGGGGTAGTGGTAGGGTTGGGTAGGGTGGAGAAGCGTAAAAGTGAGAGGTGTGGTAGGGTTGTGTATGGAAGACTGGGTGTGACAGAGTGGGGTAATGGTGGGGTTGGGTGGGGTTCAATACTGCAAAAAAACTGACAGGTGAAGTAGGGTAGAGTATATTGGGGGTTGGGTGGGGTGGAATGGGTTAAATGGACAACTAAGGAAGGTGGAGGGGATAATGCGATGAGTGAGAAGGGTGAGCATGAGAAGGGTGATTGGGGTGAGTGGGAGGGGGGGTGAGAGGGGTGAGTGGGAGTGGGAGTGAGAGGGGTGAAGGGGAGAAGGAGTGAGATGATGGAAAGAGGGGAAGGGTTGAGATCTGAGAGGTGGGGAAGGAAGGGAGAGGTTATAAGACAAGAGGGGAAGGAGAGGGTTGGCAAGAGGGAGAGGGGGATGAAATGAAGGTGATGCTGAAAAGGGATAATGAAATGAAGCTGGGAGAAGAGGTGAGGGTGATGAGGGAGGGATGAGATGAGGGTGATGAAGGGGGATGAGATGAAGGTGATGAGGGGGAGGAAGGGTTGAGATGAGACTGGTGGAGTACCCACACCTGACACACTCCCACGATACCTGCCGCACACCTAACTTTCTCTCTCTCTCTCTGCCACAGGGTACAGCGGTAGTATTCTATTTTTCCAGGTGGTTATCGTATCAGAAGGACACATTTTTTTCAGCTCAATGAATTCCAAAAACATTTTACCGTAGTATGTATTGAGGTTCACAGGTCAAGGTCAGATATTAAGTATTCTGAGGTCAACAAATGTACAGCATGTCTGAACTAGGCTATACAGCTTACACTTCCGCTTCTCCACAGCTTCCACTGCAACTAGGCCAAAATTTTCATCTTTTTTGCATCCTTTCTATAGCACTTATTCGTGACTAGCATCGTATTTTAGTATTCACCTCCTCTTATAACTCGGCATAAAGATGTAAAGATAATTTTTGGCCAAGTCAGAGTAAAAAGTATAGCTAGCCTAGCCCTGGTCCACTACGCTCCTGGTTGGCCAATAAATGACTGGATGATAAAAAATAAAATATAGAAAACACATAAACTGAAGAACGAGAGCTGTTTTATCGACTATTATGCATCAAAAGCAAACTTAACGAAATTTACCTTATCGACCCTTTCCACAGATAAATTGAGGGCAGAATGGCAGGTGGTTCTATCGACGCTAAACAAATAATGTTGTGTACTTTATCGATTGAAATAAATATGCAAGGATCTCGGGTAATGAGAGGTTCTTTGTCGACTCTACACCCAGTGTGTTTTAGTGTTTGGATTGGGTTAAGTTAGGTTCGGCTAGGCTAGGTTACGTTAAGTTCGGTTCGGTAAGTTTAGGTCAAGTGAGACTGTCAGGTTCGTTTAGGTAAGGTTAGGTTCTTCATTGACCCCATTCACTGTGGTTCAGTTATTATATCGGTGCCTTAATGCCAGATTCAAATCGAGTCTTCGTGGATATATAAAATTAGTGTTGGCAGCCTGTCTTTTCATATGCTAGCAACTACGGGAACATTGCTGGTTAATATGGATGACATTACGAACACCGCCACACAGTACTAAACACAACAGCACTTCGACTTTTACATGCACTGCCCTTATTAGACATTCCTCCCAGATTCCTAACTTGTCCATAACGGGGAAGGTGTATTTCTAGCTCTTAGTCTCCCTCGAAGAAGGTCCTTTTTTTCTTTTTCTTTTCTTTCAATTTTTTTTTTACTCACACGGACTCATGCAAATGCAGATACTGTTAATTCCCACGGTAAAATAAGTAAACATTGCTCTTCATCCCATAGTAAAGTAAGCAACACTGTTCCACTTCATTATCGTATTCTATTCTAGCTTCCTGTGAAGAAGAGAAGACTTAGACAAATGCCTATCAATTGCATTAACGGTTCATCTTTTCCCTAGAATTATTGCTCACAACAAGGAAACATGTATCTGGGGGAACACAAACTGAGTCCACCAATCTGTCCGGCTCAAGAATCTACTCATAAACTCGTATGAGGGGTAGACAGGATCCAGATATCAGTAAGTGAAAAGCGGTCTCAATGGGAACTGCATAGTGAATTGGGCCACACATCCATGCACTTACCTTTTCATGTCTTCGATAATTATTGGCTCCGTCCCACAAACTACGCCATCCAGTCACCTGCCAAGAAGAAACATTGAGCCACTTAAGATGTAATACCGTCACCATTAACTCATGATCGGGACAACTCTACTGCGTTATTCTAACTAAATTAAGATTTTATTCAGCTAAGGGCGAGTCATTACAGCCTGAGAGTGCTAATGCTGCCACCATAACCCTCTCATGATAAGGACAATTCTAGTATGTTATTCCAGCTAACGTTAGAGCATTTGATTGAGTGTGAACCATGAGAATCTTAGAGTTTTCAAATATATTAGTACGACCCCAGTCACATGGACAGTCTTGGAAACTTCAACTATTTAGCTCTTTGACTTCCCAAACCCAAATTGATAAACTATACTCTGTTCACATTCACATGGCCTAAAACTGTCATCTCTCCATCTTGAATGCTAAATTCTAACGAGCTATCAACACTAGAATGTGGTGTTAGTCACGAAGAAGTGCCATAGGGAGGATGTACAGGCGTTGTATGCTCATTGTGCCACACAGTTACGGGTATTTAGCAACAAAATGACAAAAAATTTCAGTGAAGTTAAGTGGACGAATTATAATAAGACGAATAAAATTATTACCCAACTCAAAATGATGTGACAATAATCCGCAAAATGGGCATTAGATATTTTAGATAATAATGATTATAATTATTATTTTCGACTCTCTCTCTCTCTCTCTCTCTCTCTCTCTCTCTCTCTCTCTCAGCATATCCAGGAGGGTCGATCACGAGAGCACAGTGGCTGGAGGGAGGAACGTCCGTCAGGTTATATCAGACACCCACAGCTATTTCCTGGCCTCCCTCACCACTATCTCTTACTCCTTTCCCTCACTCACCCCCTCACACACCCTTTTGTCTCGCTCACCTCCTCCCCCATCCCTCTCTTTCACTTACTCACAAGCCCTGGCCCCTCTCACCCCTCCCTAACCCATCTCTCACTCCTTTTCTCACCCCTTTCTCATTCACCCTTTTCACCCCTCTCTCTCATACACCTGCCCTACCTCAACTCCCTACCCACCCTCACCCCTCCTCTTTCACTCATATCGCCAAGAGAAGGAGGATAGGGAAGGAAGGGAGAAGCAAAAAGGAAGGAAGATAGGGAGTGGTGAAAAAGGATGGGAAAGAGGGAGTGAAAAGAGGAGAAGGAACAAAGGGAGAGGGTGGAAGAGAAGGAGCTAAATCAGAGAGAGAGAGAGAGAGAGAGGGGGGGGATAAATGAATAAGAGCGGGAGGATTAAGGGAGTTGCAGGCGGCAGGGAGGAAAGGGAAGGGAGAAGGGAGATGAAGGGAGATAAATGAGTGAGGAAGGTGGAGACGGGGCAGGGAGGAAAAATAAAATAAAATAAAATGTCTAAGAAACATATAAAAACGATGTGCACATAGAAAGACGAAAGTTACATAAAAATAAAGGGACCTGATAAAGAAAAATGGATTACTTGAATGCGTTATACAAACACACACTAGCATTAAGTTCATTAGCCCGGGGGAAAAGCAAGCAGTAAATGGAATGGTGAAAGAATTATATACCGGTAATGATAAAAACACTTCAATAATGTTACATTTATTTAAAGCTTCCTGGTAAATTTAAGACTGATGGTACTCCCCCAAAAATATGAGAAGTGCTCAAAAAATACTGAAAGATACAGTATGATATAAATGCAAAGACGCCCAGATGTGCTGAAAGTACTGCTGAGGTGAGAGAAATGCCATGAGAAATGCTGAGAATAATAGTGCTCTGAAGATATGCCAAGAAAGTGCTGAGTAAATACTGCTGTAAAAGAAATGCAGAGAGACTGTGATGAATGAATTGCTGAAAGAAATTTGGAAAGTACTGCAGAGGAAAATGCTGGAAGACGAGTCGAAATAAATGTTATGAAACTGTTGAGCTAGGTAAAAAAAAAAAATAAAAAAAAAAAAGTCCTTACACAGCAACCTCTGGAGTGCTCAAAGGACGGCAAGGAATATGGCAGGTGTCACATGGAGACATAAAAACGCAGCTCCGTGGATAAAGGCGCAAACGACGATTGAGAATAACCATCACAATTACTCCCTTTAGCCAGAGAACGTACTGTACCTTTCCACTTAATTTAGCTATCCCCAGACGATCTAATTTAGCTTGAGATATACTTTTCCAGCTGGAGGGGTTACATTGAGCCTCCATTAACCCCATTACAACCTAGGAGTCTCCTGTGCTGAAGAATATCATCTGGTGGTTGCAATATTATATATATATATATATATATATATATATATATATATATATATATATATATATGGACAGCCAAAGTAATTGAGTGGCAATGCAGAGATGGAGTGAGAGGAAGAGGCTGGTAAAGAATGAAGTAGAGAAAATAACATCTTCAATCAGACGAAGTATTTTTTATCCTAGTTTTAACATCAGATGATTTTATTCAGCTCAGGTACTTCTCAAACAAAAGTGGATAGATTAAACTTTCATCAACTCCTTCACTGCAAGAGGTCTGCTTTAGGCTGAACAAAATCCTTCGAGAGTGGCAAAATCAATATAAACAAGCCGTCACAGGAGTCAGAGTAAATATCCAATAAGTTTACGCGGAGAAAGACGAAAGATCATGTCATCATCATGATCATCATCACATGACGATGATGATGATGACGATTGCGAAGCAGTTGCTAGTAGCTAAAAGAGAGTGACATGTGCGACTTCTGAGAGCAAGTGTGCAAGGGGTGTCTAATTATTACCCCAGCTGTGTGAGATGGGGTGCTGGGATGGAGAGGTGAGTGTGTGTGTGTGGGTAAAGGTGTGGGAGTGTACAAATTAGAGAGAGAGAGGATAAGAGAAAGGGAGAGGGGGGGTAGGAGAGAGAGTGTGAGGGAGTTGAGGTCAGAGAGAGGAGAGAAGAGGAAGGGTAAAAGTTGTAGGGAAGGGAAGATAAGTAGAGAGAGAGAGAGAGAGAGAGAGAGAGAGAGAGAGAGAGAGAGAGAGAGAGAGAGAGAGAGAGAGAGAGAGAGAGAGAGGCGAAAAAACAGAAAATAAGTGGGAAATAGACATAAAATGGAATGGAGGAGGAGAGACAAAAGGGAGGGAAGTAAGTTAAAAACAGAGAGGAAGGAAGGGAGGAAAAGAGACAGTGGAAGGAAGGGAGAGGAGTGAGAAGAAGGGAGGGAGGGAGGAGGAGGGAGAAAGGGAGGGGGAGAAAGAGAGAGAGGTAGGGAGGGAGTAAGAGAAGGCATGAGGGAGGGAGGGCGGAGAACACCTGTGTGAGATGAACACCTTTCCTAACTGCGCTAGATGGGGGTCCTCCCTGCCCAGCCGACGCCCACCCTCACCACACACCCGCCCACACACCTGCCAAACTCACCACACACCTGTTACATTCACCACAAACTCTCCCACTCACCTGCCACATACCTGCTACACTCATTACACACCTGCCACACTCACCACACACCTGCCACCCTTTCCACTTTCACTGCATCCTCTCTCCCAAATATCAGACCATACATTCACCACGCACACATCACTCATCCAGCTCTATCACCACATGCCCACCGCATCCGGCCACCACACACACACACACACACACACACACACACACACATTACACACACACACACACACACCCATTACAGTCCGCACTTCTCACATCATGCAAAATTTCCCTTGCACCCAAGTCATTAAGACGATGACGATGACGATGATGATGATGACGATGATGATGATGATGACGGTATACACACTTCCATAAAATGAGGTCGATAGCCTCCACAAACAGGAAAAGATATTTTAAAAAGTAGGAAAACTATCATCAGAGTCAAAAGGGAATAAGCAACAAGGTCCCATTCATTTGCTCATTCACTATTCACTCATTCATTCACCGTTCACATCCATCTTTACATATAAAACAAGTTAAAATAGTACTTTACGCTCTCTCTCTCTCTCTCTCTCACACACACACACACACACACACACATCCATGGTTTTATCTTACAACTCCTCCATGCCTCGTCTTCCATCCCTCCATCCCCCCCTTCCCTTCCACACTCAAATAATTACTTGAACACACTCTCGCACCCTCACTCACACTCATTCACACTCGAAAAGACTCACCCACACACTTTCCAACACACCATCCATATTCTAGCTCTCAATAACATCACACACACTCTTCGACAAACTTACCCACGCACTCACCCACACACATGCACGTATTCTTTCACACACACACACACACACACACACACACACACACACACACACACACACACACACACACACAAACTAACTTCGTGCCTATGGGGTCCGTTGGATAAGAAAACGAGCAATTAATTTGGTACCTAAAAGTGTATAATCCACTGTCCTCCTGTTCCGTGTAATTTCATCCACCAATAAATACCAAGGGAATGTCGCATTTGCTTTACAGTATGGCCAAATTATCACAACACTTCATCCTGCATTTCTGAATGTTACGTGCAATGAGGTAGAGACGCCATACTCCATTTGAGGGGCGTACACAATTTCCCATGCACAGTTGCGGACATAAAAATGGATCCACCTCATTACGATCAATAACAAGACACTGAACGATGATTTTTAAAACCTTGCATTGCTATCTTCGGAGCTCAATTAACTTCTCTGAATATTGTGTATGGGTTTCACAATTGTTCATCTAAACAGTTGATCAATATTACTGTCTCCGATTTTACTGTCATCCTTGTACCCGAGAGAGGAGGGAGAGTGGGCTGAGAGAGATGGTGGGGAACTGGTGAAGGAGGGGAAGCTGGGAAGGGATTCGTCAGTCGGGTTTAGAAGACCTCAGAAAAACAAAAACAAAGGGGAAAGTGGTGTTTCAGGTTACATAGTGAACTGGTATGAATGTGGTGAATAAGGGATTTCGTTTCTTACAGCCTTTGCATAGTTAAAAAAAAAAAATCGAAATGTGTTATGCTTATGTACCTCGCTTGAAGAAAATTTAGCACACTAATCACTATGAGGCTAAACATTAATAAATCCTGTCGAAATGCTATGTATGCTCTAGGTTCACATACTAGGGCGAAAATTAACCCCTTGAATGAGATGATGTATTTAGGTTTTATTCTTGCTAGTTCCGGGTAATTTTGATATTCTCAAGAGACATTTCGTGGTGATGAGGTTAAGAAATGCTGTATCTAACCCCTTCCTAAGCTGAACCAATTCGTCTAAGGATAGCAAGTATAAATCAAGCGTACGTCACTGGGTCCACGAGGTTGAACAGGTAAATCTGGCAACCCCAACGCTCTGCATAAAAAAGAAAAAAAAAATTGTGTATGTTCATGTTTCACACTTTAAGGGAAGAAAATTAAAGAATAATCACAGCGATTTTTGCTGAGTATAAACAGGGCACTACGACCACGGTAAAAACCATAAATCCTAGATGTTTATGCTCAAGTTTTATACTTTGAGAGCATAAATTAACATAGTGATCACCAGGGGTTTTGCTGTGTATAAACTCGGCTTCCTAGGCAGCGTAATAAAGGTAACGTATTGTGCATGGTGTATTTTTGTCACTGTGAAGAAAAAAATGTTTACAAAATCCGAGATGCTGGGTATGTTCACGTTGCACTTAGATAACAAATATTAACACAGCGATCATCTCGGCTTTTGCTGCTTATAAACCCGGCAATCCCTACACAGTATATACAATCGAGATGTTCCCGGTGCCCATGTTTTACACTAAGGAGAAAAAGAGCACCATAAAAACAGGTCTAGATGTCCATGGCCAAGTTTCAGACTGGAGGAAAATTTAACACGGCGATCACCCTCTGGTTTTTGGTGTTAGAAAATCATGATGATGTCTGTGCCAATGTTGTACACTCGAAGAGGCAAAAACACCATGAAAAAAGTCTAGACGTCTATGCTCATCTTTCACACTTTAAGGGGAAAAAATTAACACAGCGATCACCCCGGTTTTTGGTGTTTATAAACCCTGCCTCCCCAACACTTGTGGGTAAAGGGGAGGAGGTGTTAATGGCGGTCATAAACCTCCCTCACACTCCCTCGGATAACTCGCCAACAGTAAAACCCGACAGTGTAAACATAGTTGGCTACCGTGAGCCCTGGGTGTGCGAGGTAGGGGTGTGGAGTCTATATTTATCGAGGATTTTAACTAATTTCCAGGATAGGCAAGTTTCATTGAGGTCAATTATCAAGGATTTTAATTTCCAGGATAAGCAAGGTCCAAAGAGATTAATAGTTAAGCGAAGTCCAGGACAAGCAAGGTCCACGGGAGGTAAATTATTAAGGATCTTACTTAATTTACAGGATATGCAAGGTCTATAGCAGGTTAATTATCAAGGATCTTAAACAGCTTCCAAAATAAGCACGTCTCCAATACACGTAACTATCAGAAATTGTTTTGTGTGTCATAGTTTTTTCTCCTTAAGCTCTTCAGTCTTTTGTGTGTGTGTGTGTGTGTGTGTGTGTGTGTGTGTGTGTGTGTGTGTGTGTGTGTGTGTGTGTGCTACTTAACAGACCATTTTGTTTACCTTAGGATATGTCTTTCGACCAAGTGGTGTGGGATATAGCTTTCATTAACTACGGGCTAACCTAGGCTGAAAACAAATCGTCTGATGATAGCAAGAATAAAATAAATAAATATTACTTCATCGGAATCAAGAGCTTAATGGTTGGACCCCGATGGAGGGAACTGAATATTTCCCTCGTGTGTGTGTGTGTGTGTGTGTGTGTGTGTGTGTGTGTGTGTGTGTGTGTGTGTGTGTGTGTGTGTGTGTGTGTGTGTGTGTGTGTGTGTGTGTGTGTGTGTGTGTGTGTGTGTGTGTGTGTGTGTGTGTGTGTGTGTGTGTGTGTGTGTGTGTGTCCACTTCCAACAGGCACGCACGCTAACACATGCACAAACACCTGTCCGTACTCAAGCACGAACGCACAGGCACGCACCAACACACATGCACACACACACACACACACACACACACACACTTCACATACAAACTCTCACTCATACTTCATACGCTTACGTACATACACATACATATACCTCTCCCTCTCTGTCTGTCTGTCTGTCTGTCTGTCTGTCTGTCTGTCTGTCTCTCTCTCTCTCTCTCTCTCTCTCTCTCTCTCTCACAGAACGGATTACCTAAGTCCTGATTAGCCTTGCTCTCCCAGGTGAATTTAACGGGTTACCTGAGGACTACCAGCACTTACGCGACAATGTTACCTGTCTGAACTGAACTTTCTTCTTCCAATAATATAGTTCGTTCATCTTAACTTGGTGGAGATTTTCTTAATATCGAAGCTAGTTTCTTATGGCTAATTGGCAGAATAGGACAATACTGTAGCCTAATATCCTTTCAATTACACTTCTTCGTGACCAGCTCCATATTCTGGGGTTCATCTTTCATTACAGCTCAGGATTCAAGATGAAGAGGTGGTAATTTTAGGCCCCGATAAAGTAGACATAGTATAGGTGTTGGGAGCACTTTAATTAACAAGCATGCACACACACACACACACACACACACACACACACACACACACACACACACACACACCACACACACACACACACACACTCTCTCTCTCTCTCTCTCTCTCTCTCTCTCTCTAAGCAAAGAAACAAGTCGAAGATGCACACATTCTCTACAACATCAGCACCAACACACACACACACACACACACACACACACACACACACACTCAAGCAAAGAAACAAGCAAACAAACACAATTAAGCACACTCACACACACACTCACACACGACTAGTTACCAAGCTTGTAGCCATATTTCACTCTCATGCGGCTCCTCCCAGGTCGGTGTAAGCCAACCAACCTCTCCTAAACACTTCCTACTCCTGAGCGTGCTGAGGTGGTATGGTCACAATGAAAAGATGGATGTGAAAAGGGTATATGAGTTAGTGTGTGGGTAGGAAGTGGCGCTAAACACTTAGAACTTGACGTGTTGATTTGCTATAGTCTGAGAAGATAATCTGAACAGAGTAAAATTATCTCGTATCTCTTGAATTAGTCCTTCTATATAACTTAATTTATAAAGCACATCTCACTATGTATACGGTTTTCCAAGTTTCTACATGTATTAATGTGGTTATAAAAAATATCTATATTATTTAAAAGAAAATTTTTATATATCTCTACTCGGTTATAGGAACACCCTTAATTCCTCCAACAAAAAGACCTAGTACTGTAGTTTTGCTTCATTATTACCGGATTATTTTTTTAAGAAAGAGAGGGTACTTGTTTATAAAGAGATTAATGAAAGCAGTATCTAACCCTTCCAGTTTGAAAAGCTTATCTTAAAAATCGCCTGTCGGAAGCAAGAATGAAATAAAGACGTACACGAGCTGAATGGATTCAAGCTCTCAAGTATTAATGTTTACTCTGAATAGTTTAAATGCTGCTTTCGTTTTTGACTAATTTATCACGACCCTTCAGCCTACATGCGGGGCTTGAGTGTGTGTGTGTGTGTGTGTGTGTGTGTGTGTGTGTGTGTGTGTGTGTGTGTGTGTGTGTGTGTGTGTGTGTGTGTGTGTGTGTGTGTGTGTGTGTGTGTTTAAATGTGTATGTGTGTATGTAAGGCGGAGTAGAGGACGGCGGTGTGCTCTATAAATACCGTGTGGCCAGTGGTGATAGCCATTGCCTCCCTCGCCACACAAGCCTTGAGCACGAACCTCACACAGGGGGTAAAGGAGAACAGATATTTTTGACACCCCACGTACTGACACCTACCTACGACACTTCGCCTACTTACCGACTTAATGAATACCTACTTAAGACAGTCCCCCTACTTACAGTCTCACTATTACCTACTTACACTCTACCCAAGACAGCCCGCCAACTTAGATTTACCTACCTACCTGATACGATAGTTCTTTCATTCTAATTTGGCCCAGATATTCGCCTTTTTGCAGCCTATTTCACTTAGCTCAATGACAGAATAAAAAAATACGATGCTACGGCTCTACATCCTTTCCATAGCACTTCTTCGTGACTAGTAAGATATTCTAGAGTTGATGTACTTCTATTACTCAGCTTTCAAGATGGAGAAATGGCAACTTTAGGCCGAGTTAAAGAGTTTAATTATAGATGAATTAGTGTACTGTAGATAATGCTTCCCAGGCCAAATTACGATATTTGGGAATCGGTTTCATGCTGACTTGAGATTTCTAATTGGCCTCGAAATAAAGTTTAACCTCAAGAACAGTAACAAAATGAAGTACAATAAAATCCCACTAGTTTCTACGTCCTTGGTAAAGTTAAAAGAGAGGAGGTGCGGGTCAGGTGATGGTACGGAGAGTGGAGAGGGATTTGGCTACGCGTCCACCACTGCTACTACTATCACCATCCCATCACAGTCCCCAGCACCACTACCACTATCACCACCACCACCAAGACCTCTACGACCAATATCTACCACTGTCACCACCCTTACCACTACTACCACTCCGTCAACCACCAACAATATCACTTCTACCTCAATCACCACTTCTTCACTTGACCACCATCACTGTTACTCATCACTCCACCGAACTACTCATCATTAACACCTCTCACCACCAGCACCACTATCACCACTAATACTTCTACATCCATCACTGCTACCCTCACATCCCCACCACTACCACCACTCCCCTCTACTTCACCACAAGCTTCATAACCTCCACATCCTCTCACCGTCATCAGCACTATAATTTTTGTACCCATCACCACTAGCGTCACCACACACACACACACACACACACACACACACACACACACACACACACACACACACACACACACACACACACACACCACTCAATAACACCTTCCACAAGCAGCTAAACACACTCCCATTCCCTAGGACGTGTGGGTTAGGCCTATATTCGCCTAGTAACTTGCGGAAATACTGAGGATACAAGGGCACATCCCACGCAGACCAGGTGAGGAAAAATGAACTGGGAATTTAACCATCTTAGTCTCAATAGAGTTTAGGGTTAGGTGTGGGGCGGATAGCAAGGATGGGGGCTGGGAGTGGGGATGGTAGAGGGAGGGGGTGGGGATGGTAGAGGGAAAGGGTGGGAAGGGGTTAAGAGGTGGGGAAGGGGTTAAGAGGTGGGGAAGGCGATAAAGTGAGGGGTACGAGGATAGGGAAGGGGTAGAGGAAGGGGGATGAAGATGGGGAGGGGTCAGAATAAGGACGGATAGATAGCAGGGATGGGGTAAGTAGGGAGAGGGGTAGGGGGCAGGGAAGAGGGTACGATGAAGTGGGGAAGGGGATACGATAAGGGGAGGAGGAAGGGGAGGAGAAGTGGGATAGGACTAGAGGAGGAGGAGGAGGAGGAGGAGGAGGAGGAGGAGGAGGAGGTGAGGGGAACAGAGAAGAGAGGATAGGCACAAACGAAAGGTGAAGAAGGGGGGAGGTGGACTTCCCAATAACTATACAGGTTGGTGTTTAAGGATAAAATTCATTCAGCCCCTTCAGCACGACAGCTCCATCATCATCATCATCATCATCATCACGAAAAAGAAACCGGCTGTCATCATCTTTCCTATATTGAAAAAAGAAATGCAGATAGTAAGAATATAAAATAAAATACACTACTTCGGAATACAGGGCTTAACGCAACAAGACTGAACCAATGCATATAAAAAGGGTCAGAAATATAAACTGAAAATATAAATTCTAATGCAATCTGGAAATATGAAGTCGAGGAGCGATGAGAAATTTTAAGCGTCTATGTTTTTCTGCTAAGTGGGAGCCGGTGGTGTACTCGTTAGCGCATGCAGCTCGCAAAGGTTGTAACCTGAGTTCGATTCCCAGGCCGGGCAGACTGCTGGGCACAGTCTGTTTTCACCTTTGTTCTAGTTCCTCCAACAGTACCACTGGGGACCTGGATGTAACACAAACTCTTACATGTTGTTTTCTAGGGGACGAAATGAGTATAGGCAGAAATTAAAGCCTCCTCCTGCTCCATTACAGAAGCAAGATAAGCAAAAAAAAGTGAGAGAGAGAGAGAGAGAGAGAGACATAAGTAGCCTATAAATTACACTCTAGATATCTGGGAAAAAAAAAATAAAAATAAAAACATTCTTTACCTGTGGTTTTTGACTCCAGCACCCAAAGCAGTGCCGGTGTTAATAATTAAACAAAAGAATCGCCCCGTCAATAAATCTTTGTTGTGTTGTTGACTTAAATGCAAATCGACTTTTAACGCCCTAGGACTGGACTGACAAATGGAAAAATAAAAGAGAAATAGGGTTTGAAGGTAATAAATCAATCTTAATCTCATCACAGACAGGTGACAACGAACGGAGATGAGAAATTCTTGCTGGATTATAATTTCTCCTTCATTTTACAAGCAAGAGCATTTGTCATAGAATAAAAAAGAAAACAGATTTGTGGACATTACATCCCTTATCACCACAGTTGTGGATAAGAAAAATAGTCATAAGTTCAAATTAATTTCTTTTCACTCACATTCACCATCCACATCTGAGGTGTAGCATGAGATGTAAGGGTCGAAGTACCAAGATATGAGGTGTAGTATGAGGTGTAAGGGTCGAAGTACCAAGATATGAGGTGTAGTATGAGGTGTAAGGGTCGAAGTACCAAGATATGAGGTGTAGTATGAGGTGTAAGAGTCGAAGTACCAAGATATGAGGTGTAGTGTGAGGTGTAAGGGTCAGGATATTGTAGTTGCATGCATTTAGGAGCTGACCAGCCTAAAAGCGTGATGGCACTGCATGATCGACTAGTCTCTATCATTTTTGAGAGTTTAGAACCCATGTACGAGGCACGACTGATAGGTGCCTTTTAGCACATAGAAATAAACTAAAACTCTCAGGTTCCTATGACAATCAGCTGAATAAAACCAGATGGCACAACAAAATCGCATGGCACTGGTTTCAGGAGAATATTAGAGTTGTCCCGATCATAAGAGGGTTAGAGAAGAAAAGAAAAATAAAGACAGACTATACAGAAAATCGATAACATATAAAATGCAGGAAAGCAAAATTTAAGTCCCTCTTAGTGTGAGTAGGTGGGCAGAAGAGCAAGACGGTAACCAAAGACAGGGGTGATGTACCACTCGGCCTCCGTGTTGACAGCGGCACTAGTGAGACTCTTAGTGCCTGTCTGTGTGTATGTGTGTCGAGTGTCGGCCCCTCACAGCTCTTACATCATCACTACCAGCTGCAGGGTGTCTGGGGTTGTAGGTCTTGTGGGGAAATGAAGCTACCTGTCATCTCTTTCTTAAATTGTATTCTTTTGTACCTGCCACGTTGATATTCTCGTGTCTCTCTAGCGTGATTGAAGTCTCAGGCTGGAGGAGAGGATGGGCAAACTCACCCCTGCTCGAATCCAAGAAATGGCTCTAATTTTTTTCTACAATCCAAACACTGTCGGTAGGTGGATCTCTAATAATTTAATTCATCTGGACTACGATACCCTCGGCTCTGGTCTCTCTACGCCCTGGGTCCTCCGAGGTCGCAAAGTGATAATAGAGAGATGGTTGTCAAGGTTCTTTTTATCTTAGACTATATCGATATAAAAAAGGCATGGCTTATAAGAAAATATTAAGATTTGACACATGGTATAAACTGTCACGTAAATGGTGGTAAGGAGTGCTCAAAGTTATCGAGAATACGGTAGCTGTGTGTGTGTGTGTGTGTGTGTGTGTGTGTGTGTGTGTGTGTGTGTGTGTGTGTGTGTGTGTGTGTGTGTGTGTGTGTGTGTGTGTGTGTGTGTTGTCACAAAACAGAACACAGTGACATCACCCCTCCCCTTCCGTCCCTCCCTCCCTTCTTTCCCTCCCTTCCCCTCCTTGTTTTTCGTATCCCATTACCTCCCTTGTTTCCTCTTGTTTTTCCTTATCTCACATTGTTTTTTCCTGTTTTTTTCTTTTCCTTTCTATTCTTTTCTCAATCTTCTTTCTTTGGTCTTCATTTCTTCTCTTTATTTTGCTCCCTAGTTCCCATTACTCTCTCTCTCTCTCTCTCTCTGTTCTAAATTCATCCAGCTCGTCCTCTTATCTCCCCTCCCCTTTCTTTCATCCTTACCCTCTCTCATTTCCTTTCTAATCCCCTTTCTCTCCTCCTCCTCCTCCTCTCCCTCTTTCCTCCACTTGATATCTCTCTGCCTTCAATCCATCAATCTCCCTCTCCCTAACACTCTCTTCTATCAGCTCGCCTTCCTTTCTCAACTCCCTTCTCCCTTTCCTCCACTTACAATTCCTCTGCCCTCCCCATTAACTCTTTACTTTCCCTCCTCCCTTCCCCCTTCCCTCCCCCTGTAGCCCCTCCTTACTCTCCCCTCTTCCTGACTCCTCCCCCCATCTCTCTCTCTCTCTCTTTCTTCCTTTCCCTTCTCCCTTCCTCTCTTCTCCACTTCCCATTCCTGTCCTAAATCCACCCAGCTCCCCTTGTTCCCTCCCTCCGCTCTCCTCTCCCTTCCCTGCCCCTCTCTCACCATCCTTCTCTCCACCTCTCTTCTTTCCATTCTCCCACTCCTCCTCCTGTCCCTCCCTCTCTCCTCCGCTTCCCTTCATTCTTTTTCTGTCCTAGTTCCCCTGCCCTCAATCCATCCCTCTCTCTCCTTTACTGCGACTTACCCCTCTCCCTCCCCCCTCCCCCTACCCTCATCTTCCACTCATCTCTGTCTCACTTCCTTCCTCCTTACCTCATCCTATCTACCCTTCCCTGCCCCCCCTTTCCCTCCATCTCTCTCATTTCTCTGTTGCCCTTTCACACACTCTTCTCTTCCCACCATCAGTCTCTCTCTCTCTCTCTCTGCTCCACTTCTCATATCTCTCCTAAATCCATCCAGCTTCCCTTCTTTCCTCCCCTCCCTATTCCCTCTCCCTTCCTCACCCATCTCTCCATCTCACATTCTTCCCTTCTCCCATTCCTCCATCTGTCCCTCCCTCTTTCCTCCACCTCCCTTCGTTCTTCACTTTCCTTCCTAGTTCCTCTGCCCTCAATCCATGTATCTAGTCTCCCTCCCTCCCCCTTAATCCCCTCCTCTCCCCTCCCTCCCCCGTAACCCCCTCTTCTCCCCTCCTTCCCCCTTAACCCCCTCCTCTCCCCTCGCTCCATCCTTGACTCGGTTTACCTCTCCTCTAGGTGATCGGGAGCCGCCCAAGCCGCCCACAGCCGCCCCGCCCACACCCACGCCCACACCCACCCATGTCGGCCAGGGGGACCTAATATGGAAGGGGACGAGGGGGTCGGACGGACGAGGGGGGCGAGGGGGACTAATTGATCGTCACCTGTGCTACCCAGATTTTACTCATATTTTACTCATTTATCTTACCTTTTATTCATAACTTTTCTAATATACTTAAACCATTCTTCATTAACTTAGGATACCTACTCACGATCTTCTAATATTTTTACTCAGTTATTCACCAAATTTATTCATATTATCTTTCACTGAAGCGTGGATTATGCAACTGGTCAACTGTGGAAGTGTGTGCCTCAATCTTTTTTTCCCGCTGGCTATGACCTCCAGTCTTTTAAACACAGTAGGTCCAGGCATCTCGAAAAGGGCGGATCTTGATTTTTGGCTCTCTTTTGTTTCATTTTCTCTGGAAAGGACACATTTTGGCAGACTTCCAGCGTTTAGTTCTTTCTCTTAGCTTGAAAAAAAAAAAATCAGGAATGACAGCAGTTTAAACAAATTATCCCAAACGTTCCAGTGAGTGACATGGAGGGAGACTCAAGATGGAGATGTGGAGAAGTGAGAAGACTCGTGAAAAATGTGGTGAAGAAGTTGATGTTGTAGGAAAGATGAAGGAAAAATAGAACACTACGGTGGCTGGGATATACAGAGCGAATGAGTAGAGACAGACTGACTAGGAGAGAGTGTCTGAGTATGAGGTGGTTGAAGGAGAAGGAGGAGACCGAGAATGAGTTGGACAGAGAAGGTGCGGGGGTATGGACGGGAGGCTTATGTGCTGTGGGATGATGGGCCCTTGATGAGTAGGGACAGAAATGCCTGAATGTTACACTATGGGAGCTACTCCTCAAAGAATGTCATGAAAAAAACAAATATTTAGATCATTTAACCTACTGCGATACTTCTTCACATGTCACCGTGTAGGCACTGATATCCACTTTTTTTATTTATATATATATATTTTTTTTACCCATTGCGGCCCCATCATCCCATTTAAACAAAGTAGGAATGTGTACTTATTTACCAAGAGTACTTCGCCTTATCAATGTTGTTCACTATATCCACAGTAATACTCACAGTTCACTCACTATCAATCCCTCATTAGTGTTTTATTACTCTATACACTCACTATCCTCACATCTTCCAGTTTACACTCTCCAAGCTTACGTACTACACACACTTGCTGTGAAATATTCCCATCTGCCGTGTATTCATATCACACTGTTACCTGCTTGCCTTAATCTTTTCACTGGCGTAATCATACTCAGTTATTATCAGGCGATCGTGTTCAGTAGAAAGCTCCCCCCCACCCTTCTCTAAAAACACTGTCTATAACGTTTTCACTGCGTTGGTATAACTTGGCATCGTAATTGTCCAGTTGTTAAGTCCTGCTGATTTTATGCAGTAAAGAAAAACGCTTCATAGTTGAAGGGTTAATCAAAGCCTCTTCCCTTATGTCATATTACATCTTCATAATTTATAATACTCGTAAGCCTGTCACAACATGCAACTCGTTTCATTAATTTTACTGAAAGATTGCTATTGACGTACATTTTATTTTTTTCCTCAGTGAGTAGTGCACGTGTCTGACAATAATCTAAACATGGGATCGAACCCAACCGGAGGGCGGACATTTAAATGGGTGTGGTATTACACTGTTACATGTGTTTTTACATGTTCGCACCTCGGCGTCTGGCCACCCCCCGCAGCCATGTTTACGGCCTCACTCACACACACGCTGACACACTCCAACATAACACCTTTCCATATGCACTTTTCACCACACACTCCTAAAATTGTCTCCTTCCCCTAAATCCGTGTGTGCACATGCTGTATAGGTGAGGGCGTGTCGCTGCTCAAGTGACATAAAGTGGTGTTCCTCTACTTAACGAATCAGTTACCCTTCGAAACCCCGTACACACTTGTTTAAATTAACGTGTTTAGTAGAGGTGCCCGCCCATGATGCAAATGTGTACAGGTTGGACGGTACGATATACTGTGTATATATATATATATATATATATATATATATATATATATATATATATTTAAATGGAGAGAGAGAGAGAGAGAGAGAGAAACACACCACACACACAAACACTGCAAAACTGAGAGAGTGAGGGACAAAAGCAAGCATGAAGTGGCTGAACAATGGTAAATGGATTCCTGGGCTATCTCCCTAAGTGAGTGTGGCTGGTCGAGGCAAGGTGAGGGTAGGTGAGGGTGGAGCAACAGGTGTGTGAGTCAGGTGTGGCTGGAAAGTATCGGGTTACAGGTGAGGTGGGCATGGTGAGTAAAAGGAGGTGAGGGGCAGTGCTTAGGGTGAGTAACTTGATGGAGAGTTAAAGTGAGTATAGACCAGAGAATATTCAACTTTCTCTCTCTCTCTCTCTGTCTGTCTGTCTCTCTCTCTCTCTCTCTCACACACACACACACACACACACACACACACACACACACACACACACACACACACACAAACGTCAGTCCCATCACCATCCGTCACATCACTTCACTGACAACAAGACAAATAATTAACATACAATCAACATATCTCCCTTCTGCCACTCCGTCAGTAGCTAATGAGATAAATAATGATACAGGTAAATGAGCAGGTAATGAGTGTTAGGACAGGTGCGTAAATAATTATAAATGGCTCTCCTTCACCTGAGTTTGGCCATGCGTCCGGGGAGGAGAATAATTGTACGTGAATTAATGGGAGATTGTACGACTGCCTGGGTGGTTAGAGATGGAGAGGGATGGAGAGAAGAAAGAGAAGGGAGGAGGAGGAGGAGGAGGAGGAGGAAGAGGAGGAGGATGAGAAGAAAGGGAAGAGAAATGGGAATGAAGAGAAAGATGATGATAAGGAGGGAGAGGGAAAACAAAGGAGAGAGGAGGGGGTACCACAAGCAGGAGAGAGGGGGTGAAGAAGAGAGGGGGTAAAAGGGAGGGAGGAGAGACAGACTGAGGAGAGACAAGGCAAAGCAAGGGATGGAGAAGACAGATATGGAACAGAAAAGGAAATGAAAGAGAGGAAACTAAGAGAGACAGAAGTAGGAGAGACAGACAGAACAAAACAACAGAGAGACAAACACAACAAAGCGATATTTAAACAGACAGGAAAACAAGACGAAAGAGTAAAGAAGAGAAGAGCGAAAGAATGAGGAGAGGGAAGAGAGAAGGGGAAGGAGAGGAGAGGAAAGGAGATGAAAGGTTCAGGAGGGAAGGAGGAGATGAGATGAGAGGAAGGGTGAGGTGAGAAGAAGAGTGAGAGGATACAGAATGAGGAGGACAGGATAAGGAGAGATGAGAGAAGGATGGATGGAAACGAATTAGAATGAGGAGGAAGGCTGTAGAGATGTCAGGATGAAGGAGAGGAGAGAAAGGGTGAAGGGAGGGAACGAGAGACGACGAGAGGAAAGGTTATGAGGAAGGGAAAGGAGAGGAGAAGAGAGGAGGGGGTCGAGGGGAGGGGGATGGAGGAAAGGAGAGGAAGGGTGGAGAGAGGGACAGACGAGAGAGGGACAGACGAGAGAAGAGGAAGGGTGAAGAAAGAAAGATGAAGAGAGGAGAGGAGAGTGATGGGAAGGAGAGGTGATTAAGAAGGAAGAGCGGAGAAGAAAAGAGGAATGGGGTGAAGAAAGGAAAGGAAGAAAGGAAGAAAAGGAGAAAAGAGGAGAAGATGTGAAAGGAAGGGCGGAAGAGAAACGAGAAGAGGAAAGGTGAGGATAGGAGTGAGGAAGGGTGGAGGGAGGGAAGGGAAGGATGCTGACTTTCTCCCAGGACCAGTGGGTGGGTGGACTTGAAATGTTAGGGCGTCCACCACTCTCCCCAGCCCACCTGCCGAGCCCCACCACCAAATCCAGACAACCCACCTACAAACCCACCTACATCTACCTGCCAACCCAACCCCATCGACTCGCCAATCTATCTACCAACCCACAGACCAAAACATCTGTACTCATCACTCCATCCTCGTTTTCTAGTTCGCTTTTATCAATTCATCCATCTACGTCTATAAACATCCATCCTTACTTACCAAAATACCGGGAAATGCAACTGTTACAACTACTCCAGCCACTAGTTCACTATTATATACTACCCACCTACAATTACTCAACCTACCTACATGCACCAGTCCAGCGATATCCAACCCCCCTACATTTTGCCAACCCACCTGGATCTGCCAACTCACCTAATTTACCTACCCACCTATTTCAACCAAACAGAGACTGAAGTAAAATAGCCATATTTTTTAATAACGACAGCTAAAAAACTACACACACACACACACACACACACTTAAGGTTATGACGGGCATGTAGCACGGGATGTTTTGGCTTGTCATTCACTTGGCAAGAAGGGCAGCGTAGAGGTGGAGGAGAAGGGGAAGGATGGAAGCCTGAATGTGTATGGAGATGGTGATGAATGAATATAAGCTAGAATGTGGATGGAAAGGGAAACTGAAGGCTTGAGAGACGACGGATGGAAGCCTGGGTGTGGATAAGGATGGGAAGGATGGAAGCCTCGCAGGAGAAGAATCGGGGAAGGATGTGGTTAAGGAAGGGGACGGATGGAAGTTTGCATGTGTCTGGAGGAGGAGTGAATGGATGCAAGACGGAGAGGGGAATATTCGAAGCCTTAGGAGAGATGGATGGATACAGGAAAGGGTAAGGTCTGACTCTTACAATGGGAAGGATGGAAGTCTGAATATGCATGGTGGAAGAGATGAAAGGATATAAGCTTGAGAATGGAGGGATGGACGCATAAGGGAAGAATGAAAGTCTGAGGAGAAGATGGATGTAGTAGTAATGGTGTTATATTTGCGAAAAATGAGTGCGAGTTGGGGAAAAGAAGGATGATGATGATGATGATGATGATGATGATGATGATGATGATGGTGGTGGTGGTGGTGATGATACGAGACTGAAAAAGGACAGGGTGGTTGTGATTTTTGGGTTAAATTTGCTGTCCCATGTACCTTCCCTGTGTTTCGGGAGGGTAATATTGTGAGTAGGTGGGTTGTTCGGGAGGATGGTTGCATATAAGGCTGGCCAAGTTGACCGTGACTGACAGATGAATGATGAATAGCTGCTTTGTGATGTATGAAAGTATCTATGTGCGTGTGTATGTGTGCGTGCCAGCGAGCGTTAGAAATGCCTTCCTCATCCTTTGGTCTTGTTCCATATGTCCGTCTTTACCTGTTATCATCCTGTCTTGATTCAGTCGTCAGATTTTTAGCAGTGCTCTCTAATCCTGTAAAAATGTTTGGTACCATTTTATCCACCTTCACTTTAATAATTTTCTGTTCCTTTTTATCGATTACAAGAAGTACAATGAGCATATAACATTTACTGCAATGCAAGCTTTATGTTGCTAGTCTTCCCTGCCACGCGAGGTATGCCATGTCGCTCTCAACCCGTCTTTGATATCGCCTTTCTGAATTCATCTCCCAAATATTGCGTACCAAGACCTTCATGGTACACTAGACTAGGCTATAAGTATCTATCATGGAGTATATTATCTGCTGACGTCAATAAAATCAGTTATAAACCTCATCATCAAAACTACTCTCACATACTATGGCCTGGCTTGTTAAAATGGATGAGAATATTTTTTCTGACAATATCAAAGATGTGTACAGTCATTTTACGCACGGTGATATTTTGTGTTATATCCAAGCTATTTATTGCAAGAACATTCCTACTGGTATAAAAATTTGTCAGAGCATATTTACTCTCTTTCCCTGCATTTCTGTGTGCCATATTTAATTCATATTTGCTAGACAGTGAACGTATAGGCTAAACAAAATAAGTTAATATGATGTGTAGAAGTATCGATCAGTCTATTAAATGGCCTCTGTGCGCAGGCAAAAGAATATACGGAGGTTTTTGTTACAAGTCTGCGGGAATGAAACTAATATTACCGGATGTGTGGTGTGCCTGTGGGGATAACACCAAGCCGCTGCAAGGAATGATCAGCTCTGCATTTCGTAACATCTGCACTGCCATGACTTATTTCTCGATTTGTTTTCGCTACCTCCAGATGATTTTACTCAGCTTCGGCGAACCTCGTGACAGTAAATGGGTTAATGAAAGCTGTACCTAACCCCTCCTGCTTTATAGTCCATCCTGAGCTGAATAAAATCGTCAGGAGATAGCAGGTATAAAAATGAATATAATGTTCTCGAAATGAATGGGTTCAAATCTGTACCAAGGGCGAACTGTCCTAAAATATAAATCATCAAGTGGTCGCCAAATGCCACAGAATGACGTCATCGTACTCAAGGGGTTAATGAGGGATAGCATCTACCCCTTCAATCCGAGTCCCTGAAGAAAAAAGGGAATAATGAGTATGAAATGTGAAAGATCTCCTTGGGTTGAACGGGTCAGTATCTGTTGACTCAATTAGCTAAGGACGGAGAAGAGGTGAGAGACGATAGGAAGGAATGAACCAGCACGGGACAAACTTTACGGGTGATTACTGAGTTATTCTTCTCGTTGCGTAAGAAGTTATTACAGTGATGAATGCAACAAGAAATGCAAGAACCACACAATATTTACATGATATTATACAAGTTGCTCTTCTCATTGCCAGGGAGATTATTGTACGACAGATGCAACGTGAATGAAAGCCTTGTGATATGAACAGGTAAAAAGGTATTCGTCTTGGAAGTTAGCATCATTCATAAATCCTCTTAAATCTGTCATGGTAGGGACAACTCAAGTATTCAATTCCTCCTAACACAAGACGCTTCTATTCAAGAGAGTGAGTTATAGGAGCCCCTATTATTAGAACAGTTATCATTACCCCTTTCATGGTCGGAAGTGCTCTAGTATTTGTTTCAGTTAATGTTAGACTGTTTTCATCAGCTGAGTGGATCACAAGAGAATGAGTATTTTGATGGACATATTACTATTCGCAAGACATTGTATTACCTAAAAAATAAAAGAGTAGTAGTAGTGGCAGTAGCAGAACAGTAGTAGTAATAGCAGTAAACACAAATCAAATAAATGAATACATAAAAAGCATTTAAGATCCAGCAACTTCATTCAATCTTTCGTTGCTCTTGGTCCACGTATACTTGCTGAGAAAAAACACAAGCAGCGTAAAGGTTAATCGATCATTTGCCAGTACTTTCCAGCCATACTTATCCCCTACAGCTCGATGACGTAATTTTAACTCTACTGTATTCCTGCTACTTTAAGAGGGTTTTATTTTTCTGAGGAAGAGAAACTGAGTTACGATGGAATTAATGACGACTGTTTCTAACCTCGTCGCTACAAATAGTTTCCCAAACTTAACCTCTGTCCTGAGGGAATACAAATAAACTGAACACAATAAACAGATAAATAAATAAATAGGTAGACAGATAAATAAATAAGCCATAGGACTGAATAAGTTTTGTGCCATCATCTCAATCTCCACCAAAACACGACTTAACGACCAAATCCGGCAAGATGAATTCAAACTGCATCATCTTCCACGGCTCCAGCTGAAACTAAACCCGCCTAATAATGATCCTGGATGGTATTTAAGTAGGTAATCTTCCTCTGCCCACCGCCTTAATTGTGCAAGCGAGGGTGAGCATTTGCTGACCTCCACACTTTCACCTTTGACCTTCTTACTGGGACGCACGGGACCCTCTTGAGTTTGGGTCTTGCCCACCTCTAGGATGTTCGGTAGGTGGTGTGATGGTGTGGTGGGGTGTGGGGGTGTGTAATGGTATGGTGTGGTGGGATGGGGTGATGTAGGGTGGTGGTGTGGCAGGGATGGGAAGTAAGAGGATGGTGGTGTGGTTGGGTGGTGGTGTGATAGGGTGGTCATGTGGCTAGATGAAAAAGTGGTCTTGCGGTAGGGTGGTGGTGTGGTATGGTGGTTTTGTGGTAGAGTGGTGGTGTGGCAGGGCGGTAATGAGGCAGTGTGGTGGTATGGTAGTGTGGTGATGCTGCAGAGTGATGAAGTGACGGTCTAGGAATGTGACAGTGTGGGGACGTGATAAGCAGAGTATGTGGTACGGCGGTGTGTGACAGACTGGTAATGTTATAGGGTGGTGGTAAAGGTAGGACAGTGCTGTGGAGACGTAGGATGATGGTGTGATGGATAGGTGATGTGACAAGCATGTGGGGATGACAGAATATTGCTGCTTTCGGTACAGTACATTATTGTTCATTAAATTTAACTCTACTGTGATATCCTCCTGTGATTTTTTCTTGTTGCTCTTTTATTTCTTTACTCAGCTCAGAGATCCCCCTTATAGTGAAGGGGTTACTGAACGCTGTATATAAACCATTTAGTTCCTAAACTCTATCCCAAGCCAAGGAGAGTCGTCAGAGAACAGAAGAATGGAAAATGTAAATTACGTAATTGGCTAGACGTTAAATAAATGTGCTTAATTGCGGATATTATTTATTCAGAACTGCTACACATCGTTAAAAATGCAGAGAAATATCACTCACTTCCAATACAGTCATTCCTACGGTGACGATACTCGTTTGTTGTCGGAAATCTTAAGCCTCTCACTTTTAGGGTTTCAAGTGCTTAAAAAAAAATAAAAAGGGTCCAGCGTTATCCTTTAAACAATCTAAGTGTGCCTACAGCAGTGAAAATATTAAGAGAGATGCCTTGTAAACTCACCAACAGCTGGGAATTTTCCTCATCTAAAAAGATCATCTGATGCTAACCTGAATAAAAGACCCAAGAATATCCATGCCAGCGTTAGCATATATTGTTGTTTACTGACGCCATAAGAGGGGGTGGCCGTGGAAGGTGCTTGTGGAGAGGATGGTGTGAAAGTTCTTTGTGTTCAGGCACCTCAGCCCTTAACTAGGGTCTCCTCTTTGCTGAATAAAACTATCTGATGAAAGCAAGAATGTATGCGAGCTTATCCTACCAACGGGGCTAAGGGTGAGCGTCTTCAGTACGAGAGTTCTCCCCTGCTCTAAATAAAACGGCCTTGGCAAGATTAATAGTAAAACAGATCTTACCAAACTGAAGGGAAAACATTTGTGCCATGGATGGAGTCTGTTTGTTATCTATGACGAGAAGCTCTAATGTAAATGTCTATTTTTCTCTATTTAAATTTTTATTATGGCTTATCTCACGTAAGTATCAGACGCAAACAATGGGTGGTAATGACTGAGTTAAAAGGAAATGTGTATAAGGAATGGAGATAGGGTACGTCCTTTTGTGTGTTTTTGTTTAGCCATATACATTTTGAGCTGTAAGAAAAAGAAAACTCTCCAGAAGACGAAATGGAAAAAAGCACGAGAGATGAAGGGGAGGCAGGCGGAAATAATGTCGATTATATAATATATATATATACACTAACACACACACACACACACACAGATAGATAGATAGATATATATATACAGAGGGGGGGGGGAGAAGAAAACAGAAAGAGGAGAGGAGAGATGACAAATAGAGACAGGAAAGAGGAGAGGGAAGCAGCGTCCAAGTCCTGTAGAAAGCGGCATCACCCACTCCGTGAAGGACATGAGGGAGTGTGGGTGTGAGTGGAGAGAGGCCACCACCAGGATGGGCTGAGGACAAAGAGACTGACCTACTGAGCTATCATGCATACCCAACTGTCTTACGAGCTAAGATCTTGCATACCTTACCTACACAATTTAAATGTTTGGGTTTAGTATCTTTCAATTGAACAATTCACATCAGTCCACTTACCTATCTGCCTTGTGAGAAACTGATGGACTAATCTGCCGTAGGAGGTATGATCATGCATACCTTAACCACCTGACTAATGAGCTATACGAATACAGTGGTTACCTTACCTACCTGCCTTGACAGCTACGGTCCTGCATATCTAACCCACCTAGCCTACAGACGAATAGCCATTACCAGGTATGCAGTAGGGCAATGATGTGGTGGAAGGGTGGTGTGGCAGGGAGAAGTTACAGGGTGATGTCGATGGATATTATGGAATTTCTGTGTGTCGCAGATTGTGGTAGGGTGGAAGAAAAAGAGTATGGAAGGATGGTGTAGTAGGAAGGTGATGTGCTAAGGTACAAGTAGTGTGTGCTAGGTTGGTGTGATAGGGTGGAGGCAGTGTGGTAGATTGGTGATGAGTAGGGTTACTGGTTTAGTAGAATGGTGATGTGTAGGGGTGATGGTGTGGTAGACTGGTGATGTGTAGGTGTGATGGTGTGGTGGAATGGTGATGTGTAGGGGTGATGGTGTGGTAGACTGGTGATGTATGAGTGATGGTGTGGTGGAATGGTGATGTGTAGGGGTGATGGCGTGGTAAGACTGGTGATGTGTAGGAGTGATGGTGTGGTGGAATGGTGATGTGTAGGGGTGATGGTGTGGTGGACTGGTGATGTGTAGGAGTGATGATGTGGTGGACTGGTGATGTGTAGGGGTGATGATGTAGTAGACTTTTGATGTACGAGGTGATGTGTAGGGTTGAAGGTGTAGCAGAATGGTGATGTGTTTGGGTGACGGTGTAGCAGGATGATGATAATTGCAGGATGATGGACAAGACGACGGTGCTGCTGGTATTACCACAATTTTAAGTTCAGTCGGATGACTTACTTTCTGTACTTAATAAAATCGCTGGAAATTATTCTGAATAAAATATAAAAGACGTTCTCAAGCGAAAGAGGTTGGCTGAGAAAACTTACAATTCTTTAGTGTTTGTGGAGGGAATAAAATGGTCTGGCGATACCAATATGTATATAGTCTGTTGTCGGCATGAATAAAATAATCTAGGCGTGGTAAAAATATAATCTTAAAGACATCACTGTACTGATCGAGTAAACGTGCATATGAATGTCCTTGCTCTCTCTCACTTACACTTTCCCAGCAACCAATTTTACACGACCCCAACAACAGGTGCGTACTCCCCTTATCAGCCATTCCTTCCCCGGCCTCATTACCTGTTATCCCGGCGAGGGTGAGGGCGAGGGGGCAGAAGGTCCCTCTCATCAGACCGTATATGGGTAGGCGGTCACAATACTGGCCTCACCTGTGGTCCAGCGAGGCGCGCCGCTGCTACGCCTGATTAGGGTACAGAAGAGGACACAAGTTGGCCAGATATCCTCCACCGCGTCTACTTCACATTATCTTTCACACTTTATCTTTGGCTTCAGAAAGAGTCCAAGGCTCTTTAATCTTGGGAGTATTAGCCAGTAGGGGAAGAGTGGGACGCAGAAGAGGTGAAACAGTAAAGGTTGACTGATATTCCACTGCATCTTCACACATTTCTCCCTGAAGCATCATATCAGAGAGGATCATTTTCTGTTTCTCTTAGCTTAGCAATATTAGCCAGCAAGGGCGTTAAACTAAGAAGTAGAGGAGGTGAAACAGTACACAGATTTGCTTAATATTTCACTGCGTCTGCTTCATGCTTTCTTCCCTGATGCATCATGTTAAGATGCATCAATGGGAGACGAAACATTAAGAATCTGTGTCAACTTAGAAAATTTGCCAGCAGGTGGAAAGTGGGAACTAGAAGAAGTCAAATACTAGACGAACTTCTGTCCCCACCTGTACAGTCAGTATCATAAGTCCTGTCGTCTATCCTCTTTTTTTTCTAAGGACTTGGAAAATCTGTGTGATAAACCCGTAGCAACTGACACTGATGAAATTATTTGGCCTCAGATCAATGTCATCATTGTCTATTGCTGAAAATTCACCATACAGATTTTCGAAGTCCATGGAGAGAAAAACCGGCTAGTGGACAGGGCTTTTGATGCCGACTGTACCTCTCAGACCCGGCCCCTCCGCCCACTCTCTCTCACCGCCCTCGTACGCCGCTCGGGTATCTAAGCTTGGTCTGTGAATGATAACCCGGCTTCAAAGAGCGAGAGGAGTGGGTGTGCTCAAAGGCTGGGTAAGAACGAACGGCGTGAAAGGGAGCGAATGATTAGAGTGTTCGCACAAGCGTGGTGTGGGTTTGTAGATGAGGTGTATGTATGGGTCGTTTTGTATGTGGCTTTGGAAATTTCGTAACACCTCTGCCTTAGTGGTTTATTCCGCACATTACACCACAATATCTTCCTGTGTTTTAATGATGTAAACTGTGCAAAATAAATCACCCAGAAAGAGGTACTACTAAGCCTACAATGCCACCCAGAATAAGGTCCTCAAGGCGAAGGGTTTATAGGCGTGTCTAGAGAAGGGTAATGAATGACAAGAGATTATGCGAAGTACAGTAAGAGTGAACGGTAGTGTGAAAGACAGCAAGGCAGACGTGTTAAAGAGAATGTGGTGAGTAATAAGAGACGAGGTGAGATGTGGGCGGACAGGGTGAAAGAGAGGTGGGCGGGAAGGTTCGGACATGAGTGATGAAAGATAACATGGGGATGTGATGTAAGAGCGGATGGTGTGAAAAAAGAGAGGTGCTTAGACAGAACTAGTGAGTGAGAAACTGTGTGACGTAAAGATCGAAGGATTCTTAAGGGTATCCAAACAAGAATGATGAGAGATAACAGATGAGAAAAAACAATGAATGGTTTGTAGATTAATGCAAAACAAGAGCGAACAGTTTAATGAGAGAGAGGAGTGTTCAGACAGGATTGGCTGAACGATAAACCTGGTGAAGTAAGAATGAAGCGTTCTTGAGCGTGTCCAAGGAAGAATGATAAATGATTATAGATGAAGTGATGTAACAGCAAACGGTATAAAAAACATAGAGCGAACGATGTGAGTGAGAGAAGTGTTCGGACAAAATTGGTGACTAATAAACTAGGTGAAGTAAGAGCGATGGGTTCTCAAGCTTGTCCAGGCAAGAGTGATGGATGGCAACTGAGTGAAATCAGAACGAATGATGTGACAGAGGGCTAGGCAAGAGAGGACTGGTAAATGGTAAAGTATGTGAAGTAGAAGAGAGGGTTGTTGAGCGTGCGTGGTGCCTGAGTGTGGTGTGTGCAGACAGCGAGGCGCCCTGAGACGAAGATGGTGCCTAAGTGATACAGTAATGTGAGCATGGCCGGGCAGGAGATAAAGAGCTCAGCTAACAGTCGGTCTTGGGGTTGTACTCTTAAGTGGCTTTGGAATGTCGTGGCACTTCTTCCTTAGCGATTCATTTTGCATATTACAGCTTTGAAGTATAGGTGGCCAGGTAGATGATGGGGGCTCATGCAACACTGGGTCTTAATTTTATGGTACCCCGATTTGTTTAGATGGAGAAAATTATAACCACGACTGCAGTATATGGGCATAAAGTCTTCCATCAAAAGTTCGAAGTGGGTAAAGGAGTGGCTTGCTGTCGGAAAGGACGCTAGGTCAGTCCCCCGCTAGGGCTGGTGGCGATTTGAACTTGGTTAAAATAAATCTTTCTGATCGTCCGCACGACCCAGCGACGTCATAAGCACCTCCACTAATATCATGACACCAGTCCAGAATGAGACTGCTCCAGCATGTATTGTATTTAACACAGGCGGTAGGTAATAGCGCCAAAATGGTGACATGTGAAGGAGTGTGGGACATTGGAGGGCTGGTGGGCCTCAGACAAACAGCCATCACGTCTATATCCAGAGTCAGACACTTAAAAAAAAAAAGTGGCCAATAACACCTGCAGAGGAACAACAACAAGGGTGGCGGTGTACAGAGAGAGAGAGAGATACGCCTTACACAAGCTTGGTTATGGTATGATGGGAAAAAAGTAACATGATCAGAAAAAGCTATGCGACTTCATCCTTATTTGCTCAGGGGCGAAAGACACTGAGCATCCCAAAATAGCGCGAGGGAACAAAGCAAGTGTGGGGAAGAATTACTGAGCGATTCAGTCATTGCTTACTATAGCGCGCTTTTTCTTACCTGACGAAGATCCCTAACCCCTTTCGGCTCAGGTGATGGCCAGGTGTTGTAAGATTAGAGGCTGGGTTTGACTGGTAACCTGGGCAATTCGTCTCTATCGTATAACTTAGGCTCATCCAGTTTCAAGCATCTACGATTCATTATTAAGTTGTGGGAGTGGTCCAGTTCCGTCAGGTAAAAAGAGCCGATTGCATTGTACGTAAATCTTAGAGATATTTGTATGTTAATCCCTTCAGTACAGTGACGTCTTCATTTCCTTCTCACTGTCTCCAGACGATTCTGTTCAGCTCAGGGCAGACAATTCGAATAGCAGGGGTTAGACCTATACCTCACTGACTACTTCAGAATTATGGTGCTCTTCTATGCTAAAGAATATGAACAACCGGTAGCAAGAATGAACCACAAATGTCATCCTCGGTTGTCCAGATTAAATAAATAAACAAAGCGTTCCAAAGCTCGCAGCGTTTAAAAGGACCTTCGTACGACCTTGGTGGACCTTGAGAATAAGACGTAGTTAACTGTTGATGCCAATGGACTATGTTAGGTATCTAGACGCATTGGATATTGAGTGACGTGGCGTGTGAGTTTCCTTGCGTGTAAATGACAAACTGTTTACATCAACGCTCTGTGATAACTGTTATGTACTGGATATTACTGAGTGGTATGGGAGATAATTTGTAACAATAAGTAACTGTGTATGTGAATGATTTTATTAACTTTTTTGATGTACTGGATAATGAATGTAATGGCGCGTAACTCTATTTGTAAATACTTAGCTATCTCTTTTATGTCAATGGACTTTGTTGGCTGACGATGTGCTGTACTGTATACTGAATGCAGTGACGCGTTAATTTCTTTGTAATACTCAACTGTTAATGCCACTAGACCATGTAACTCTCTTATTGTGCTGTGTACTGAATACCTTTTAATGAGCAGGAAGTTCTCATTACCTTTTTATGGTGTGTGTGTGTGTGTGTGTGTGTGTGTGTAAGGGACAAGGAGGAGAACGTGACAGGGTGTGTTGAGGAGGGGGGGAGGGGCAATGATGGTGTGTGGGCAAAGTGGGTTAGGGGCAGATCGGTGAATGAGGCTGTGAGAGGCGGTGAGAAGCGTGGGTGGCAGACAGCGGGGGTGGATGGGTGGGAGAGAGTAGAGAAGTGGGTGGGTGTGGGGTGCATGGGAGGAGATGGGTTGGGGAGGAAGAGAGAGGGTGGATGGGAGAAAACAGATAACGAGGGTGGGTAGAAGCAGAAATGCGTGGGAGAGAGTGGTTAATGGGGACAGAGAGAGAGTTTGGTGTTATGAGACGCTGACAGGATAGTGAAAGAGGACACGGGAGGGTAGTGGAAGAAGACGAGAGAAGAGATGATGAGAGTGGGTGGAAATAAACATACGTGGGTGAAGAGAGAGTGAGGGTGAATGGGAGAGAGGCTGGTGGTTAGAGAATGGAAGAAGGATGAGGGTGGGGGGAGTGGAAGAAGGGTGAGAGGGGGAGAAAGGAAGGGTGAGAGGGGGAGAAAGGAAGGATGGCGAACCTGAGGAGATATAAGGGTGGGCGTAGGCTGGGAAGAGAGGGTTTGGCGATGAGTAGGAGGGAGGGTGTGGCTGTGGGAATGACAGAGCGAGTGCAAGTGTGAATGATGGAAACAAAGATAATGGAGATAGTAGAGAGAGAGAGAGAGAGAGAGAATGGAAGGAGGGTGCGGTTATGAATGGGATGCAGTGAGAGAGCGCTTATGTATAAAGGGAAGTGAGAGGGGAGAGAGGGAGCAGGATAATGAGAAAGACTTTGAACAGAACACAAAGGGATTGAGACGAAGTTATACAGTACGCCTGAGAACTGAAGGGAAACAGAAAAGGATGAAGTGGAATGGGGTGGGAGGAATAATTTGTGAATGAGAGAGAGAGAGAGAGCGTGGGAGTGAGGAAGTGACTGTGAATGGAGGAAAGGGAGTGAGGCGCATGGAGTGAATATGAATGAGAGAGAGAGAGAGAGAGAGAGAGAGAGAGAGAGAGAGAGAGAGAGAGAGAGAGAATGTGAAAAGAGAATAGTGATCCTGAATGTGAGATAATTGAAGAGTGTGAGGAATATGGGGCTAAGAATGAGCGAGAATGACAATATGAGCTAAGAAGCGAGTGTGAATGAGACGCTAAGAGAGAGAGAGAGAGAGAGAGAGAGAGAGAGAGAGAGTGTGGGTGTGAGTGGGAGGGAGGGTGGAGTGCCGGGATGAGAAGGAGGTCCACCCAACCATTCTTAGTCCTGACCATCCATCCTTCCCACCCACCCCATCCCACCCCTCCTTCTGACTCAGAGAGAGAGAGAGAGAGAGAGAGAGAGAGAAAGTTATACTGTATATATACTCAGACTCTAATGACCTTAAAGTTCCAATGAGGTGTCCAGACATAAGATAATCACTTTTGCTTTACTCATTAATGTAACTAAAAAGAAGAGAACAGAAAAAGTAAGTTCAAGCCTCAAGACCTACCTGAAATGCGCTTAACAGATGAAAACCACATTGTACACGGTAAAAATACCTCAAGGAAATTTCATAGGAATGTAGTTTGTGGCCATATAATCATAAAATGTAGAGATAAATATTCCAATCAGTATTTATGTGTATCTATGTATATCTTTTTTCACTAGTGACTTGTAACTGTTAGCATTTCACTCATGTAGTGAAATACGTACTTAAAAATCTATCCTGTAATGCAATGAGAGAGAGAGAGAGAGAGAGAGAGAGAGAGAGAGAGAGTGATAAATCGTCCCGACCTTACGTGTATTAAGACTGCAAAAATCTTGGTTATCAAATCAGTTAATCGTTCGTAAGTAATTGCAAATAATGAAAAAGAAAGAAGGTCGTAGCGCAAAGACAAAAAGAAAATAAATCGTTTGAAAATAATTATAAATGATGGATGAGTAAAACAGATAATTAAAACGGCGTGTGCGTGTATATTCTCCTATGTTTGTGCATGTATGGTATCTGTGCTGCTTGTTGTGCTTGTGTGGCAGTACCAGAGTGTGTGTGTGTGTGTGTGTGTGTGTGTGTGTGTGTGTGTGTGTGTGTGTGTGTGTGTTTGGACCTATGCGCGAGTGCATGTGTGTGTGTGTGTGTGTGTGTGTGTGTGTGTGTGTGTGTGTGTGTGTGTGTGTGTGTGTGTGTGTGTGTGTGTGTGTGTGTGTGTGGTGCTTTTGTGTGCATTTGTATCTCAGTACCAGGTGTCCCGTCCTGTGGTACACCCGCTGGACCAAAGGGGGCAAAAAGCGTGTATGTAAATAAGGTCCTGTCCCGGAGGCTTCAGCTTGCGTACGTGGGCGACGGGCGGGGGGAGGGTGGAGCCGGATACCACACTCGCTCACACCCTGCCCACCCTCACCCTCCCTCCCCTGCACAGTGTCCATCCCCACCCTCTCTGTCCCGTACCCAGCCGACCCCTACCCTCCCTACTTTTCACCCTGCCCACCTTTGCTCCCATCTTCCCTACCCTGTACTCTGCCCATACTAACCCTCCCTATCCTGTATTCTGCCCACCCCTCGTACCCTGCACCCTGACCCTGCCCATGCCCAAATTCCCTACCCTGCACCTTGCCCACCCCCACTCTACCCTTCACCCTGCCTATCCCTACCCTGTACCTACCCATCGTCCCTACCCAGTAATTTACATCTGCTCACCCCTCCCTACCTGCTATCCAGTAAGTCACACCCTGTTTTCCTGTCTCTGTCATTCACCCTGCCTAATCATTGAAATTCGCACCCAGGTCTACTTTCCCTGCTTTCTAAACCATACCCTATTTTGTCTACCCATCCTCTACCAATTAACCAACACCTTGTCTACCCTTCCTACTTTATACCCTGTAACTCACACCCTGCCCACACACCCTACTCTCTACTCCGTACTTCTCACTCTGTACCCTACTTTATACCCTGTAACCCACACACAGTCTACCCCTCCAACCCTCAACCCCGTAACACATACCACACTGCCCTCCTTCCGAACTTACACCCTGTAACCTACACCTTGTTCAGCCTCTATCCTCTGTAATTCGCTGTTCTGTTTCGATCTGCGATAGCATTCTGTCTTCTTACCTCAAATTCACACCACTAGTCTACTTTCCTTTCTTCCAGCTAATACCCAGCTCTGCCAACTTGCCTTGCTCTTTGCTTTTTAATCATGGAAATACATTACACTCTGCTGTCCCTGCACAGTTTACACCATGTTCTGCAAAGAAGCCCAACGAAGAAAACAGTTTGGCGCAATAATCACGAGTAACAAGGAAAAAAAATGTCCCCCCTATGCTCTTCCCTGCTTTCTAATCTGCATCTCCTTGTCTGTACCTTATAACTCATATCCTGTTCTGCCTTCCTGCCTTGTACTCCGTCGTCTAACCTGTATCTCACACCCAGTTTTGCCCTCCTCCCATTAGATCAGCGAGTCACACCCAGGCCAGCCTCCCCTTACAAACTTACACCCTGTTTTGCCGTCACTTTTTACACCCTGCCTCACATACCCCGATATCCTTTCCTTCCTGTACCCTGCAAATCACACACTGCACTTTCTCCCTACCCTGCTCTCCCTACTCCATCCCGTCGTATACTTTCTACCCTGGAGCCAACACCCTCACCTACCCTGCCTTTCACCTCTTGCATTCTTTGCCCTGCCGGCTCTCCCTTGCCTTCTACGCTACAGATTCTACCCTGCAGCCCTTACCTACCATTTTACCTTCCGTTTTCTGTCCAGTTTTTCAGTCTACAACCCCACCATACCCTTCTTCCTACACCATCACTCTACCATTCACCCTACTTCTAATCTCTTCATTCTACAATTCCTACCCAACCCCTCACCCTACAATCTCTACATTACTCTTTACTCAACAACCTCTACCGTTCTTTTCAATTGTTCCTACCCTACCCTTACCCTACAGCCTTAAACTACTCTTCACCTTACATCCTTTACCCTATCCTCCACTCCACAGATTCTACTTTATCGTTCACCCTACAACCCCTACCACATCCCACACCCTAACTCCTGTACCATACTATTTAACCCTCTATTTTTTACCCAACCCTTCACCGTACCCTTAATCCAGCAATATCTACTTTGACCTTTGCCTTGCGGCTTCTAGTCTACGTATCATCCTGCAGGTGGTTAGAAAAGTGACCTGTTGTTCGAAAGAACGCTATCTCGATCCCAGATATGAGCTTGGAGCCATCTGATATTTAAAAAAAAGATATATTAAAATTGTCTTTACTGATCTTCCACACGACTCATCGACGTCTTATAGAACACCACCAATCTCACTAGCCAATCGTGAATGAGAGAGCCCTAGCATGTTTTCATTACTGACGGTGGGTATTACTACCGTCGTGGTGACATGTGAAGGAATGTGACACGTAGGAGGGCTGCTGGACCTTAAGGTCCAAATCTATGATCAGAACTAGACCAAAAAAAGAAAAAAAAATCTTCACCCTCTAACATATTTCTAACCAATTATCCTGCAGTTGCTTGCGACAGGGAAATAATTGTAAGTTTGTTCTAATGGGAGGTCATATGAGAAGGGGTTAGGTTAGGTTAGGTCAGGTTAGGTTAGGTTAGCATAGGTTAGCTTATGGGGTGGGTTAAGTTAGGTTAGGCTAGGTTAGGTTTGGGTTGGTCTGGTTAGGACAGGTTGTTAGTTTTGGTTAGATAAAAGGAAATATCAACTCTGTAAAAAATTCTTTGCTTATGCTACATATTTTTTACGTTTATGAGTATATTTTATCTTTAATCTGAGTAAAGACGAGTAATTGTTCATAAACTGATATAAAATTAATTATTAAAGGAGAAGTTTCACAGCCATCACACCTCCCTTACTGGACTCATGTAATAAATTCTTTTGCCTCTGACCCTACACAGAATGAGGTGTGTGGTGTCCAATAAACTGGTCCTGAGGGGTCACATTCAATTCTCTCTCTCTCTCTCTCTCTCTGTAATCAACAAAGGTTATCAGGTGCATCTATTAGCCCGCTGCAAACATGCTGTGGAGTAAGTTACCCCGATTTTTGCAATTAGTCTTCGTCTTTAATGGAGTATTCAGTTTATAGTTGTTAGCAAAGTTAGTTTACAACCATTACCCTAACTCCTCCAATACTGTGACATTTTTTCCTTATTTTCTAACTACTTTCAGACGATTATGTACATTTTCTCTCTCTCACTGAACGAGAAACGAAGGTTGTATCTAACCCCTCCAGTCTGAAAAGTCCATCCGTTCTTAGCTCCATAAAACCGTCCGTAGATAGCAAGAACAGAAAACAAAATAGTCAGCGCAATGAAGGGGCCAATAATAATATATAAAAAATCATCGCAGTCAAGGGATTAATAGCTCCTGTTAGCACTCCCATTAAACAGCCCTCGTCCTAACAGCATTTGTAGTAAATTAGTCGTTGAAGCAGGCGTGACTCTCATAAACTACACCCCTGCCTCCCACCCCGCCTCGCCCCACTGGCTCGACACTAACTGAGCCAAGAGCAAACCAGGCGGCACTCACTGTTTTTATGGCACTGTGAGAGAGTGAGACGGAGGGGGGCTGACTAAACACTGGGAGAGAAATGATGTCATCCTTGTCGCGTATCTTGACATTATCGTGTGAGGGAAGAGGTGTAAATTGTTTGTTTACGCACCAGTGTTTTTTTTTTTCTTTCTTTCTTTCTTTTTTTTTTTAAGCACAGTGATTGTCAACGTTACTTGCTGCCCTTACCCCCTTAGAATCTGAGAGTATCTTTTGGCACACCTTATCAGATATTCATCTTTGTGTTAGCACTTCTTGGTTCATGCGACAAAAACCACATCATAGATTATGAGTATACGGTTGCACAAAAGTGTAGGCAACCGACGAGACATTTGGTGGCTAAATATCAAAATAATGGAAGCTCTGAGCCTGTCGGCAATTCTAAAACCCTAGAAATGTTGCTACGTATTTTGAAGGTGTGCATATACCCCTGGTTAATAGCCACTGATCTAATAAGGAGAATATACAGACTGTCAATGAACGGTCCTGTCTTTTAAAACGTTGATAATTCTTACATATTTTTCTTCGTTGGTGCAAGAGATATCTGAATGAACTGATTTGGAAATTGAACTTCGAATGAGCAAATCTGACAATATAAGCATGTACTGCAAACAATGCCATTCTAATATTACTGGAATTGACTGGTTGTTATCGTTTGCTCGGAGGAGGAGGAAAAAGAAATGCAGGTAAAAAGTTTAGTACACTTTAAAATTACCTCGTGACCTGCAGTCAATTTTACTTCCAGTCTTCCTTTAATTCTACATATTTCTACTTACAGATATAAACCTGCACACATATCTCATCATACACCTTCCTCAACCCACACCTGCCTCATCCTACACCTACCTCGCCCCACACCTCCCTCACTCTACACGTGTATCATCCCACATCTACCTTACCCCACACCTGTCTCACCCCACGCTTGCCTCACCACACATCTGTCTCATCTCACACCTTTATCACCCCACACCTTCCTCATCCTGCACCTGCCTCACTACACACGTGTCTCACCCCAAGCTTGCCTCGTCCCACGCCTGCCTCGCTACACGCATGCCCCACTACGCACATGTCCCACTACACACATGCCTCACCCCACGTCTTACTCGCAACACTCCCGCCTCACTACATACCTATTTCTTCCCACACCTGTCTCACCACACACCTGCCTTGCCTTTCACTCCTTAGGCGGGCCAAATGCGGACCCATGCCCTTTCACCTTCGTCTTCGTATCGCAGCTGACACCCACTCCACCCTCACCCCTTCCATTCTTACCCACTTCCACCCACTCCACCCTTACCTCCTCCATTCTTGCCTAACTCCGCGCACTCCACCCTCATCCACCTCCTCCCTCATCCAATCAACCCTCACCCATTCTAACCCCGTCACCCGCTCCACCCACCCACACACAGTTCACCCTCATCCGTTCCATACCTTCATCGATTCCCATTCCAATCTTCGCACTCAATATAGCTGTGTAAATAGAGACAAACACACTACTTTTTAAAACCCATAAACATTATTCACTATTATGACGTAGTATTAGAAGTACCTGTTCTTTAGACCACCGACTGCCTGCTAATGAATGGAAATAAAAATTGCTTGGATTTCACTGTCAGCTTACGAAGGCTATTTATCCTGCACACCATCACTATCTACAGATCTACGAAACTTAAATACCACAAAAAAGGGAAGAGAAGTACAGAGTAATGATTTCGACTTCGGCTGTGTCTGAGTAAGAACTGAATGAAGAAACTCCAACGTGGTACGTAAGGGAACTCAGTACAAGAAATAAACTTTGATATGCGTGTGGTGTGAAGGATCCATAATTAGTGTTCTGTCGTTCCCATGAAATTTCCTTAAGGTATTTTCACCCTGGAAGGTGTTATTTGAATTTTTCTGTTCTGATTTTAACTGGAGGGTTTGGAGAGTGGGGAAGCATATCCTTGTTGTAAGAATAGTATGGCAGGGTTACCTAATCGAGACTGTTACTTGTTTGGTATACGTAGCGCTGTAACTGTCTATCTATCTATCTATGTCTTTCCCATCTCCTCTCTTCAGCTGCCCATCCTTCTCTTACTACCCCTCTTCTCCATCCTACCGCCGCTCACTTCGCTTACATCCTTCTCTCCGCCCATCCCTCCAGCTTCTCTCTCTCATTTTCTCTCTCTCCATCCTCCCTCCTGAACTCCCCTTTTTGTACCTCACTCAACCCTCCTACTTCAATTTTCATCCTTCCCTCTGAACTTTTTCACTTCTCTCTATCCCTCCTTCCCTCTCCGCTCTACTCCACCGTCTCCATCTTTCCTTCATTCTTTTCTGTCACTCCTCCACCCTTCCTCCTCTCCATCTCTTTACCTCTCCATTTCTCCATTCCTCCTGCTCTCCACCCCTCCACTCCATCACTCCTCCTCTCCATCCCATCGTCCCTCTTCTCATGTCCCGCTAATGCCGCCCACCCACCCCATATATGCCGTCCCCATCCATTGTCCATACACCTCTCATCCACCCTCACTCACTCATTCACTCACACTCCACCCTCCTGCCTCGCCACCCTGCCTTCCTTTTGCCCTGTCTCACCCTTCATTCACCTTCGCTCACTCATTCACTACGACCTTCTGCCTCATCACACAGTCTTACTCATCACCCTTGCCACATCTCCCATCCACCCTCCCTGACTCGCTTTATTTACTCAGATCTCGCTCCCTTTATTCTCCTGCCTCACTACCCTGCCTTACCACCAACAATCCAGATACCTCTCATCCATCCTCACTCACTCACTCTCGCCTCGCTCCCTCCACCCTGCCTTACTTACCACCTTGGCTCACTCATCTTCACCCTGCCTCATTCTCTGTCTCTCCCACTTTCCTGCCTCAATCACTTTACCATCCTGCCTCACCCATTTCACCATCTTGCTTCACTCATCTCGCTACCCTGCCTTACCACATCACCAAACTCATCCAACCTTTCTCCACTATCTCTCTTGCCTCACCCACCCGATAATCCTGCCTCACCTCACTGCCTTACCCACTTCCCCTCCCTTACCCATACCCGTCCTGCCTATCCACCCTCTCGCCTGATATACCCGTTCATCCACCCTGTTTAATCCGTCACTCCACCCAGCCTCACCCACCCTATAATCCTGCCTCACCACCCTGCCTCTACCACCCAACCACCCTGCTTCATTTCCCTGCCTCATACACCCCACCACCTGCCTCACCCCTCCCACCACCCTGCCTCACCCACCCCACCAGATGATGATGATGATGATGATGACAGAATATGTGTTAAACATTAAATAACGTTGAGAGAGAGAGAGAGAGAGAGAGAGAGAGAGAGAGAGAGAGAGAGAGAGAGAGAGTTATTTTGTCACTTGAGAAGATAAGGTGGTTTAGGAACCCCTTTAAGTACAGCCCCTATCATAATGTCCCTGCCTTAAGTCTCTCTCTCTCTCTCTCTCTCTCGTCATGTTTCCTCCCCCCCCACCTCATTTTTTCTCCCTCCCTCTCCTTACCACCATCCCACTCTCCATTTTTTCCCTCCTCTTTAGTTCTGCCATCTTCCTTCTCTCCCTTCATCCTTCAACTCATCCCTCCTCCTCTCCATCCCTCAGTCCAAATTCTCTCCTTCAGAAATCTTTCCACCATCCTTCCTGTTCTACTTTACCTCCCCCTCCCCCCCTTCTCTCTCTCTCTCTCTCTCTTCCCTATCTTTCTCCCCTGTCTTCTTTACCGTGCTTCATCTTACTTAAAACTTATCTAGATTAACTCTTTTGGTCTGCATACTCTACGTAAAGCTTGGTGGCTCCCTTTGTACTTGTTTACATAGCATGGTTACTTATTTCATTGATATCACTAGTAAACGTGATGCCTGTGTGTGTGTGTGTGTGTGTGTGTGTGTGTGTGTGTGTGTGTGTGTGTGTGTGTGTGTGTGTGTGTGTGTGTGTGTGTGTGTGTGTGTGTGTGTGTGTGTGTGTGAGTGTGTGTGTGTGTGTGTGTGTGTGTGTGTGTGTGTGTGTGTGTGTGTGTGTGTGTGTGTGTGTGTGTGTGTGTGTGTGTGTGTGTGTGTGTGTGTGTGTGTGTGTGTGTGTGTGTGTGTGTGTGTGTGTGTGTGTGTGTGTGTGTGTGTGTGTGTGTGTGTGTGTGTGTGTGTGTGTGTGTGTGTGTGTGTGTGTGTGTGTGTGTGTGTGTGTGTGTGTGTGTGTGTGTGTGTGTGTGTGTGTGTGTGTGTGTGTGTGTGTGTGTGTGTGTGTGTGTGTGTGTGTGTGTGTGTGTGTGTGTGTGTGTAGCGAGCATTACAGAAAGGCATTCAATTCACACACGTATGGTTCTGACGAAAATAATTACCTCCTATTAGCTTAGTTGATGGCGTAGTGTGGTCAAACTGAAGAGTCGATTTACCCAGTATATTCCTTCCTCATAAAGATCATTTAATTTTACACAACCACTACTTAATATTCAATTTGTGGAGGTGGCTCTGTTCTATCAGGAGAAAATAAACGGGCTGTAATATTTTTTCTGCTTAATCCACCCACCTCTAGACATATGTTATGATGCCCGTTCTCAAGATCCAGAACAATCCACCTACGACACACCAACAGAGGGCCTTCACACGTCACCTGACACTTTGGCACTAACACCAACCACCTCTATTGTGATGCACTCGGGCTATCACATTCAGGTTCGGTGTTATGGGTCGAGTGGAGGTGTTTTTATGACAAGCCAGTGGGGCCTTATGGAACACCCCCAGCCTACCACTTTATGCAGTTCACCTCCTCTAACGCATAACCTCAGCTGGATTGCCTGGTTTATCTCTTCATATCGCCACCCACTACACCACACCTCCCCTTCACTGGATGCCTGCCCAAAGAACTGTAGTGGGTAGACTCGATGTTCACTACCTTGTATTGTTTTTTAGATATGTATGCTCATGTTCTGCTGTCTCTAAGTTTGTTCACAGCAGTTGATCGTTTTAATCATACTGCCTTCATATTTTAGCGTAAAGGATACTTCTCTTCATTTATGTGTCTTCCTCTTCAGATGCTGATGGTTTAACCGCAGTGCTTTAAAGTTTTCGAATGTGGACAGAGACAAGAGTTAACTGGTACTCTTCAATTACCATGTATGCAATTGGTCAGCAAAATAATTGTCTTCCTCAGTTTGTATCATTCTCAGCCTAAGACCTTATCTCTCTTAAAATCATAGGGACCAAGCATCTCCAAATGAACAGATCTTGATATTATTCTGACTCCGTCTTGTACAATTTTCTCTAAATATATCAACTTTTTTGCAGGCTTTCAGATTCTGGTTCTTTATTTTGTGTACAAATAAATTCAAAGACCAGAACGGGACTTCAATTTTGCGAGAGTGATCAGCATTTGTTTACTGTCTCCTTCACTTAATGATTATGGATGCATCATATAATTTGTGGACAGTATGGTAATTTGACAGTAAGTATCACTCATATTTTCTATGCAAACAGACAGGTTGACATACAGTTAAATAGATGGTTAAACTGATAAGGATACAGTAGGCTGAGAGATGGAAAGCGACAAGGGACAACTGTGAGGAAAGGGAGAGGAGAGTGGGGACGGGGAAGGAAGGGTAAAGCAAGGAGAGAAGAGTGGGGCAGGGGCGGAGAGAATAAGGCAGGGAGAGGAGGGTAAGGTAGGAGAGGAGAGAGTGAGGCAAGGGAGAGGAGAAGAAAGAGAAGGAGGGGATGTGACTGTGTGACAAGGGAGTGGCGAACTAGGCAGCAGAAAATACAGAGAGGCTGGGGAGAATAAAGTGAGATAGAGGAGAACAGAGTGAGGCAGGAGAGGGAAAGTGAGGCTGGGAAGGGAAGAGTGAGACACGGAAGAAGGGACTGAGCAGGCAAGAAGAGAATAAGGCATGGGAGAATACAGTGAGATAGGGTAGAACAGAGTGAGGTAAGGCAGGGTTGAACAGAGTAAGGCAGGGTAGAACAGAGTGAGGTAGGGTAAGAATGGACGGCATCACTAAGGGAAGGGGTAACCAGAATCACAGGGCCCAAGACACGACTGTACACCTAAAGAGGCGACCCACACCTTACCCACACTGGTCTGGCCCTTAGTGCGGGCTGGAAAACACGCCCTTACCGGCCCTTACACGCCCACCCCCACCCACCTCACGCCCTTACATGACCACCACCACCCACCTAACGCCCACGGCCACATTTCACATGATATATGGCTCGATTTTTTTTAGGTCACCCTCTACCATGTTCTCTCTCCCGTTCCCTCCCCTCCCCTCCCTTCCTTTCATCCTTGCCTTCTAGGGGAAGATTAGAACTCAGCAAAATTGTCTGTCGTAATGATCCTTGCGCAGTCGATAGGCACTAATCTTAAGCATTCTTCTTCACTCCCTCCCTTTCTCTTTCGACATCCTTTCTCTTTCGAATCCTTTCCCTCCCTCCCTCCATCCCTTCCTCCCTCTCCGCAAGTGAATTTATCTATTTATCTAAGCAATACGAGGTGTACTGAGGCAACTGTGCATCGCTGAATGAATGCAATTTACATGACCTATTAGGCTATCGTGTCACTGTCAGCACTAACCGTTCAGTCACACGGTATCACTTTTATCTCATTCTTGCTCCCTCCTAACGGGCTGTGGAGCGGGACACCTTCACGTCGTGGCATCGATATGAACGGAAGGTGGAACTGCACGGTTATACAAATGGAGGCTAGTGGACTGCGGAAGAAGGGAAAATTTTGTTTGCAGTCCACCGGGTTCACTTTCAGATTAGCCTGGGGATGCAACTAATACTCTTACTACCTCCTGATGAATTTACTTAACTCAGGCTTCTCAAACTAAAGTAGAGGGTCTTGATATAGCAGTCTTTGACCCTTTAACTACACGAGATCTCCACAGAACTGAATATAGTAGTATGGCCTGATAAATATGAAAGAGAATAAAGAAGGTATCTGACTGACGAAATAAACCCCTTTGTCATTATTATCTAATTTTCTGGCAGCCTCTGGATTATTTTACTCAGCTTAGGATAGGCTTTCCGAATGGAGGAGTTAGATAAAACCTTCAGTCATCCCCTCACTACCACAGGGCTCCGTAGCATTGCATAACCAGTACCAAGCAATGATGACACTCTGTACACTCAGGTACCTTTGACTCAATTTTGGCTACTCGTCTGACGTGAGAAAAGACGAGGATACTAGAGTTGTTCCGACCATGAGAGAGTTACTGGTGAAAGCATTAACACTATCAGGCTCTCCATAGGCCTATTCATCCTTTCTGAATAAAATCGTCTGGTGATAGCTTGAGATGAGAAGCAACAGTGACAGTTTAAACACTCGTCGTTCACGACTGGCTCGTGTCGTACTGTACCGTATCGTATCGTATCGTATCTCATTTGAATAATATAATCTGGCGTTAGTTGAAATAGAATACTTGAGCTGCCCCGACCATGAGAGAGTTAAATGCAGCAACTCCCAAAAGCCTGTTATTTAAATCTTTCAGGTGCCTGTGAAGTAGAGTTTTCCAATTTTATTTTTCCCGTCAAGAAATTTATATTCGATAAGGCTCGTGGCGTTCGCAGAGACAGGATTTTTTTTTTTTTTTTTTTTGAGTCTGGAGATCTAACATGAATCAACACTTATGCAAATGTTAAGCCAGAATTTATGAGCTAGCCAATTTATCATTAACTGGAATATCGCGTCCTTCACTACTTTTCAATTTAATTTTTTTCTGGACATTACCGTAAGTACTTTATATGGGATTTCAGTGAAGATTTGGAAACACTTAAGAAGTTGGGCGGATCGATATAACTTAATAATGTGATAAATTCAAGGTGATTGCTAGCTTCATAACCTTCATCATTTCATCATCACCCTGACCCAGTTGGCCACATTCACTGAGGGAGACAAGAATAAGAGATGAAAGGAAACCTTAGATACAGGCAGAGTCCCTGTGTATGTAGTGACTCTAGGTAAAGGTGTAATTCTTCCTCTTCTCCTTCTCTTCCAACCCAAGTGCTGGGCGACGGAATGGTTACATCGGTAAAGACCAATATTAATACGAGGTTGCCGTTTTTAAAATCCTCTGTGACACGCAAAGAGCAGGCGGGCAATTTCTTCTCCCCAGTTTCCAGGGATGATGAACACTTATGCCCCCTAACTTCCAAGCTTCATAATAACTTCAAGTAAAGCACGACACACGATACGAAACATTATCCTGAGCCTTAATCATTATCGCAGAGGTGAGTGAAATGTGGATCAGGAATCGCGTCAATCTGAGAGAAATATGAGAACAACATTACAGTGAAGGTAGCGTGTGGGGGTGCGGTGGACTGGTGTGAGGTGGGGTGAAGGGTTATTGCAGACTGGTGTAGTTTTATACAGACTAAATATCGCTGGTAAGTGATAAGGCAGGACAGGGAGGGAGAGAAGCAGAGCAGGGAAGGCAAGAGGAAGGGAGAGATTGAGACAGGGTCAGATGGGTGAGAGACAGAGTGGGGAATGTGTAAGCCGAAGCTGGAAGGATGTGAAGAAGTGTAGGGAAGGTGTGAGGCTGGGTTGGAAGGCAGGGGTTGGGAGAGTGTAAATGGATTGGGAACGTGGGGACGAATATAAGGCATGATAGTGAGGGCTGGGAAGAGAAGAGGGACGGTATGAGACAAGAAGAGTGTGAGGTATGGAAAGCTGTGAAGCAGGGTACGAAAGTGTGATGTAGGGTGAGGCATGGCAGAGTGGGCAACAGTGTGAGGATGGCAGGGTTAGAGGCAGTGTGAGGCAGGGTAGCTTGGGATAAGGGACAGGAGCAGCGCCAGGCATCATCGCCATGTGAGGGGCATGTAAGGAGGGCGGGGACCTCTAAGGGCCGGGTCCAGGGCTGGTGGTGGGATCCCCGCCCACGCCCACACTGGCTCACACGCCCGTGCTGAGGCGAGGGGGAGTTGGTATCCAGATGAGAGGGCCTTATTGGGTCAGGGGGCTGGCTGGAGCGGGAGGGTGGAGTGGTGTGGGAGACTGAGGGAGGAGGCGATGGCTGCTCTATCTTGGGTAGTGGCACCTCCGCCGCCTATGCTACAGGTGTTGCCTCCAAGGGCGGCCATACCAGCGCCAGCCTCCTATTACGGTCACCATCCAGCCGGCCGGGGCGCATATTTCCGTACTCAAAGACACTTAACATTACATCACCGCGCGTCAAGTTTTTCCCTCCCAGGATATCTCTTACCTTACTTACCGGAAAATCTAAATTAACCCTAACACAGTAAGCTAAACTAACCTAAACTAAACTAACTTCATTCAAACAGACAAACCTAACCTAACCCTAACAGATTAAACTAACCTTATTCCAATTTGACTTTACCTAACCTGACCTGACCACAAGAGATTATCATACCAACCTTGCTAACCTAAATTAACACATACTAACCTAATGTAACCCAACCTACCTAAATCATTCTGGAAACGAAAGAAATTACCGAAATCGACTAAGTTTCAGAAATTCACGCCGAGTCAACTGGATCGGACGAAGACGCTGGCGACAACGTACTTCCTGGTGGGGGATGATACGCTGCCTGTCAACGTAGAAGCGTTAGATCACCCAACAGGCATTACCTCCACATGGCCTCACGCACGGCCGGTTCTACTCTATTACTCCCAATACTTGACAAATGGCGGTGTTCAATTTTAGGTTTGTCTTACGGTTGCATTTTAAGTGGTTTTGGTGGTCCGCAAAGTCTCTTCCTTACCGATTTATTCTATACATTACACACAGCTCCTCAGTATCCTATTCCATGTTTATGATGCGAAGTATGCCTAAAAGATATAACTAACGTACAAGAGAAAATTAAGTTACTATGTCCTCAAAACAAATCGCTGAGGAAAAGGTGTTACGAATCTCCGCAGCCACACAGAATAACACCCTTAGTTAATCGGGTTCATTCATAAATCCAGCTTAGAAACAAGGGTGGGTAATCTCCTTGCTATTTTTTGCATAGACACGCTGCCTTGTCTGAAGAGGGTTGGTTTTCTTACTGGTGGTTTCACTTTACTTTCCTTGTCTATCATCTCTGCTGTCTGCATCTCTATACCCCTTCTTGAGCAGACAGACTCCTAAATAGAGTTCACCACCCTCACCCCGCCCAGGCACGCCCACACCCACGCTATGGGCGGAGTCCAGCAGAGAGATGTCGACCAAGGGAAGGATTTACAAAGCAACATAACAAAATAATGCGGACTAAATAAAAGTCTCCATGTCATTTAATTATCGTCAAAAATCAGTTTACCTGGCCTTATTTTCCACTTAATATTAATTCTGATTTAGATGTAAAGTGCTTAGTAGGTCTATGAATAAAGGCAAATATATACAAACAATCCTATCCAGGACTTAAACTACAATTTCATAAACAACTCAAGCTTGGGAATATTTGTAAATAAGGTGGCAGGAAGGGAGAGGGCAAGTAGGACGAGGGTGCAGGGCGGGGAAGGGGAGGGGCGGGCGAGGGAGAGGGGGAGTGGGGAGGGCAAGAGGGAGGGGGAATGTAGGCGGCAAATGTAAAAGTTTGGAGTTGCAGCAGCTAGGTCCAGGGACACAGGTGGCGATGGCGGAGCAGGTGCGTGGCCAGGTGCACCCCCCCCACGCCACGCACGCCACGCTATACTAGGCTACACCACGCCACGCTACGCCATGCCACACCATGGCACACTATCTCACACCACACATACACACACCACACCACATTACACGGCGCCACACCACGCCCTGTCATGCCATCTCAGTCAACTCAACTCCACACCACGCCACACCGCACCACAGAACACACCACACCAGGAGGGCCTACCCGACTCAACCCACCACCTCTTTGGAGATCCAGTCAAGTCACCACAGCAAACAATCCAAATTTCTCCTCATTACCTATTCATGCCACAAAAATTCCTCTTCCTTAGTATTTGTTTTCGTACTAAAACCATTGCATTCAACACTTTCAGCCTCTGTACGACACCAATACAGAATTTTAATAACATAACTACAGGATAATATTAATCAGCCTAAGAGAGTGCCCTTGTATTGGAGGGGTTAATGATGGCTGTACCTTTCCCCCTCAAGTTCAAAATCTACCTCGAGGTAAATAAAATCGTCCGTATACAAGAAGAAAAACATTTACTAATCAGCGAGTGACGTCAAATTTAGCTTATTCTTGTTGCTACCAGACGATTTTATTCAAATTAGAAAAAAAATAATACTCTTAGGAAAGGGGCTTGTTTTGGCGTATTGAAATCTTCCAGGCAAACAAGTCTATTCTGTGCTGGAAAAAACTTAATGTCACCAGACTAAATCGGTTAATGAGGTATCGATAATGTAGGGGTTAATTTGGGTTCATCAGAGGTAACAGGTGTCTCTGTTATGTGTCTGGGTTTCGTCACTTTCTTGTGGGTGGGATGGGGAAAAATATTGTCTGTTCTTAATAATAATAATAATAATAATAATAATAATAATAATAATAATAATAATAATAGTATACTGCTGTTAAATCTGATTGGCAATTTGAGAGGCTCAGATTTAAGCTAATATTCTAGATTATGTCGTAATTTGAGGCCAGCAATTCTCACTTTCTCTATGATAAAAAATTCAGTTATATTTTCCCGATCACTTAATTCTATACCCACTGAAGTAAAGCATGTGAGGTGCAGCCAGGATTCCAAGAGCTTGAATGATGAATGAATGAATGTACGGCACACCTCACTGGGCACTGTACTGATAGGGAACTGGCCTTGCACTGTTATTTATTTTTTTACATGCTGTTGAGCCCATCCATCTCTTTTATGACTGGGAGGAAGATGACGATGATGATGATGATGATGATGATGAAGATGATGATTTACAAGTTCAGGTATTGGGGCTGAGCTTAACTCCGGTTTTTGCCGTAATTTGTATACCCTTTGTACTAGCAGACGATTTTACTCAACTGCACGTCAGCTGGGCGCTCCCGAAGAACTATTGTTGAGGCTATTCGTATGTTAAAGAATTGTCTGCACTGTGAAAGTAAAGTGTATGAAAAGCCAATAATAACTACTTCCCATCTCTCCCCGTTCTCTGGCTTCTGCATTTCCGCTCTGTCTGAGGAAAATGCCTGGCCTGCCGTAATGAAGTGCAGGTGTCGGCGGCCGCGTTTAATTAGGCAGGGATGGAGAAGGCGAAGGGAGGGTGGTGGTGGTGGTGGTGGTAGTGGTGGAAGGGACTGTTTGTCCTCGGAAGCCCAATGCGAGGTCTGGAGATTACGGATTTAGCTTCTTGATCTCGGAAGACTAACCGATTTACCGTCTTGACTTTGAGATGTTGAGATGATATTGAATTCCGAACGCGCAGAAATTATTTAAACCCCTGATCACCGAAAGGTTAGAGATATTTAAAGTTTTGATCACGCAATAGTTATTTAAAACCTGTATCACGCGAATTTTAAGGGTTATTTACAGTCTCAATCACGCGAAGGCAAGAGTTATTTTAAACCTTCATTACGCGAAGATTAGGGTGATTTAAAGTTATGATCACTCGAAGGTAAGAGTTTTAGCCTTGATAAGCGGAGGAAAGGGTGATATAAAGCTCTGATCACCGAATGTGTCCGAGTTATTTAAAGCCTTCATCTCGCGAGGTTTACAGTTACTAAAGCCTTGATCACGCAAAGTTTAGTTAAAGTCTTGATCTCGCGAGGGCTATAGTGACAGTCTTGATCTCGCGAAGGCTATAGTGACAGTCTTGATCTCGCGAAGGCTATAGTGACAGTCTTGATCTCGCGAAGGTTATAGTGAGTCTTTAACTCACGAGACTTAAAACGATTTTGACTGTGCGAGGGTGAGAGGATCTTGTCCCTCGATGGTTGATCCGATCTAGTATTGATCTCGCGAGAACTGAAGCGATAAAACGCCTTGATCTCGCAAAAAAAAAAAAGGCAATTATTCCAAATTTTGATCCTTCAATAGTTAATGCGATTCACAGGTCCGATCTGGGGAGAGTTGATTCGATTTAGGTTCGTATTCTTGTCGGGTAAAGAATCTCCTTAACACCTCTTCCTTGGTGATTTGTCTTTAGTTACGACTGGTTAATATTTGTATGTTATTTATGCTGTGTGTGTGTGTGTGTGTGTGTGTGTGTGTGTGTGTGTGTGTGTGTGTGTGTGTGTGTGTGTGTGTGTGTGTGTGTGTGTGTGTGTGTGTGTGTGTGTGTGTGTGTGTGTGTGTGTGTGTGTGTGTGTGTGTGTGCGCGTGTGCGTGCGTGCTTATAACGTCATGAAGATAAGCTACCTTTAGTACTAACTTGGGTGATACGGACAGCCCAAGACCCTTTAGTGATAGCCCTCCAAAAGACCTCCACAAATAGACGAAGACTCCGAACATCCCTCTGGCTAGACACACTAACACGAATCGCAGGTCCTGTGAATATTATGCCTCTGTGCTTTACTGGGGGGAGGCCACTAAATCACTTTTATTACTCATTAAAGTTTTTACTGCTTATATAATACTGGTTTTTGTATTCAGTGTACGAGGCAAGGGAGAAACCACGCCTGTCTGTGAGTAAGAAGAGCCGTGTACTCGTGGGTCTTAGACGTACTCTTAATATTACTACATTATTATCACTACTATGGATAATATTTTTTACTGCTGTTACATTTTGCCTTTGTTACTCTTACAAGAATTACTACAGCTAATTTTACTAATAGTACCTAGGGATGCATACTGAACCTCCTACAATCACCATCATCTGCCACCACTACCACTATCACCACTGCTTTACAATAGAAAAAAGAATAATCCAATTCTGAAACACTTGAAAACTTGTCCTTTCCAACTTAAAAAAGAACGGCCAAACTTAAGATTCGTCCATTTCAAAGTACCTCAACCCATTATATTTAGAGGACTGTAGGTTATAAGCCGTGGGAAAGACACACTGAGTAAGACAGTTTCAGAGCTGACCAACCGCGCGCATGAATGAATGACGGATCTACGATTCCGATGGTGAGAACAAAACCCATATTTTAATATAATAGTTGACACATAAGATGAAAAAATGACAGTAGTTCGAACATCCTGCTTTCATAGCTAATTGCGCTGTGTAAAGTGAAAAGCAGACTAATTATCTCCTATCCTCACTGATGCTTCGAAACTGGCCGCCATAAGGGTACAGCCTACACTTTCGCGTACCCTGTTTCAGTAATACAGCCGTGATAGTACCAGCTAACTCTTGTCTTGGGAACTTAGAAAAGTAATGATGTGTACCTGAGTAAAACCTTGTCATTCCTTTACGGGTACTGTTTTTTGTAATTTCTTCGATATAATGTGTAGTCATCAGTAATAATATTAATAGTTATTCGCGTCACCAATAAAATGTAACCTGTCCCGTTCACAATTTCACGTCACAGATATAAATGTCAACTTTGTATTTAACTGTACTATTAAGTTTTCATTTAAGATGGTGAATTCCCTACTAAAAGCTACTGTGCTCCGTTTTTCTTTATTTTATTTCATGCTCAAAACAACTAAGCCTTATTTATGTGACATTACAGCTTATTGTGATACGCTTATAAAGAAAACCATGAGAAACAGTAGGTAATTTATGTAAATAAGCATATAATTATCATACTGAAGAGGAGAGAGGACGCTGCGGTGTATTCAAATATTTATGCATTGCCTGTCTGCAATTAATTATTAACTATTATTATCTATCATTATTATTACTAGTCGTAGTAGTAGTAGTAGTATGATGATGATGATGACGGTGATGATGGTGATGATGATGATAATGATGATGGTGATGACGATACGCACTGAATAACAAGCAGTTTCAGACACACGATTCCAGGAATATCCCGCTGTGGAGGTAGGGAAGGTGAGCTTGTCCTGGAACGACTTTTATCTTTCTACTGTCTGATCTGTTTATCTCTGTGTCTGTCTTCCTCTGTCTAACTGTGACTGTCTTGGACTAATCCCACCTTACAGTACGCAGAGACAAACTCGTCTTCACTTCCAGAGAGGTAGTTCCCCTCTTTACACGTGCATGCATGCATGCATGCATGCACAAACGCCCCACACACATATTACATATTATAAATTGATATTATGTACACATAGATAGGTAGAAAAAAATAAAGTCCGTAACTAACACAGTTCCAGTCCCCTTCACCCTGACTCGTGGGCCCTTCCAGAGACACTGTTCCAGGAAATTTCCGCTGTGGAGGTAGGGGAGGTAAACTTGTCCGGGAATATGTCTGTTTATTACTCTACGTGTCCACCTGTCTTTACCTCTGTTTTACTTCTTGTCGGTCTTTCGCTCTCTCTGACTGTCTCTCTGATTTTCTCCGTTCATTTTTGTCACTATCTATGCTTCAGCCTGTGTTTCTGTGACTACGCTTTTCAGTTACTGGTCTTGATGGTGCCTCTGTGTTTTTGTCTCATTTTTACCTCCTTTTCTGTTTACCTTACTGTCACTATCTCTTTGTCTTTCTGTGTTTCTGTCTCTCTTACCCTAGTTTTCTGTCCCACTTTTCCTCTGTCTTGCTGTCAACGGGGCAATACAGACCATTTTTTTTTACAACCAACTCTCCCACACAACAAACTTAACGTGTATGCGTGATGGCCGCTAATGTCTTGATCTATGTGCCTTACGTGACGAGATCGTTAATACGTAGAACAGAATGAGGGAGAACATGAGAAGAGAGGAGTGGCGAGGAGAGGAAGAAACAGAAGAGAAGAACAGAGTGTAAATGACTGCAAGAGGAAGTAGCCGGCAACAGAGAAGAGAGAATGGGAATGGAAATAAGAATGAGAAGGATAATGAGAAGAAGAATGAGGAGGAGGAAGAGGAAGCGAAAAGAAGAAAAGAAGAAAAGAGAAGAGAGCGGAAGAGAATAGAGACAAGGCGGAAGAGAAGAGGAAAAAGAAAAAAGAAGGGGAAACAGGAACAGAAAGATGGAGAGTGGAGGAAGAATATAAGCCAGAGTGAGGAAGAATGGGTGGAGGATGGGAGGGAGAGAGAGAGATGAGATGGGAGGGAGGGAGGGGAGAAGGAAGGGGTGAAAGTTATGGGGTGAGGGGAACTAATGGCACTGCAGGAGGAGGAGGAGGAGGAGGAGGAGGAGGAGGAGGAGGAGGAGAAGGAGGAGGAGGGGAGAGAGAGAGAGAGAGAGAGAGAGAGAGAGAGAGAGAGAGAGAGAGAGAGAGAGAGAGAGAACACAAGGCAAACGAACCCAAAAGTCAGAAAAAGGGAAAAATACAGAGAAAGGAAAGGGCAAGAGGATGGCAAAAGAACAAAATAAAAGCAAAAAAACTCTACTACAACTGAAAGAAAGAAACAAAGGATAGACTGAAAGACGAAAGGTTAAGAAAATGGAAAAATAAAAGACAAGGAAAGAGATAAGATGCAAGAATGAAAAAAAAAAAGAGTAAGGGAGAAAAATGATGCAAATGTCAGGAAGAGGAATCCAATGCAGGAAAGAAAATATAAACAGAGGAGGATTGGAAGGATGAGAAAGGGGAAAGAGAATCGAAAAGACGTGTTGAAAGAGAGAGAAACGTAAGAGGTGTGTAAGGCCGAAAAAGGCAGAAAAGAGTATGAAAATGTAAAGAGCCATGGGACAAAATGAAGGAAAGAAAAAGGAGAGAAAAGGAAAGAGGAACGTAACGAAAAGTGATAGTGAGTAAAAGCGCGAAGCTAAAGAAAATGGAAGAAAGACGAAGTGGAGGAGATAGGACAAAAAAAAGGAAGCAAGGACAAGAAGAATGTGAAACAGAAAGAAGGAAAAATATATCAAAAAGCAGAACACAGCTGCATAAGAAGAAAGACGGGCAAAGAAGGATACGCAAATGAAAAGCAAAGAAAATCGAAAAATAATTGGGAAAGACTGAATACTGGATGTACGAAACAGATGACGACTGACTGAGAAAAGGGTGGGAGGGAGGGGAAAAAAATGGGCATGAAAGAGGGGGGGTGGGCGTGGAAGGAATGGTGCGGCATGGAGAGTGTGTGTGGAAGAGGAGAGTGGATGTGACAGAGGAGAGTGGGTGTGTGGAAGTGGAGAGTGGGCGTGGAAGAGGAAAATGGGTGTGGAAGAGGAGAATGGGCGTGGATGAGGAGAGTGGGTGTGTGGAAGAAGAGAGTGTGTGTGGAAGAGGAGAGTGGGTGTGGAAGAGGAGAGTGGGTATGGAAGAGGAGAATGGGCGTGGAAGAGGAGAGTGGGCGGGACATAAAAACATGGATTTGGGTGTGTGGGCGGGCTAGAAAGGGTACGGGCCTGGGTGGGCGTGAAACAAACATTATTATGGTAATGCCCGCCCGTCCGTAGAGATAAACATGGGCGGCGGGATAATAAGGTGGGCGGGAACACACTGGGTGGTGGGCGGGAACAGTGGGCTATATTCTCGTGGTCTTTTCAGGCTCCCGGGTACGTTACTTATTCCTTTAGTGGTTTATTCCCCCCTGTTTTGCCTATCTCTGTCTCCCTATTATCCTTGTACGATTCATTTTATCTTTGCTCTACCTATCTCTATCATCCAAACCCAGTCAGAAGCGTAGAGACCCGGGGCTAGACTCCTCAATCCCGACATATGAGGGGTGGATGACCAGTCGCCGTTCCCTGAGTGGCATTATGTGAGCAATAAATCCCAGCCTACCCTCGGATGTAAACCCCTTTGATCCACATTCTGTTCGTGCGCCTCGCTATCATCTTTTTCTCCTAGCCTGGCCTAATTTTATCACCTCCCCATCTTGATTACTGACCACTAACATGAGATAAACACTAGAATATGGTCCCAGTCATGAAGAAGTGCTAAGGAAAGAGATAGATCCGTTGTATTGTCTTTGTCACTCAGATACACGAAATAAGCTGCAAAAAGACAAAAATCTGGGCCAAGTTACATTAAGAAGAGTATAGTGACTAGAGAATACAAGACCAAATTACGCCTTACAAATAGCTAAGGCCTGCAGACAACAACAACAACAGGTCAATTATCACTCTTATCAACGGTGAGGATCTCGACGGAAATGATAACGAATGATTTACCTGTGCAATTACCGGGACGGATGGAAAAGGATGAAAAGACGCTGATGGTCATTTTTAGTAGCAGTAAATATCATCGCAGCGCCCCGACATGCATCTCCGTAGTGTACAGAACGAGGCGCAGGGGGCAGGGTGGGGAGAGATGGAGGCAAGGAGGAGAGAGAGGGAGGAAAGGAGGAGAGACAGGGAGGAAGGACAGAAGGACGGTGAGAGAGGAGGGAGAGAGAGGTAAAAACGGACACACAGTGGAGGGGGAGGGGAATCGTAACAGTGAAAGCCGAGAGATATGGAAATGATGGAGAGAAACGGATGAGAAACAAATGAGAAAAGAGGTAATGATTTTTTTTGTTTGTTTGTTTGTTTTACGCCGTGTCTGCTTTTGAATGAATAAATGAATGAATAATGGATGAGTGACGACGACAAAGACGACGACGACGACGACGATGATGATGATGAACTTTAATATTAGCTGTGTTGTGAATGTTCCAGTTTTCCTATGGGTGTTAGTAGTGGTGGGAAATCTTAAGTACAACCTGATGCGAATCGTGGGTGTGTACAATTCAGATTCCCTTTTGAGCAGCCTTTGAGTGTAAGGGGATTCCCGGTTCAATCCACCTCCTCCCTCGCTGGCGCCTTCAACCCCTTCACTCCAACTATATATTTTTACTCTCCAGACGATTTTATTCAGCTTAGGCAGGGCTCAATGGAGCCTACTTTGAAGGCCATCGCTAAAACGGGTCTCTCCGAATCTACAGAAAATTGTCTAGAGGCAGCCGGAAGAAAAATATTATGGGACTGAAGGAGTTTAGGGCAAATCGTTTACAGTCTTCTTTCACCCTATACCCTTTCACTATTAGGACGCACTTTATATCTTATCATCATCTTCAGACGCTTTAATAACCTTAGGAGAGGCCCTTTGAGCTCCAGGGGTCAGGTAAAGCTCTCATTAAGTTCACCTCTACTACCGGCCTCTCCAAAGCTGAATTAAATAATCTGGTTGCAGCAAAAATAAGCCAAAAGAAGAGTCGCCATACTGAAGAGCTTTACCCCTTCGCTGCAGTAAGTGGCCGAGAGTATTATATTCATGTTAACACCAGGGCCGGTATTGTCGTACGGTTTGGAAGCTTACCAGCACCTCTTCCTTACCGATTTGTTCCTGATTCTGCTCCTATACTATATTGTGTTATGCAATCTACGTCGACAATAAAAAGATACAAGAAGAAAAAAGAGGACGTAAATGGGTATAGTGGAAAATAAATCGCTAAGGAAGAGGTGCAAAGGAGCCTCTTTACCCGACGAACTACGGGTCTACGAAACTTTTAAACTGTAAAAAATCCTAGCACTCAGTAGCTAATGAAACTAACCCGAGTAACGCCCTCCTTGTTACCGATCCACGTTGGAATTACATATAGGCAAACACCATACAATATCTGTCAGAAGCAAGGAACATTATTCAACTTCAGACTGACTTTTCGATCTAGAAGTGTTATATATAGAACCTTCAACACCCTCACCGCGACAGACGCACCCTAAACCAGACGTCTCCCCTTAACTGAATAAAATCGCCTAAAACCAGCAAGAATAAGGCCAATACTACGTCATCTTATTAAGGCGATTGGATTAATACTCTGCACAGAAATGAATTAGTTTCGGGTTCCTCCAGGGGATGCATTTATCGTTTTCTTTTACCATTTTCCTAACAACTTCTTCCCCTTTTTTGCGATCCAATTCCCCCATCATCTCGACCCTCTTCTCTATCCATGTTGTTTCCATTCTGTTCTGCTCTAAATTATCTTCTTTTATTTTCCTCATTCGGTCCCTTTCTTTTCTTCTCAATCCTGACTGATTCGTTTCTCTTCATTTCCAACTTTTTTTTTTTCCCCCTCTCGACCAGCTTTCTCCATCTTGTACCCTCTGTTTGTTTCCTTAACTCTCTCTCTCTCTCTCTCTCTCTCTCTCTCTGTTTCATCCCCTTAAGTTTTGTCGTTCACTGCACCACCTCCCAGTTCAGATTTCTTACCTTTCCTCTCCCATTCTCCATCCTCGTATTTTACACATCTTTTTATTATTATTATTATTATTATTATATTATTATTACGTCCCTCTTATCCTCTTTCCATTTACACATTTTCCTCTTTACGATCTAGGCCTTCTTGTCCTCTCCAATCTCGTGTCTTCTCATCTCCCCACTTCGAACCGTATTATTATCATTATCATTATTATTATTATTATTATTATTATTATTACTATTATTATTTACGATCATCTTCCTCCCGTCATCATCGCTCCTAATCTCTCCTCTCCCCCGTACGAACCTCATTTATTTTTTCGACCTTGCTCTTCTTTCACCCACCATCACTCCTCTCCATTTTTTCCCCTACCGCCGTCTTGGCCAGTCCAATCCCCCTAAGCTTTTTTCCCCACACCTTCCCTCTTCACCCTAAATCCGACTCTTCACCATCCCTTCCGCCCTCCACGAAACAAAACAACCCCGGCATCTTAAAAACGTGGCCAGAAAAAAAAGAAGAAAAAAAAGGTAGGAGGGGGCAGTTGGCAGCTCACCTGAATGCCGGCCACCACCCCACATCCCACTCTCTCTCTCTCTCTCTCTCTCTCTCTCTCTCCTTTCCACGACTCTGTCCTCTCCATGTCTCTCATTCTTCCATCTCTCTCGTATTTCAAACCCCTCCCCTCTCCACTCTTTCTTCACATTTTCTTCTCCTTCCAACTCTCTCTCTTTTCTCCAGCCCTTTCCTCCTTCCATTCCTCTCTCCTTCCTTCATCACTCTCTCGTCCCTCCAACCCTTTTCTCCCTCCATCCCTCCCTTCCTTTCTCTTTCCTTTAACCATCTCCTCCTAACCCTTTCCTCCCTTCTTCCCACTCTCTTCCCTTCATCCCCTTGCCTCTCTCCATTCTCCTATCTTCCCTCCAATCCTTTCCTCCCTCCATTCCTTCCTTCCTCTCTCTTCCCTTCACTCCTTCCCTCCTCCTAATCCTTTCCTCCCTCCTTCCCACTCTCTTCCCTTCGATCCTTTACCTCCCTCCATCCCTTTCTCTTCCCTTCAACCCTTTCCTCCCTCCCACTCTCTCTTTCTCCTCCCTCCACCCCTCTCTCCTCCCACATGCCTCGAGAGAGCCACACCACCACCTAAGGGTCTCGGAAATACCCCTGGCAGCAAGTTGTGTTCAGTATCTCAGAGGCGAAGGACACACTCTTACACCACCACCCCCAAACACACACAACACACAGATAAAAGAATACACTCAGATTTTCTTTCAGGGTACATTTACATCACTCCCAAACACACTCCAACACACATACACACAATGCACGCACAAGAACACATTTAGGTTTATGCTACACTTACAGCACTACCAAACACAGTCCATAAAGGGACAGAACACACTCAGGTTTGCTATTTTGACACACTTACATCACCCCCATGCACAGTCAACACATATTAACATCAGGAAGCATTTGGAACACCCCTTTTCACCCTCTGAATGAGCACACACTACATTCTTAATATGACGCATTTAAACACGCCCATACACACTAAGAAGGGGCACCATCATCATCATCATCATCATCATCATCATCACTGTAACCTTGCTTCCTCAGTAACTTTACATATCCATCTACCTTCTTTGCTTTCTCCTATTACCTTTATATTCACTTATTTGTACTTTTTTCACGTCTTATTCATGCCATTCTCTATGTGACTATACCATCAAAGCACGCTCTCCTACCCCATCAATCGACCCACTTCCTTACTCCACACCTGCTAAGAACCATTACATTTCACCCTATCCAACCTATGCAATTTGCATATATACATTAACATTACAATTTCTACTGTTCTTACTTTGATTTTGGATACTCATGTGTTAAATATGTGGCAAGCTTTGTTCCCGCCAACTGTTCCAGCATGAAGGGGCTGCATGCAATAATACAGGTCTAGACACTATGCATGGTGGCTGGGCATCGCATCTTGTCCGCAAAGTTACATTAGGGCGCAAGAGCAATGTATTTCATTTCTACTCCAGTTCTACTACTTTCAACGTCTAATTAATGCTTCTGTATACTCATTCGTGAACCCTCATTTGATCTGTCACGTGAAGCTCTCGCCATATCGAGCGAGTCCTCAAAAGCAAGCCATCATTCCAAAGGAGCTGGACTTTATGATGCTCCACGGGTTGACTTAACAGGGTGAAATATGGGGTAATGAGTGCTAGGGGAAAATAATGAAACAAGGAAAAAAAAATGGTATGTAAAAGGAAACTGGAGGGTACAAATAAGGACTGAGGGAAATGACAGGGAAAATGGAGATAAGGGAAAAAGGAGAAAAGTGGGGAAAGATTAGGGCCAAGATCTCCTCCCACCAAAATGAAAATAACGATGGGAATAACACACAGAAAAGTGGAGGATAAAAACAAAGCACTTCGCAAGCGACATAAGAACTCTAAAATTTGCTTTAAAATATAGACAAACTTACCATTGTCGAACAGATACAAAGACAGACAGATACGGATACAGACAGGCAGATGGATAGAAAGATAATTTCAGACAGAAATACTGAGAATGGAAATACTTAAAAATATGTTTCACCTCTCTCTCTCTCTCTCTCCTAGTCATACGTGTAAATGTGCAAATGCCTTCTGGCTATCCTAGTACAGTACATACAGATAAAGCCACGGTGCATTGTGTAACCGATGTGGCGTCTCAGAGTACACACAGAAACACACATACACACACGAACACACTCGAGCGCACACAAACGAACGAACGAACGAATATATATACATACTCACACACGTGCGAGTGCACGAATTTAAGTGCACGCGCGCTCGCATACAGGAATTTAAAAATGCAAGAACACAACACACACGCGCGTACACACAAAAACAGGTATAAGCACACACACAAACATACTCCAGCACGCATATCCACGCACACGCACACACACATCTCATATACACACACAAAAACACGCACACACGCAGCAAAACAAGTGAAATAAACCACACCAACGCCAAGACCTGACCATGAGCCACTCTGTTAAAAAATATTAGTTGTCTCGACCCTTCACTTCTCTGACGTGTTATATTTGTGCAACAGCTTAACACCATCACCACGAGAGAGAGAGAGAGAGAGAGAGAGGAAACTAGAAACACACACACACACACACACACACACACACACACACACACACACACACACACACACACACACACACACACACACACACACCACCTAAATAAACCCAATCCCCCAGCAAGGACGGTAGGGTGGGTGGTGCTCTGATAAGAAGAGAAAGCATGTAGGAGTGAGAGACGAAGAGACGGGGGGGAGGAGGCGGAGAGACATGGTGACGACACGAGACAGATAAGAGGAAGGGGTGAGATAGTGGAAAGGGGCAGAAAAAGTCAGAGAAAGACAAAGAGAGACAGGAGAGAGGGGGGAGGATGGAGGAAGAGGGAGATGAAAGAACGGGAGGAAGGATGGAGAGAGATGGGAAGGAGTGAGAGTGGAGAGAGGAAGAAAAAAGGAGAGACGGGGTAGAGGGAAGAAAAAAACAGGAGACGAAGAAAGACAGGAGAAAGACGGAGGAAGAGGGGATGAAGACTGAGGCGAAGTGGGAGAATATACACAAACAGCATGGACGGAGAAAGAGAGGGGAGAAGGATAGAAAGAGGCAGGGGAGAAGGATAGGAAGAGGCAGAGGAGAAGAAGGGAAAACCAGGAGAAGGACGAAGAGACACAAGTGAAGGACGGGGGAGTGAGAGAGAGGGAGAGAGAGGAGGATGGGGGGGGGGTGAGGTAAAGTGAGAGAGAGAGGACACAAACACAGCAAGGCCGGTACAATGGGTGGTGCTCCCTCTCCTTATTCGACACTCCAGCCCACTCGCAGCTAGGGCAGGCAGGTGTGAGAGGGCGGAGGGGACGGGGGAGGAGGGAGAGAGGGAGAGGAGAGGAGGGGTGGATGGGATAGAGATAGAGGAGTGGAGAGAATGAAAGAGGAGATGGATGGAAAAGAGAGAGGATTTGGAGGACAGGAGAGAAGACAGGGTGGATGGGGAGAGGAGTGGAAGGGAGAGGGGGACAGATGCTATACAGTAGATGGGGAGAGAGGAGAAAGGTCGTATGAAGCATGGGAAAGAAGTGGAACTGAGGCGGGAGGAAGGGTGATAAGTAAGAAGAGAGGAGAGGGAAGCAGAGGAGAGGAGACGAGAGAAAGACATAATCTAGAAAGAGACGTGGAACTGAAGGGAATGGGAGAGTGTGGAAGGGGGGGAACTGGAGGAGCAGAGACGAATGCGAAAGGATGCAACGGAGGTGAAAAGGGGAAGGAGAAGGGAAAGGGGAGAGAAGGAAAAGGAAAGAGAAGAGAGGGAGGGGAGGAGAAAGGAGGGGAGAGATGGGAAGAGAGGGAGAGGAGGGAAAAAGGAAGAGGGGTCGGGAAGAGAAGGTAGATGAGAAGGACCGTGAAGAAGAGTGAGAAGAGATGGCTGACAGAAAGGAAAGAGAGGTTGAAGATGAAGATGGAATATGGAAGTAAAATTGAAAGAAGAATATAATGGAGAAGAGAAGAGGCGTAGAAGAGGACAGGACAAAGAAAGCGGGGAGGAGGGGAGCAGGGAACACAGTGAAAAGGAGAAGAGAAATGGAGAGGGGAAGATGAATGTGTGAGGACATAGGAAAGAGAGGTAGAGAAGAGGGGGAGAGGAGAGAAGAGAAGAGGGGGAGAGGTGAGAAGAGATGAGGTGGTGGAGACAGGAGGTGGAGAGGAGAGGTGTTGGAGAGACAGAACTAGACAGCGCAAGAAGATGGAGAGAGAGAGGGTGGAGTGCACAGGAAAGAAGGGAAAGGGAAAAGGGAGGGGAGTGGGGTAGGTGGAGAGGGGAAGGGAGGGGAAGGAAGAAGAAAAAAGAGAAAGGAGGGGACAGAAGAAGAAGAAAAAGAAAAGAGATTAGAGATGATACGGAAGGCTGACAGGAGGACGAAAGAGTTGGGAGGAGAGGAGACCGAAGAGGGGAGACTGGGAGAGATGAATAGTGGTGTGAAGGGGAGAACGCCCAAGAAATTAAAGGAGGAGGAGGAGGAGGAGGAGGAGGAGGAGGAGGAGGAGGAGGAAGAGGAGGAGGAAGAGGAGGAGGAAGAGGAGGAGGAGGAGGAGGAGGAGGAGGAATGAAAGCAAGGACAGGAAAAGGGGGCAAGATGAAGATTCTTTTTCCAGGGGTTAAAGAACATAAAATGATGAAGAGGGGAGGAAGAAGGTACAAGAGGAGGTAGTGGGTGAGAGACAAGAGGGAGAAGAGAGGAGAGAGACAGTGGAGAGGAACCGTAAGACTAGTAGGAAGGACAGAGTGGAGGATGAGTGGGTGGAAAGGTTTAAGAGAGGGGTAAAGTGAAGAGGGAAGGAGAGAGTTGGTGTAGGGGAGATGCTTGGTTGAAAAGGGAATACATCAGAGAAAGAAGGATGGGTGCAGGAGGAGAGGACGGACAGAGAAGGAAAACGGGGCAGGGGAAAGGTAGGAATAAGGGAGAGATGGAGGGAAGCCGGAGAGGTAAGGAGGAATGATGGAGAGGGTGTAAGGACGGAGAGACATGGAGGAAGGCCGGAGAAACAGGAGGATGGGTGGAGGGAGAACTAAAAGGAAGGGGGACGGGGAAGGGAGAGGGACTGAGGAAGGACGCAGAGACAGGGAGGAAGGTCGAAGAAGCGGAGGAAGGGTGGAGGTACAAGGAGGAGGGACAGGAAGATAGAACTCAGATTTTGAAAACAAAGGAATCAGAAAGGGGAAAGGAGAGAAGAGAGAACAGGCGTGAACGGAGACGCAGAAATGACGGATGGAGAGACAGAGAGAAAGTACAGCGATTTGGAGGAAGGACGGAGAGTTGTGAGAGATGTGGAGTAAAATCAGAGAGGCTGGGAGAGACAAAGAGGAAGCAACGAGAGACAGGATGAGAGATATAGGGACATGATGAAAAAGATGAGGCACGGAGAGACAGGAGGAAGAAGACACGGGGAGACAAAGAGGAAGAGTGGAGAGAAAGGATGAAGGATATATACAATGAAAGGGAGGAGAAACAGGGAGAGACAAGAGGAAAGGCAAAAACACTGGAAGAGACAAAGTGGGAGGGTGGAGAGATAGAATACGAGATACAAAGACAGTGAGAGGAAGGATTGGCAGAAGGAGACAAGGAGTAAAACTAAAGAACCAGAAGAAACAAAGACAAGACGGCTACACAAAGACGGTGCGACTCCTAAGAATGTGGTTCGGAACCTAATATGAAGGCAGACCAGTGAAGCAGAGGGTGGGTGGTAGGGCGGGGCGGGGCGGCGTCTTCAACCTGCTCAGTAAGGACAGCAGGAAGGAGCTTAGGAAGAGAGGAAGTGGGTGGTGAGGTGGGGCAGTGTCTTCAACCTGCTGGATAAGGAGACGAGGCGAGAACTTAAACAGGGAGAGAGGGAGTGGGGATGAGACGCAGAGGGTGGGAGGAGAGGAGGGTGAGGCGGTGTCTTCAACCTCCTCAGTATGGCCATGAGGCGAGAACTTAAAGAGGAATGTGGCATATCTGTTTGTTTAGATATTATCACTGCTATACTGACAAGCCTGGCAGAAACAAGGAGGAGAAGCAGACAGGGAGAAACAAGGAGGTAGGGTAGAGAAACGGAGAGACATGGATATTGAGGAGAGCCAAGGGGAGGCAAAGAAACAACACGGAGACGCAGAGAGAGACTAGAAAATCGCAGGCGGAGACAGAGAGGGACAAGGAGAGAAAACAGAGAGACAAGAGGGGGAGGATTGAAAGCGAAGAGATGGGAAAAGACAAGTAGGGACAACAGAGAGACGCGAAGAGACAATGATGGAGAGACATGGATGAATGATACAGACAGGAGGTTAATATGCGACAAATTTGCTTATCTACGTGCTATCACCGCTGTACCGACTGGCCGCTCCCTGCATTAGACCTCTGTGGAACTGCAGGGGCTAAAAGACAAGGGTTCGTATCCTAGTCGGTTAAGGAGGCTCCCTAACACCTCTTCCTTAGCGATTTATTTGGAGATATGGCGGTTTAATATAATTTTGAATGTTATTTATGTAGAATATGGCTGTATTCGAATGATTAAAGCAGCACAAAAAGACGATAGTAACTACAGTAAAAGCAAAATAAATAGCTTAGGAAAAGGTGTCAGGGAACTTCCTTAACCGACGTGAATGCGAGCCAAGGAGTGTCTTCCACCTGCTCAGTAAGGCAAGAGCTGAAGAAGGAATGTGACTATGAGCAAATCTGTTCATATCGAGATGGCATCTGTGTCGTGTTGCTTGAGACAAATATATGACTTTGGCTGTTTTCTGTGTTTTCCCACCTCTCTGTTTTTTCATCCACTTGTCACTACGAGTTAATCACAAAAATATCAACAGTATCACTACACTGGACTAGTTCGCCCGGGAAATGCGGTGTCTCTTGGTGTAGTTAGTCAAGATGAGGATTCACAAGGATAAGAACAAGTGTCGGTAAGACAGACTGTAGTGGTTAAGAACAAGTGTCGGTAAGATAGACTGTAGTGGTTCTATAATGTGGGTATGAAGGGAAAAGCCGATTACTTAGACACTTTATCACAGCTATAATGACACCTCGCTCACTGCATTACACCCACAGGGAACTGAATGTCTCCTGATGCAGAGACTAGCTCATTGAATCCAGTGAGACTGATTAGAAAACTGCTCAAATAAAAAATAAGACTGCTCAAATAAAACACATATATAGTTATTTCCGTTAAGTACTGAAATCCTACCGTTATCGGACCAGCAGCTTCGTACCCAGCAACATTAACCACTCGGCTACCGCGACGACAGAGAGAAGAGTGGGTAAGAGCAAATGAGCTTATCCAGCCACTATCACTGCTATACTGACAAGCCTCATGCTGAAGCAGAACACTAATGAACTGCAGTTGGAGATAAGGGCAAGGAGTGTTAACAGACGTGGTGAATGAGCAAGACAAAGGTTAGAGAGGGGAGAGTGGCAATGAGCAAATGGGCTTATCTAGACTATATCGCTGCTATACTGACAAGCCTTTCACTGCAATACATCCACAGAGTACAGCAATACCTCCCTTTGCAGATATTAAAGAAAGAGGACAAAAAGATAGGCGACACAGACTGTAACTGGTCGATCCTAAAGTTAGAGGAAAATCTAAATATAATGGTCATGACGGACAGAATAACAAGTAATTATCTAGAGGAAATTTGGGCATTGAAAGTTTTAATAAGGTAATGGCCACTGGTAGGCTGAAGTGATCTGGACATATGGAGAGAAAGTGTGAGGGTATTTGGGTGATGTGCTGTAGGGATCTGGATATGGAAGAAATAAACCCTTCACTACTGGGACACTGTCAGGAAGATGTGTTAGAAATCCTCATCTCGCTAGAATACGACCCGTATTGAGGGCGGCGACCCGGCTTAGTCAACACTATTTACAGAGACACACCGGGTGACACCCTTGGGAGTGTGGCCACGTATTTACTGCCATGACTGGACTCCTCATTCTCGTGGACCTAGAAGACTCTCTGACACCTCTTCCTTCACGATTCATCTTCTGCATGTGACACGTTAATACTGGTGCTGGAGAGGGACGCCTACTAGTGGTGACACAGACAAACTCGAGCGAAGGACCTACTCAGATACAACAAACGTCCCTTAGCTTCCCCCACCTCTCAAAAGGAGGATGGTTGGATGCAGTGTTAGTTTTCCTATGACCCACTGGCTTCAGGTCAAGACGAGGCTGGGGTTGTAACTACGACTACTACTACGTTAATATTCTCCTGACTGCTATATATGGAAAAACACAGCGCTTAAAGAGAGATGCTGGGGGAACAAACAACCCCAGGTGAATAGAGGCCCTTGGTACTGTACGTATTCCAAGTGGCATTGGAAATTTCGTAACACCAGTTCCTTAGCGATTTATCCTGCACTTTACACCTCAGTCTCCTCTAATGTGTGGCTAATACATGGTTCAATATTAAATCATTATCAATGTAAAAGACAAAGTTGAGAGAGAGAGAGAGAGAGAGAGAGAGAGAGAGAGAGAGAGAGAGAGAGACCGCGGTACGAAGCCTCCTAAGCAACCAAAATTAGGGACCACAGACTCTAGTACAAACTCTAATGGATCTTACAACTACAAAGATTTAGAGTCGGAAAAAGAAGTGCGATAATTTTCTCAGGAGAATATGACAGCTCTGCACGCTCCTACCCAGCAAGCACCCAGCCTACCCTGACCTCTTGTGCAGGGCAAGGTTAGCAGTAAGGGTAGACTGAAGGGTAGGCTCAAGCAGGGTGTAAGTTGGTGGAGTCTCTTACCACCACTGTCCAGCTGTCTCAGGGCTATATTATTATAACTAAGGCCGCGAAGGGGTAAGTTAGCCTCTTATTTCTGGCGGTAATAAACGGGGCAGCTGCAACTCTGAGATGTGATACGCTTGCATGCCATACTACAGAGTGCAGTCAGTAACACCACAGAAAAGTCAGGCATGTTCCATCGTCATCAAAGGCTTTAAAAATTATCGCGGATTATTCAGTGTTTCTACAGACTTGCTCACTCAGTTAATATATTTCCTTCCACCCTGAAAAAACCCCGGTGTGCTGCAGGTGACGGTATTATCGCTCCACTTTTCAGTCGTACAAATATGAAACTATTACACGGTGTTCTGGAAAGTATGCTGGGTTTCGAAGAGCATCATTACTAGGTTTTAAAAGGCATTGCTCGCTGTCTCCTTATTTATCGTAATGAAGTGAATCAATATTTATGACCACAAGTGTCCATGTGGCAAGAGTCGTAGTGCTTGAATAAGTGTATACCGGTGATGAACGAATGAATGAAAATCGTCTAAACCGTGCATGTATACGACAAAAAAGCGCAGTTTAGACAATTTTCATTCATACATACACATATTCAAGCCAAGTGATGCTGCTCTATGTGCGTTAAAATCACAGGAGAAAAAGGACTTCTTGGTGGCAACAGTAGATCACGTAAAGCCGGCTAAGGAGGAGTGTATTAAAAGATTTTCCCATTATATTTTGCATGATCACTGAAATTTCGGTCGAAAGGTGGATTTCGGTGAGCGAGACTATGCTCTTTTTACTCTAGCCTGGCCTAAAATAATACAGCCATCTCTCCATCTTGCATGCTAGAGTTGTAGCAATAGATTAACACTTGAATTTGATGCTAGTCACGAAGTAGTACAATGTAAAAGTTGTAGAGCCGAAGTACTGTAATTTTCTACCACTGAACTACGAAAAGGCAGCTGCAAAACCCTGCATGGGCCAGGCAATCGTGAAGAGAGTATAATTTTGGATGCTTTTTAGGCTTCACTGATCACGGGATGCAGCCACAACTGCTCAAAACATGGGACTGAAAAAGAGAAGCTTGTCACATGCCTCGTTCCCCCTTGCTGACGATGTGTTCTGAGGCAATGTGACCGAACCTAACTATACTCAGTTTTGGCTGGAGTTTCCTAGATGGAGTACTTGCACATATCACTGCTTATCCCCTCTAATAAGCTAAATCATATTGTGCTGAGATGGCATGAATAGACTAAAACACACGTCCTCGGGCTGACGTGGTTAAAAAGTTAAATAACCATAATCTCACGCCATTTACACAACAATTTCAGCTTACATTTAAACCCCGAGAAAAAGCTATTTGCTGTGGGGAACGGGACCCTGTTACAAATTAGGACGCTGTCACTTAACCTTCAAGGAAAAAAAAAAAAAAAAAAAAAGGGATGGCAAAACAAGAGAGGTGTGTTGCCGTACCCAGCCACTGCACTACAGATTGCCGGTATTAGTCACTATCGATACGTAGGGGGGCGTCTACCATCCACTCACTCGATGAAGTGCTAAATTAGAGTGTCTACAACGAGTGAAATACCAAAATGTTTTCTTTAACCAGGAAAATTTATTTGCTGCTCTGTGTGCTAACAATAATACTTGAAAAAATAAAAGGACGCCTGAGAACCTAGTTCGTTAAGACGCTCTATATCTATCTATCTATCTATCTATCTATCTATCGAGAGAGAGAGAGAATTTATCAGTATTGGCATAATAAAATATATTAGTTTCATATCCCATATAAAATGCTTATGTGGGTTAATTATATCCCGGACGAATTTATTCCTCTAATGATAATCTTTAACAACCAAGAACTACCTCGTTTAAAGCACATATATTACTGCACCAACCACTTTAATTAAGCACTACTGTATGGCCGAAAAGCGTATCTTCGCCTCTTCAGCAAATTTACATATGAAAATAGTTAAGTCTGCATCAGCGTCGTTAATACAGACAATAAAAGAGAACCGGTCCCAACACAGAGCCTTGGGGAACTCCATTATAGTCACCAGCTTCTGTCCATTAGCCCATTCAGTTCAGTGATGCGTTTCCTAGTATATTCATGCTATCTACAGACGATATTTTTCAGCTTTGGGGAGATATTTTGAACTGGAGAGGTTGGACAGTCTTTAATAATCCCTCTACTAATATAAACCTTCCCAGAGCTGTGTAAAATCTTCTGGAGGTAGTAAAAATAAAACCAAAATCTCTCCTCCCCCCAAAAAATAAACTATCCTCGGGCTGATCTTTTTAATACAAAAACTGAACCGATCCCAGCCTAAACCCCTGAGGAACCCCGCTAGTCACCAGTTTCCAAGATAAAACTGTTCATTGTTCAGAACTCGTTGTGGCCAGTCCTCTATTCACAAGAGTTTCTGGTGATAAGAAGAGTGTGGTCATAATAAGTATAATTCGGGGCAGGACTTACAAATTTAACTCTGATCAACTCTGAATGGCTGTACTCACACTGGAACAGCTAGTCAGACCTAAGAGTTATCTATAAACCCTTCATTACGTGGGATCCCCCCTAAGCTGGACCAAATCGACTGCTAATAGTGTGGGGGGGAAATGTGTGACTAAAATACATACACTGCTGTTGCATAGTTAGGTATGAAAAACTAGTTAATTCTGATATATTTCTAAACCACGATTCATGCTTTACTAAGACAGGGTATTTCTTTTAGCGTTTCTTGTTGCTACCAGCCGATTTTTCTTCAGCCTACGAGAGACATTTAAAGCTGGAGGGGTTAGATATTGATCGTCATTAACCTCTTCACTACGAGAGGTCCTTCCAACGCTAATTACGATAGTGTGGTGGTGGTGACAAGAGAATGAAACTGATGTCCTCGTGGCGAATATATTAATGGCTTCTGTGAGTTGTGTGTCCGATTAACTGAGGTGTTTTTTGATGACTTACCCACCGTCACTGTCTCTGTCTGTCTGTCTGTCTGTCTCTCTGAAATAACGAAGACAGATAATGAGAGAGAGAGAGAGAGAGAGAGAGAGAGAGAGAGAGAGAGAGAGAGAGAGAGAGAGAGAGAGAGAGAGAGAGAGAGAGAGAGAGAAGGCTGGAAGAAGGATAGAGAGAAAGGGAACAGAAGATTGCAGAGAGGGGAGGAGACAGAGAAAGGGGAGGCAGGAGGGCAGGTGGGGAGAGGAAAGGAGAGACGTGGGGAGAGAATGAGCCCGTGGGGGCGGGCTGGGAGAGGGAGGGGGAGGGGGAGTGGTGAGGGGAGGGAGGGAGGCCATGTCACCCTATACCGGAGTGAGGCGTTTTTAGATCAGTGGGGAGGGAGGGAGGGAATGTACAGTAGGAGGGACGGAGGTAAAGCGGGAGGGAGGGAGGATGGGAGGGAATGTAGGAGGGAGAGATGAGGGTGGCCATGTATGTGTAGGAAGGATGGAAGGAATGTAAGAGGGAAGGAGGGAGTGAGGGAGGCAATGTGGGTGATGGAGGAGTAAGAACGAAGGGAAATGGAATGTAGGAGGGAGAAAGAGAGGAGAGGATGCGAATGTTGGGTGGGAGGAAGAGAAGGAAGGAGGAAGAGGAGGAGGCAATGTAGGAGTGAGGAAGACAGGAGGAGAGGGTGGGTCTTGATCAACTCTCTTCTCTTCTCTTTAGGCTCTATAAGAACAAAAAATAAGAGAGAGAGAGAGAGAGAGAGAGAGAGAGAGAGAGAGAGAGAGAGAGAGAGAGAGAGAGAGAGAGAGAGAGAGAGAGAATGTAGAAGGAAAGGAAGACAGGAAGGAATGGAATGCAGGATAAAACGGTGGATGTAGAGAAAGAATGAGGAAGGGAGGGATGGAGGAAGAAAAGGAGAGAGACGGGAAATGTTGGAAGGATGGGGCAAGGAGGGAATGTAGAAATTAAAGAGAAGAGGTGAGGAAATAAGGGAGAGGGAGGGAGAAAGAGAGGGAAGGAAGGTGATAATATGGGAAAGAGGAAAGAAGGAAGGAAGGGAATGTATAAAAGCGGAAAAGAGGAAGGGGGAAATGGAATGTAGGAAGATAGGGCAGGGAGGGATGGAAGGAGAGAGAGAGGGGGGGAGCGAAGGAAGGAGGGAGAGAGGGAGGGAGGGAAAATTAGACTGAGAAATAAGGAAGGAAGAGTAGCTAAGAGGGAGAGAAAATGGAAAGCATGTGAGAGGAAGAGGAAGAAACTGAAGCACGGAGCGAGGGAAGGTGAGAGGGTATGAAAGGAAGGAAGGAAAAAAGGAGAGAAGGTGACAAGGAGGGAGGAAGGGAAGACAGAGGAAGAAGAGAGGGAATATAGGAAGGGAGGGGAAGAGAGAGAGGGCAGGGAGGGAGAGAAAGCCAGACAAGGAGAGGAAGTATGAGAGAGGTGAGAGTGTAGGAAGGGCGTGCAAAGGAAACAAGCAGGAAAAGAATGATGAAAGAAGAGAGAAAAAGGGGGAATATTGGAAAGAGGATGTAGAGAGAGAAGAAGAGAAGTAAAGGGGAAAGAAAGGGAGAAGGGGGGAATGTAGGAACGAGGAGGCAAGGAGAGTGGAAGGGAGGGCAAGAGGGAGGAATGGAGGGAAAAAAGGAATGCTAGAGGTAAAATGGAAAGATTAGGAGAAAGGAGGAAGAGGGGAATGAAATGTATGAATGCAAACTAAAAATAAGAACTGAAAACGGGAGAGGAGAGAACAGAGGAGTAAGTTAATGGGTGCCTCAGTGAGTGAGTGAGTGACACAGTAGGAGTGAATAAACAGGTTAATGAATCAGTGAATAATTGGGTAGGCTGAGAGAGTAAGTGAATGAGTGAGAGTGAATGAATGAATGGGCTGGCTAAGTAAAAGAGTGAGTAAATGAGTAGGTACGTTGAGTGAGTGAATGAGTAAATACATGAATGAACGAAAGAGTGAATCATTTTATTAGCGAGTGAATGATTAAGGAAGACGGAAGGTAGTGGACGATGAATGGAACTGAGGGGGGAGGAGGAAGGAAGAGAAAGGAGGCTGGAGGAGAGAAAGAAGGAAGGAAGAGAAAGGAGGTAGAAGAGACAGGAGGCTGGAGGGGAGAAAGGAGGTAAAGAGAATGAAACGAGACAAGAGGCAGAGAAAGAAGGAAGGAGACAGAATGAAAGAAGAAGAAAGAAAAGGAAGTAGAGAAGTCAGGAGAATAATGAAGAGATGAAAGGGAGGGAGAAAAAGAAGACAGACGAAGGAACGAAGGGTGGAGCAAGAGAGAGAGAGAGAGGTGAAGTCTGGGAAAGAATGCTATAGGGAGAGAGGGAGGGAAAGGTGGAGTAAGATGGCAAAAAGAGAGAGGGAGGAGAGAAGAGAAAGGTGGAGTTAGATGGTGAGAACAAAGAAGAGGGGAGAAAGAAAATGGAGTGAGGAAGAGGACGGGGATAAATGGAGCGGGATGGTAAAGGTAGGAGGGAGGAAAGAAAGAAGAGACAAGAAGGAAGGAAGGAAAGGAGAATGAGATGGGGACAGGGTGAGAGAGGGAGACGGTTTTGGAGGGGGGGGGGAAGTGAGGGGAGAGGTAAGCAACATAGGTAGGGTGGGAAGGGAGAGGTGAGGGAAGGAGGGAAAGGGAGGAAGAGAAAGAGTGACTGGGAAGAGAGGAAGGCAGGGAGGGGAGAGGTGAGGATGGACACAGTGGCCGGCCCAAAGTGTCCCCACAACCCAAGAATGGACACCAGCCCACGCACCTCAAACCCCACACCACACCCCTCTCCCACGCCATACCACTCTCCCACACCACACACTCCTCTCGACCCTTCCCCACACCACATTCCTTCATCCCTCTCCCACACCACATTCCTTCATCCCTCTCCCACACCACATTCCATCATTCCTCTCACCTCTCTCCCACACCACACTCCCACACCATGATCTCAAACGCCTTTCACCCCACCCTCACACCACACTCCTCTCACCTCTTTCATAACATACTCCTCTTACATCTCTCCCACATCATTTAGTCCAAACGCCTTTCACTCTCCTCCCACCTCTCCCAGACCTCAGTCACCTTTCTCCCATAACCTTTACACACCATTCTTACACCTTTCCACCTTAATTAACTCAGCCCTCTCGTCCTCGCACACTCCCCTGATTCATCCCTCTCTTTCCCTCTCACCCATTCCAGCCCACTCCTCTCACCTACCTTTCACCCTCTCCCACTCCTCTAATTAACTCCTCTCCACACCCCACACACCCCAGACTCACCCCCTCTCACATCGGTCTACACTCACTGACTCACACTTCTCAGACTCATCCCTCTTACCTTTCTTTCGTCTCTCTCTCTCTCTCTCTCTCTCTCTCTCTCTCTCTCTCTCTCTCTCTCTCTCTCTCTCTCCATTTTCACACCTCATGCCTTACAGCCTCACACGCTTTTTCACTCGCTTCAATTTTTCACGTCACAGTCTCTTACACTAATCACTTCTCCCTAGCTGTCTTTCCCATGTCGCTAATAAAGCTCTCTCTCTCTCTCTCTCTCTCTCTCTCTCTCTCTCTCTCTCACACACACACACACACACACACACACACAGATTACTATTTGCTTGCATTTAATAGCCTGCATGTCACATATTAGCACTACTCTCCAGTCGTTTCAGTGCCGCATAAACACACTTTTTGCATTTTTCGAAGTGCATGAGAGAGAGAGAGAGAGAGAGAGAGAGAGAGAGAATGATGATGATGATGATGTGACATAAGAGAGAGAGAAATACATAAGTGGTGAGAAAGAGAGGAGAGAGTAAGGTAATGTAATTTCGAGAGGAACAGGAGTAAGATAATGAGACAGAGTTTTAGAACAAGGTATAATAGAGAAACAGGGTAGAGATCAGAGGAGAAAGGAAGGTATGTGGAGGTGAAAAGAGAAGCAGAGAAAGGTGATGAGAGACGGAAAGGGAGAGAACAAGGTAGAGAGAAAGAAAAGGGGAGGGGGTTGTGGGTGAGAGAGAGAGAGAGAGAGAGAACAAGGTAAGGAGAGAGAGGACGGGGGGGGGGGGGAATGTGGGTATGTGGAGGCGGGGCAGCTACCCACACACTCACCTGCCTCACTCCACTTAACTCGGTCCCGCCCCTCCCGCCAGCTGACACCACCACCATCGCCCGCCCACCGCCCACTTTCACTAGACCCCCCTGCCCACGCCCACAGCCCGCCCACGACAGGGTGTAAGAAGGCCGGGCATCATAGGCGTATATGGTGGTGATGTTGGTCCGCCCTCACTGTAAAGACTGGCTTGGCTGTGGTCACTATAGTCATGTTAGTATACGGTAGTTAGGATGTTACTATGGTTACACCGGTATAGTCAGGATGCATCTATGGTTCTGTCGGTGTAGATGTGATGATGTGACAGTATTAGTCATGTCGGTATGGTCATTATGGTCTAGTTAGTAGAGTTAGGGTATTATCAATTGTCCGTATCTTCAGTGCAGTCCTGTTATTGTAGTAGTGATATTACTAGTTCTGTCAGTAGCCATGATATTACTACAGTTATATCAGGACAGGCAAAGTATCTATCTTAGTAAAGTGATGATATAACTCAGCAAAGCCATGGTGTTACTACAGCTGTCAGCAGTCACAGCAGTCCTAGAGCTAAGATACTACTGAGGCCCTGTCAGTAGAGCGAAAACATCATCACAGTCTTCCCAGTACTGTATAGTCATGATGTTATAAGTTATGTCATTTGAGTCAACTTGATGTTACATGCAAGCTTTTCTACTCAGACTCAACATCATCCCACCTCCATTTTTCAACTCGCCACAATCTTACGCATGACTATCCCCTTACCTTTACCAACACACAGCTCAGTTCATCATCTTCCAATATCATCGGTGTCTTTCTCATCATCCATTTCAGCGCATCACGGTCTAAAATATGACTATCCCATTACCTTTAACCACACACAACTCAGTCATTCTTCATCTCTCAGTATCGCTAGTGTCTTTTTTCCTGTGATCAGGTTTGGGGAGCCCACCTAACTTCTAGTATTTAAGTCGGCTTCTCAAAGGTTAGCTGGGGTGAACCGACTTTTGTTTTTCTTCATTCCTGTACAATAGCTTATTTTGAAGAGGAGCTTTATTTCTCTTTCTGTGGAGCAAAGCTTTCATGTGGGAGGAAGGTCACCATATCAGAGCTTCTAAACAGGGTGGAGTTAATGTTTTTTTGTCTCGACTTCCTTCTCCTCAGTGACTTCCTTCAGTCTCTCTCTCCCATTCATCGCAATGCTGCATCTGTCCTTCGCTCTCTTCTATGCTATTTTTAAGTGCCACTGTCTTCTTTTGAACTATCTCTTTGCAACTCTGCTCCACTACCAAGGACAAGAGGCGGCCATCTTTTTTATTGCACTATTATTTTATTTATTTATTTATTATCCAACGCCAATGGAAGAGTTAATCGGTATGTTGTCATTCATATACTAAAATGATCATCTCTGGAAGTCTTCTCCAATCTGTCCTTCCTTTTACCTATGATCTCCGGTCCTTAAATCGCAACGTGTCGTCATCTCGAAATGGCCAGATATTGATCCTGAAATACTTTTGTTAACACTCCTTTGATGGAACACCTTCTGAAGGCTTCCGGATTATACTTCTATAACTTTTTGCACTGATAGAAAATGATCGTCACAAATTTTTACCACTCTCAGTATTCAGTGTCCAATTTCTCAACATACCGCTTCTTATTCACAGGTTCTATCATAACATCGCTTCTTATTCACACATTCTATCATATCATCGCTTCTTATTCACACGTTCTCTCGTATCATCGCTTCTTATTCACACGTTCCCTCATATCGTGGCTTCTTATTCACACGTTCCCTCATATCGTGGCTTCTTATTCACACGTTCTCTCATATCATCGCTTCTTATTCACACGTTCTCTCATATCATTGCTTCTTATTCACACGTTCTCTCATATCGTGGCTTCTAATTCACACGTTTCCCTCTCCTGCCGAGCCAGTCCCGTTTCATCCACATCTCGTGCTTATCACCGGGACAATCACATCTCTGTCCACTGCCTGTCTTCACTAATGTTATTCGGGACGCTCAAGAAGGCAAAAAAAAGGAAAGACACGACATGCCACTATCTAGGGCAAGGAAATGACAGACAGGAATAGACTATACCAGTACTAGGGTATGATGGAACTTTCTAGGGGGAAGAAATTAACAGACGCATTGAACGATTTGGCTCAGTGGAAAATAGTCGATTAAACAACCAAAGACATTAGTAGTAAAACACTCCCCGGAAAATGGTAAAGAGAGAAACGATGTACAGGAAAAATTTGCACCTGGAAATGATAGAAAACAATATGATCGAATGATATACCCTTCGCATGTGGCAGAAAAATTGATCATCATGGTAGCGTCAACACCATAGATACCACCAAACGGTTTTTTATGTTCAACTCAGAAGAGATCCCGTGATGAAAAGGTTATCAGCCTCCACGAATTACATCAACACAGGAGCTCTCTACTAGACTGAAAAAATGAAGGTGGCTGCCATAAAACTTGCATATGCCCCTCCACTACGAAAAGCCAAGCCTAAGATGAATATTAACGCACGGCATCAGTATGAATAAAAAAATTAAAAATCAAGCTGAAGTTATTATTTTTTTTCTAGCTTTATGACCATCCATACGACTGACTGTACGTAACGTTTATGATCTTCCTGTACAATGTTGTTCTTTCAGCACACACACACACACACACACACACACACACACACACACACACACACACACACACACACACACACACACACACACACACACAACCATAATCTGCTATGCCATTCTGTATCATTTCCCATCAGTACAGAACACGAATATACACAAAAATATAAACTTAATGGGCAACAATGGAACAGACTCTGAATAAACGAAACATTCACCTGGATTCTGCCTGATGTCAAGTAATTTCGACGCAGAGTGTTTATTAGCAGCTGTGTGTAAGGCTGGAGCTTATAACTGTACATTATGTTGACAGTGTGAGGCCGCTGCGTCGTGCGTGTGGGAGGGGTCCCTTTTAACACTTACTTAAACTACTTTTTAATGATGCAAAACAATGGTGGATCTGAACACTGCTATAGCCTCTTTAAACTGGCAACGTAGCAATAATAAGCAATATTATAATTACGGTAATGAATACTCGATAACGAAGAAAAATACTGTAATGAATACCTGATCAAGATATACTCAAAATAATAAAAGCAATGACTATAAGCAAAATCAAAAGGATACGTAGCACCAGCAGAGATAAACATGATCGATTTTAACTGGACTTTCACTATTGACAGAAAGGCTCCACAAAATTAGCTGCTTTAACCATAGTTCCTTCAAAAGCCAAAACCGTAAAAATTTTGAGTTTCACGGCAGTACATACCGGATGAAGAATGAAACACAAAAAAGGAAACACACACCTAAGAGGAAAAACGCACGTAATGGAAATAGGACGATCAGTAGTGTTACACGTTCACTAATGGCAGAAAAAAAATGCTTCTTACCTTCACTGCAGCAGACTTCCATCCTTGGGGTTATTTGTACCTCTGCCCTGCTGACCCATCTGGAAAATAAAATGTAAATCTGTTAGAACCAATAACTGTAACCAAGCCATAATAAAACAAAATCTAATTACTGCCTATTTTATCAACTGTCTACAAGCACATTCAGTCTCTTTCACGACTGCCAGCATCCTTAATAACTTCATTACGATGTTTTCTCTTAGTGAGGCAGAATAATAAATAAATAAATAAACAACTTGAGCGAACCAAAAAGCGTAATATAGCCTCTCTTTCTCTCTCTCTCTCTCTCTCTCTCTCTCTCTCTCATACAATGGGGGTTCAGATTGCAAATGGATCGCTTATCAACAGTTCTCAGTAACTGATTTTGTCTCTGTCTATCTTTCTCGTCTGCTCATTAGAGACAAATGATTAAATTCTATAGACAGTAGGTAGGCAATTTTTATTATCACTTACAGATAAAATTTTACCCGTGCATCATTTACAGCACTGCAGTTTTAATATTCTGGTGTCTGCATAGTTCACAGTTTTTTTTTTAATATATGAATTGCTGATGAGAGAGAGAGAGAGAGAGAGAGAGAGAGAGAGAGAGAGAGAGAGAGAGAGAGAGCATATCAAATATCACAAAATTCATCTTGTGTTCAAAGCCACCTTCACTTCCCCCCAACCAGCCTCCTCCATCTCGCTCTCCTCCACCCATCACTGTCTGCCTCCACCCACTTACCTACCTCCCCCCCTCCCCCACCATTACCATAGCCGGGCCCTCCACCCATCTTCCACCACCCTGGCCCTTCCATTGTCGGCTGCCATAGTTCTTCCGCCCTACCGCACCTCCTGCCATAGTAGGCGAAGGGCTGAGCTGGTTGAGATGCACCCACAACGACAAAGGTATGCGTGGGACTGGATACTGATTCTTTGCGAGTCCTTATTTGTCCCCAGGAAAAGCTTTTGGTGCTGGAGAGGGACGCCTTCACGTGGTGGCACCGATAAAACAACCAAGCGGCTCCACTACCCGATTATACAAACGTCCCCGTTCCCGGAAAGGAGGGTGATGGACTGCCGGAGAAAGACAACTTCAGCCTGCAGTCGACAAGGTTCACACTTCAGATGATCCATGGGCTGCAGATTCTTCTGCTACAACTTTAAAACCTTTAACTCGATGACGTCTTCCTTTCTCTCTAACCACTATCCGACTATACTATTCAGTGATTTATTCAGCTCCTGTAGTGAGGGCTGTCTGTAACCCCGCATGATAGAAAACTCTCCAGTCGACTGGAGCTAGCAAAGAATAAACTAAAAATACATGTGTCTGAAATGCACCCAGAACGACAATGGTATGCGTGGGATTGGTGTCTCATTTCCAGGGTACCCTATTTGTGAGACTTTATCTGGGTTTCCTTATTTGTTTCTTCTACTGAATCTGTGGTTCCTAATACTTAGACCTCTGGGGATGACTTATCTCTTTTACTCTGGCTAACGACAGACGATTTTGCTCGCCCCCGAATAACCCTCCGAGCTCTGCAAGTTAATTCCTTTACTATGAGAGGTCCTGTCGAAGCTACAGTAATGTGTAAAAGGCGCCTCTCTTTTAAACAAGTTAAAAGAGACTTTCCTCGGATGGGAAACAGTGGGGTATACTGAACGGTTATTACTGATTTGTATCTGCACACTTCTGAACGATTTCCTTTTACTCTATTCGTGTTGCGTTCCTTGTGCTACATGCATTTTTTTCCCAACATGCTTACCCATACCCCTCATACTCGGCGATAACAGTGGTGGCAACGGTACTGTGGAGTCGCTAGTTCGATCCTGGGATGCTGCATGGAGCAGTCTGAGAATTTTAATTCGAAATCATCGTGTTCCTGAGTAGACCGTATGGCCACCAACACGAATCACTCCAACCACCACCAGCACAACCACAACCAACCACTCACACCAACCACCAAAAAGACAACACTCGCCACATCATACACCACCATCACTACTACATTCGCTCACCCCAAATATCACTAGTGCTACCACAACCAATCACTCCAACCACATTGCTACCAGAACCATCCATTTCAATCTCCACCATCCACAACTACCAAAACCAACCAATTTAGCCATCACCAGCACTACCACAACCATAACCACCTTAACTACCAAACCCATCAGCAACCACCACCACCACTACCACAACCATAACCACTTTAACTACCAAACCCATCAGCAACCACGACCACCACCACTACCACATCTCCATAGAACATACTCACGCCCAGAATATATCTCCAACAGTCACTGCAAGAACCACCACCACCACCAACACCACTAGCACTTATACTCAACACCAAATTACCAACATTCAGTACAATCTACCACCCGTAAGGTCATAGTTCGCTATTCTTTGTCTGAACGGTAAACTACACTGCTTGTACTCTTATGTAGCCTACATTTGCCATCAATCTGTCTTGTTTACTGAGTTATAACAAAGGATTAATACTCAAGTGTAATGCTAATCACGAAGAAGTGCTACGAAAAGGATGCAGGGCTATAGCATTGTCTCTTTCTGCCAGTGAGCTATGTGAAATAAGCCGGAAAAGGACCAAAATCTGGGCCAAGTAAGAGTTAAAAGTAGTATAGTGATATGATGTTCAAAGTTATGAATTTTGTGGTCGAGGCATTAAAAATATCTGATCTTCTTAAAAATAAATTCTTACATTCCATTAAACGTACACGCATCTCCGCCAAAAGCGCTTCAGTGACGCCGATATGATCACAATAAATGCAATAATACCTCCACCATGATATCTCCATCGAAATTCAGGAGCGCACATCGTCACATGAGGCGAGTATAAGCTTGACACTCTATGATCTTGTCAATAGGGGCATCGTCTATAAAACCGTGTAGGGCGTTATAAAAGTCTTTGTGCAACCCACGCGCATACTGCACTCTGTCACACTTGGCACTATCACACCTCACGTACACTATTGATCCACGCCTCACTTTGACACACTTCTCACATACTACAGCAGACTTCCACACTTCATGCGCATCTCACTGTCAAATTTCATAGATACATTTCACACACTTTCACACATATCTCAGCCACACCGTCATATTACCTTAGTTTGCTCACACACCTCACATTCGCACCTCACATTACTGCATCTTCTATTTCCCAGTGCACAGATTTTTTTAACACCTTGCATATCATATTCAGTCTACCCTGTATATACTGTAAAGTACAAAACTTACACCTATGCACTGCAATAAAACGAGAAGCAAGCTCACCAACGTACAGTATATAATTACAGCGAGTCGAGATCACATAATGAATTAAAATAAGGTGCCGATGAAACAAATACTTATCAAGAGAGTAAAGCAGAAGAGAACGCATAAAAAGGAGCACATCTTATATCAAAGAAACAGTACAGCTTTTAACCGCTTCCAAGTCACACATAATTGATAAGAAAAGAACCCAGAATTTTAAGGCTTGTTCTAAACCGTGTACTCAGGTTACATTTAAAATATTTGTACATTTACACGGATGGATACGCTTAAGAGTGGCCGCAGAAACATGAAAAAGACATGAAGAACACTGAGGACATGCTAGTTAAAAACATGAATCGGTGTGTGTGTGTGTGTGTGTGTGTGTGTGTGTGTGTGTGTGTGTGTGTGTGTGTGTGTGTGTGTGTGTGTGTGTGTGTGTGTGTGTGTGTGTGTGTGTGTGTGTGTGTGTGTGTGTGTGTGTGTGTGTGTGTGTGTGTGTGTGTGTGTGTGTGTGTGTATATTCTGGTCACTTCCACACGCACTTTTATTCAGCTTTGGAATGATCTCTCGTACCAAAGGAGTGAAGAAAGGCGATATCAAACTCCCCCTGTTCGAAAAGTCTCTGAAAGCATCAAGAATAAATGAAGAAGTACACCATCTATGTTAAATAGTTAAAATCACTGCTGAGGCACCTACACTTGACGGTAGGACTCGGGGAGCAAGAAAAGGAGGTGAAAAACATGCCATCGGTACTTTAAGAGTGGGGGAGATAAGACAACGAGACGGAGATGAAAGAGAAGAGAGGAGGCAGGGGCAGGGAAGGGGAGGAGGAGGGGAAGTATGAGACAGGGGGTGAGAAGGGAGGAAGGAGGGGAAGGGAGGGAGGACAGGGGAAGGGGGAGGGAAGAGAGAGAGGGGGAGGGAGGAAAGATGCACTAAGAGATATATTACAGGTCTCCACAAAAAGATAGGAGGGGCATCAAAACAAGAAGCTACAAAGAAAATCCTCAAAGGGGTAGCAAAATAAACAGCTGCATTCCCTGTAATCTATTGCAGTTTAGAATTAATCCCTAGACTTCGAGAGGTCTTTCCTACGATAAATAAAATCGTCTGGGTGTGGAAAGTATTGAAGGGGTTAATTAATGGACAACTTCCTAACCCCCTCACACGAAAAACCTCTCCAGAAACTTAATATTTCGACTGGCAGTAGACATAATATATCAAGTAACAGAATGGGTACAAGTAGACTCATTCCTTCATTTTCTGGGAGTTTTTTACAATTTGTGATGGTTACTGCACTTTTTAAAAATTCAGTTTAGGCAGGACATCCACGGGGCGTAAAGCTGTGGAAAGAAAATCGCGGAAAAAAAACCCCCACCATATTATACAAGTCTTCCACAACAATAAATTATTTAACACAAAACGCAATAACCCTCTACGGCCAAATAAATATCCTTCCATAATATATAACCACACAAAAGCTCATTTACTACAACCGATGATGCTTAAAATGACGACAGGAAAGACTACCTTGTAGTGTATATTTAAGCAGCGCTGCCTCGGCTCACTTAAGATGCGTGGAGGTAACACTAGCTAATTGTGAGTGTGAGTTTAAGGGCCTTGTGTACAACTTAGAGTGACAGGTGTTATGACAACTGGAGGGGTGGGTGGCACTGGCGGAGGGCTCTCTCTCTCTCTCTCTCTCTCTTTCTTCAGCACCATGTCAGGGGTAAATGTTTGAGAAGAGTAAGCATGTCTGGCAATTGTGCAAGAAGGGGGACTGACAGACCATTAATATAACGAATAGAGCTCTGTGTTTCTCTGGCTTTCTGTCAACTCTCTATTCTCGCAATCACTCTCTCATTCTTCTTCTTTTTCACTATCTCACCCCCTCACTACTCTCAATCTTTCAACCTCGCTCCCTCACTACTTCAACTCCCTCACTATCCTCTCTCTCTCTCTCTCTCTCTCTCTCCTTAAATACTTCCGCTCCCCAATCACTTACTTGTCACACTTCGAAGTCGACTAGAATATCCTCTATGGGAACGAAACAAAAAAAAAATGGAAAAAGCTGAAAAGATTACGTCGGAGAGAGAGAGAGAGAGAGAGAGAGAGAGACCTTACATACCTTTCACCTCATCAACTTCACCTACCTATTAATATTTAACCACTGTGTTTAGAAAGCGGGAGGAAGGGGTGGGGAGGGTGGAGCACTGTGAGTATGAGTGTAATACTAATAGGAGGGTGTAAAGCCAAAGCACGTTCCCCTTTTTGATGTCTGAAGCTAAAGATAACCACCACCACCACCACCACCAATCATCATCATCATCATCATCAATTTCATTCAACAACGTAAAATGGGACGTATTCTGGGAGTCTGTTCTAACCCTCCAACAACCTTATTCAACAGTGAGAAAGCACTATGAGCACTATGTATAACCAGAAGATTAATAGTAGTCAAGAGAGCTGGTCATTTTGCATTTTCTAAAGGTGTTTGTAAAGACACTGACAATTAGTAAAGCCTGCTAATAATTAACATGATACGTCAGTGGTACCCGGGGTTGAAAGAGAAAATAAAGATAATATAATGTAAGGGAATCGCTCTGAAAAATTGGCCCTCTGACAGAATGGAGAGAGAGAGAGAGAGAGAGAGAGAGAGACTAGTTCGTTCGATTACTTTTCCTCCTCTCTATGTTATTTCCCGTAGGACTGTGACAGAATAAAGACACTACTGATACACATCCTCTCCATAGCACTTCTTCGTGACTAGCACCGTATTCTAGTGTTAATCTCTTGTTCCAACTCAGCATCCACGACTGAGGGATGGCGGTGTTAGGCCAAGTTAAAGTGGACAGAGTATGCAAGAGTATTATGAGGGTGAGGTCGGTGGGTGGCAAGAGGAAGAGGAGACCGGGAACCAGATGGAGAGATGGGGTGCGACATGACATTTAAGGGAGGGTGGTATGTGTCATGGGATGAAGGGTCGTTACTGAGTAGGGACACAAATGCTTAGAGTCCCCCTTGTCTAAGCAATCCCTTACATAATGGGGCGTCAGGCAACAGACAGATAAAGTGATAAACAGGTAGACAAAATTCTTGCTTGGACATCTGGATTTCGCTGAGTTGTGCCGCTTATAATAAAATTCAGTGTTTTCTTATCACTGTGCGCTAATTTCCTGTTTCTTTATCTGAATGAATATGAAAAATCCTTCGTTTTGGTGTGAGGTGGAGTGAGACGTGAATAAATGAGGTAGGTGCGTCTGTGTTCTTGGCGTTCGATCAGATACCAGGTGAACAGACTCACTCTCTTTCCCATCTGACAACACCAGCCTTTAAACACACACTTGACATCTTGGTCGTGAGGAAAAGGTAAAAAGAAGAAAAAATCAGCATTATCCTCTTGAGCGTATGAGAGACAGACAGAGACAGACAGACATCAGTGCACAGTCTAATGAATTCAGTTTGTTTGCCGCTTGCCCTTCGTCACTCAGGAGTATACTGCAGCTGAGGACATGGATGTACATAAACATCGACTATTGCGAGTTGTGACTTAGAGGAAAACCGAGATGGCAAATATTAGTTGTGTGCTTTAATGACCTTGTTCTAAGAGAACACCAAGATTCAGCAAAAAAGTGACTGTCTGCCTTAATGACTCATTCTAGACATTAATCCAAGTCTTTTTCTTCTTCTCTGAAGGAGGGGCCACGATAATGAAAATGAAGTAATGAACCCAAGAGGCTGGCGCTTTTTACCTCGTGGCAGTGGTGAGGGAGGGCAAGGCGTGGCGGACAGTAGATAGTGTTGGTCATTTTGTGAGGGCTGTGGGTTGCCAAATTTAGGTGAGTCACCCTCTGGCCCTCTCTCTTTCCACCTCCCAAGTCTCTCCCCTCGCGACCACCACCGCTACCACCACCACCACCACCACCTCCCTGCTCGCATTCCCTCGTCCACTTCCTCCCCCTCCCCCTACATCCCCCTCCTCCCCCCTCATCGGACGAGACGCGGGAGGGGCGGGCGGAGGAAGGGAAGGGGAAGTACGTTTATATTTACCAGGCGTGTGTTGCCCCGTGTCCGCTGTCGCCCTGGCCCTCTCAAACGCCACAACCTTCCCTGATGGCCATGTGTCCGGTGGACGAGATTAAACAACTGGCAGTATTTTAATCCTGCAAACCACCGAACATCATCATCATCATCATCACAACAACACCAAAGAGCATTATTTGACGTTCATCAGGCGTTCAATAATATTCATTTTATCCTTCCACTAGCGGGGGCTGTTCGTAATCTGAACGATATGATCTGGCGGCATCGAAATTTAAATAAGACGGCACTGTTCTCTTCCCAACCTTTTCACTGTAAGAAGTTTCCCGTAGGCTGACAAAAAAATAAATAACTCAGCGGTAGGAAAAAATTAAGTTACCAAGCCCACATTACTGTACTACACACACACACACACACACACACAATCTATATCTCAGACTAACTTGGACAAATATAGAGGGGACACGTGCTGCTGTGACCGATGGCTGACGAATGATCAAGCTGTCAGGGCTGAGAACGGAGTAAAGGATGCTTGCAATGTTACACAAGGGATGTCATTTACTTCCTTGACATTCAGAGGCTTGACGTTCACCAGCCTGACGTTCACTGGCTCCTACGTCAACCAGAACGAGTCAGGTGTTTTGAGTAATAAGACACACACTCAAGGGTAAAGACGTACAAAGGGGATTTATTCAGGTGAACTCCGGACGATTTTCTTCAGCTGTAAGCACGTCCCTAGTTTCTGATCATAATATTTTAGAACCACTGTCAGCTTTAGATGTGCTTAGCCTGCATACCACGTTAAGAGGAATTTCAGTTCTCAGTTAATTAATTTTTTTTTTCAACCTTCTCATTTACTTCTCTACTTATCTATCTACCTATACATCAATCTATCTATTTCTTTATTTATTCATGAGGCGGATTTATTCACCACTCCTGCACCAAGCTTTCACATTGACACGGGAGGAGTTAACGTGTCCTTGCAAGAAGTTACCGGTGGCAGTGCTAAAAAGACATCACTCGCTCATCGCAGCTTTCACAAAGGACTGTCAGAAATGGCGGACTTACATACACCCTCCCGATACGTTTTAGGAATACGGTTATCATCATCATCATCATCATCTGTCGTCGTCACCCTTATTCGGTTGCATAGTGAAGAAGGACGAATGGTGAGGGAAAGAGAAGAAGAAGAGAGAAAAGTGAATGTCGTCAGGGAGATAGGGGACTGAGAGTGGTGAGGGGGAGAGGGGAGTGAGAGGGGGAGAGGGGAGTGAGAGGGAGAGAGTAGTAAAGGAGAATACAAGAAAAGTAGGAAAGAGGAGAGTGAGTGAAAGTAGAAAAGAAGGACAAGCGGTGGAGAAGAAAGATGAGAAAAAAATGGAAAGAGAGACTAACCACTATAGTTTGATAGTGACAGGAGTGAAGAACTGGTCGGAATGAGAGGAGTGGCAATGGCGAGGCGGTGTAGTAAGGAAGGGTAGGCATCCATGAAAACATATATATTATTATGCTTAAGTGTGATCTCTCCATCTGATAAGGGGACCATATGACAAGAGTGGCCCGGAAATGGAGATGTATTCAAGTAACCACCACCACCACCACCACCAGGCAGGGGATTGCTGGGGCAGGCAGGAAGGGAGGCAGGGAAGGACAAGAGATGGAAGAATGCTAAAGAGGGAGATAGGAGATAGGAAGGAGGGAGAACATGTAGACACGAAAGAGACTACAATCAGATGGGACGGGAAGAAGGGGGAGATTAGGGAAGGCAGGGAGAGAGAGGAAGGGAAGGAGAGGCAGGTGGAGTGAAAGGCAGGGATAAGGAATGCACGGGAGGTAGGGAGAGGGGAAGGCAGGTGAAGTATATAAAGAGAGGAAGAACAAAAACAGTCAGGTTAAAGAGAGAAACAAATGAGGAAGATAGGAGGAAAGGTACGAAGAGAGGGCAAATCAAGAGGAACGGAAGGAGGAAGAAAAGTAGCGAAGGCAGGCAGGAAGACCATGAAGGGCAGGCAGAGAGAGGGGCAGGCAGAGAGAGGGGCAGGCAGAGAGAGAGGCAGGGTAGGCAGAATACAGAGCGAGATGAGAGAGGTAGGCAGAAGGGAGATAATGACAGCAGGAAAGACAGTGAAGGCAGCAAGGAGAGAGAAAGAAAAAAAAACAGGAGAGGGATTGGGGGCGGGAAGGAGAGGAAGGAGATACGAGGCGGGAGGGAAGAAAGAGAAGAGGGAGGAATGAAAGAGAGGGCAGGAAAGTGAGAGAAGGGCAATGAGAGGGAAGGGGAGGAAGGAAAGCCAGAAAGAGAAGGAGGATACGGAGGGAGAGAAGAGGAAGAAGGAGAGAGAGAGGGTGAGGAAAGAGAGTGAGGATGAGGAAACAGAGGAAGGGTGAGGAAAGAGTGACATGGAAGAATGAAAGGACGTGGAAGGAGAGACAGGGAGGGGAAAGAAGGCAGATAAATGGAGGAAAAAGGGAGATTTAGAAGAGAAGACAGAGAAGACAAGCAAAAGCAAAGTAGACAAGAAGAAGATGGAAAAGAAGACATAAGGGAAACAGAAAAGAAAACAGGAGAGACAGGCAGGTAGGTGAGATTGGCAAGACAGGAGAGACAGGCAGCTAGGTGAGATTGGCAAGACAGGTAGACAGGAGGGAAAGGCAATTGGGTAGGTAGGAAGGGGAGGCAGGGGAACAGGCAGGGGGGAGGGGGAAGCAAGGAAGAGGTGCGGGGAAGGGCGGACATGCAATACAGAGAAAGGGATATTACACAAGGCTGAGAGAGAGAGAGAGAGAGAGAGAGAGAGAGAGAGAGAGAGAGAGAGAGAGAGAGAGAGAGAGAGAGAGAGAGAGAGAGAGAGAGAGAGAGAGAGAGAGAGAGAGAGAGAGAGATGGGGATGATAAGGGGAAACAGAGAAAGCGGGTGATTTTAACGAGAATGCTGATATAAATAGTGAGGAGAGGCAGGGAAGAATACGGGGATGAAGGGAGAGAGGCCTGGAGAAACTCTAACACCTCGTTTTTCCGTCCTTCCACCAGACGTCTTAATTTAGATTGTGGGAGACGTCTCGTAGTGAAGCGGTCAGAATCAAACTCTATTAACCCCCTAAGTACGAGAACCTTCATGTTATACTCTTGCTACTGTCAGGCGATTTTATTCAGGTAAGGGCGACCTGTCAGAGCGAAGGGTTGATCAAGTGAAAGATGGATGATATGAGGGAATGAGTGGAGGGATCAATGTGAGGTGATGTAGGGTTTGAAAAGAAAAATATGTGATGAGGAAGGTGTGAGGTGATATGAGAGGTGAAGAAGGAAAAATGAGTCTGGTGAGAGTATGTGAAAGGAGGTGAGTGCAGGGAGTCCGGGATGATAGGATGCAAATGCAGGCTGAGATGATGAGAGTAAGTGTGTGAGTTTGAGCAGGAGTGTGGTATAGGAGGATGTCGTATGTGAGGGACCGAATGAGAGGAAAGCAGGAGTAGGTGTGAGGGGACGTGAGAGGGAAGAGAGGATGGTGAAGAAAGATGAGATGTACATGAATGAGAGAGTTGAGATGTGAGGGGAGAGGAAGTTGAGAGGATGAGAGTAAGATGAGGGGAGAGCACGAGGAGGTGTGAGGGGAGGCGCGAGGGGAGAGAGGGAGGGAAGGTGAGAAAGAGGGCTGGCCACGACCGCCCTGCCCTGCCCAGTGGCCAGAGAGGGACGGTGGGCGAGTGAGGGGTGGGTGTGCCAACAATGTGCGTCCCGGCGTAGGAGGGTGACACTAAATATGGCCCCCTACCCGGCTACTGTTACTGCGACCCACCCTGCCACCACACCACCCTGCCACCACCACACACCTCACCACACTGCCACCACTACACCCCAACACCACCCTGCCAAAACCACCACTCTGCCACCAACACACGCCACACCACACTGCCATCACTACACCATACCACTCTGTCACCACTACACCACACCACCACCCTGCCAATCACACCACATAACATCACCCACACCAAACACCACATGGTATCACACCACCCTCTCACAGCTATACCACACCACCCTGCCACCACACCACATCACTCAGACACAAACACACCATCTCATAACCCATAACACCCTGCCACCACACCACAAAACCACATCATTCTGTCACCATCACAATATACCACCACACCAATCTGCCTCCACCACACCAAACATCACCCTGCCACCACTAACTACACTACATCACTTTGCCACGACACCACCACCACCACACCATAACTCCCTGCCACCACTACACCAAATCACACCACACTACACACGACACCAAACTACACAACCCTACGACCACATCACACCACACCACTCTGCACTAAAACACGTCATCAGACCATACCACATCACCTTCCAGCACATCAAACCAACCTCTCGACAGCACATGACATCACACTGCCCGACACCACATGACATCACACTCACACTAACACTGTATCTGCTTGTGTCCGTCTGACTGTCCGTTTGTCTGCTTCGGTAACTAAGATAATATTTGCCTCCTTCCCGGTCTCTGTTACTACGGTCTACCAAGTATCATATCACATCACACTGCATTGTACTGCATTGCTTCGCGTCACATCACACTGCACACCACGCTATATAAAATGCTACACCCACACCGCATCACACCACACACACCTCCACACCAAACAACAACACACCCACCACCACACCTCACGACCACGACACCACACCGCCGACAGAGGACAAGGCAGTTATACACCACTTTACTCTCTCTCTCTCTCTCTCTCTCATTTGTTTTTGCTGTCACCGCGTTACCACAGCCTGTCATCGCCACCCGTCACCACACATGAAGACCACAAACTACCATATAAATTCTCACAATCACTACAGTAACAGCCATTACCACTACCATTGCCATAACACACTAATACACACTACCACCATCACTACCATCACACAGTGCTACAACAAACAAGACCACTACTACCAGTATCACAAGATCAACCACACACTACCACTCCACTGCCACTACACACACTCACCACAAGCTACCACACACTACCACTATAAACTGCTTTCATACACTGTCACAACCACAACCACAAACTCTACCACACATTAACACAACCACTGCCACCTCACTCTCTCTCAGTCACTATTATCACACGCTACCACCATACAGTGCCACAACCACTACCACACACCATCACGAAAACTGAAACCACACACATTCACACCCACCATCACCACACGCTGCTACACAATGCCACCATACGCTAAAACCAAACCACTACCGCAAACTCAACCATACAATACTACCATACACTATCACAACCACAACATCTCTCTCTTATCACCATTCCCACCAAAAAGTAACGAAAAACGGCAAACTTCAATACACAATGCGGAATCCCTTGAAAGCATCCCCACCCCCTGCTCCACACAACTCAAACAAACACGGGGTCAACAAAATCTTCGGCCAAACAGTATGCCTTATGAACTTCCCCCAGAAATACATCTCACAGAAACGGTCCTTCAGTGAGAGACACGAGATCATCTTGCCAGACTACGATGTGGCCGGCATCCATCTACACACTGTATTCGTAGTCATCATCATCACCGTCGTTAACATTATCATCACCGTCGTCGGCGTCATCAAAATCATTATCATCATCACCATCATCCCATCACCATCATCATCATCATTATCTTCATGCTGTCTTCTCGCCTTAAGATGGGATGACGTAAGATCCAGAAACAAGGAAGAGAAACAACGAAAGCAGGAGAACTATCAACAACATACCGAGAAAGGCGCCAAACATTCATTCACACACCATTCAAGCACACACGTACAAACACAAAATACGTCTTACATACAGTCCACTCTGCTCACACTGTGTTAACGCCCTTCACACAGTCCCTTCATGCATTCCACTTTCACAACGCAAACAGTCCATCAGCACAACCTTCACGTAAAATGCCTGGCAAGTATCTGGTAGCATCCGGTCAAAGTGGCCGAATTTCTAAAGCCCACTGAGCCCTCGCCTTGGGTCACAGCGACAACACAAGTAACCACATACTATCTCCAACACCAACACTCTCTCCACCACAGTCACACACCACCACTACTACCAACACCACCATCACACCTCTCCATCGTTCATCACCACATACCACAACAGTTACTACCACAGTACTGCCACCACCGCCAGAACCACCTCACACCATCACATACTCACTCCACATCAATCAGCATCCCTATACTACCACACACTACCACCTTCCTCCACCACAGTCACTACCACCACCACCTCCACACACTATCACCACAAATTCTTTCTCTCTGCACTAAGATCCCGACACTCCCACACATTACCATCTTATACCACCACCACCACACTGCCACCACATACTCCTTCCACCAAAACTAAAATCCCCACACTCCCACACGCTACCACCTTATCTCACCACAGTTACTACCACCACCACCACCTACCACCACGTACTTCCTTCACTCCCACCATCACAATTACAACTACCACCACCACCACAAACCACCACCTCTACCACCACATACTATCTTCACCCCTACCACCACCCCTGCCACCGTACGCCCCCTCCTTCCCCTGCCAGCACGCCACTGACAAGGTAAACAAGGTGGGGGTGACTAAGCTGTGTCAACATTTATCTGATATGAGAAGTTTGTTGAGATGCCTGCGGGGAGCGAAGGGGCTTGCTTCACCCTCCCCTCACCTCCTCGCTTTCCTCTCACCTGCTTCCCCTCTCCCCTCACCTGGTTCTCCTCTCCCCTCACCTGGTTCTTCTCTCCCCTCACTTTCTTAGCCTCTTTCTCTTCCCCTCACTTGACCCTTCTTTCCCCTTTACTTCCAGAACGTGCCCTCTTTTCCCCTCACTTCGTTCTTCTTTCTTCTCAACTTAACCTGTTTCCTTTCCCCTCAGCCTCCTTTTCTCCCTTTACTTCCTTTCCTTTTCTCATCTCCTCTACCAGCCTCCATTCTCATCATCTGGCTCTAATTTCCCCTCACCTCCCTAACCTACCTCCTCTCCCTTAATCTGATTTTTCTTTCTCCTCACCTTCCTAATCTGCTTTCTTTTTAACCCACCTCCCTCCTCTTCCATCACCTGCCTCCTATTCCCTAGCTTGCATTTTTTAACTTCACCTGCTTCCTCTCCGCTTACCTTCCATTTCACCCCTCACAATGCACCATCCTCTCCCCTTCCGCCACTTGCAAAACACCCCTACCTTCCCCTCACATGCACTGCTCTTCTCCTCCCCTCGCATGGCATCCTTCCCTCCCCTTCCCTCATGACACTCCTCCCCTCCCCTAACATGCAAACCACCTCTCCTCTCCCCACACACGCTTCCATCTTCTATCCTTCCCCTTCTTTCACGCGATATCCTCCCTTCCCCTTTCCTCCCCTTCCCTAGCAAGCCACTTTTCTTTCCCCTGGACACCTTCACACGCTGGATCCTCTCCCCTCCGCTTATCCCTTCCCACATATGACTTTCCCACCCAGACTTTAACCTCTCTAATTATTTTGTCCTTCCCATTAAACGTCACCCCTTCTCCATTACCTTTACTCTTCCAACTGACACCGTACCAGCTTCCTTCACAATGTCCTCTTCCCCTCTCTCTATCCACACCCCCTTCCTTCACTCGGCTCGATTCCTCTTCCTCTACTCTCACTTCCTCCCCTCTCACGATCCCACTCCCCTCGCCCAGGCTATCTTCCTCCCCTCCCGTTCCCCGTATCCTTTTTTAACCCTCCCTTCACACGGTATGCCCTCCTCTCCCCTCCCCTCTCCTCCTTTCCCTCCTTAACGATATGCCTCTATATCTCCTCCCCCCACACACACTGCCCTCACCTCTTCCCCCTTTTCCTTTCACCCTTCACTCTGACACGGCAACTCCTCTTACACACATTCCTCCTCTTCCCCTTCTCTACTCACAAATACATACCCTTCTGCTTCTTTTCCCCTCCTCCTCTCCCCCCTCCTCTTTCCCCTCATCCCAACACGGCATCTGTCACCGGTCCACTCACTCAGGCTGTCACACCAGTCAGTCAGGCGAGCCAGTCTGTCACACTGCCATACATACATACATGCATAGCTACACACGTACACCTTGCTTCCACCCATCACCCCTTTGCCCAGCCCTACCTTGCCCAGTGCTCTCTCTCTCTCTCTCTCTCTCTCTCTCTCTCTCTCTCTCTCTCTCTCTCTCTCTCTCTCTCAGCGGACACTAGCAGACAAAAATGCCGAAAAAACACTTCTATTCAACTCTAAATGCTTAAGACTTCCAACTTCACTCTCAGGAAAACATCTCATACGAATCTTTTCCCCGATCTAGGCCAGTAAATGAACAAGAAAATCAACACACTTTCCCTCCACCCCATCACACCACCAGACCCCACCCCTGCTCTAAAAACTAAACAGCAAGACACAATAAAACATGGAAAAAAAAATTATCTGTTCATTTCCCAGTCTACATATCCCTAGAATCCGGGTGACGTAATTTTTTGTGCATTCTACCTGCTACCAGACGATCTTACTCACCTTAGGAGAGACCTCAGTTGTGTGTGTGTGTGTGTGTGTGTGTGTGTGTGTGTGTGTGTGTGTGTGTGTGTGTGTGTGTGTGTGTGTGTGTGTGTGTGTGTGTGTGTGTTTTAACTCAGTATCCACCCTCCCAATTCCAAAAATCTATTCCAAGTTGAAGAAAAGCGTCAGAAGATGGCAAGAATGCATTTAAAAACAAGGTCCCCGGTCTCAATCAGTATCATCGAGTAAACAAGAGACATCCACAGTGACGTGAAAAAAAAAAAAAAATCAGAACTTTCTTTTATCCGGTATGCTCTACCAGTAAACAATTATCAACAAACATTACATACCTTCCCGCCAGTCCTCATATCAGTTCCCATCTATTTTGTGTAAGAAAAACTACCAATTTAAAATGATAAAACACACACACACACACACACACACACACACACACACACACACACACACACACACACACACACACACTTGTTCTAGCAATTTTCCAGTGCATTCACAAGTCCTTCACTCCAGCGAAATCATCTCACTCGGATCAGGAGTATCTTATTATTCTACTTTATTTATTTATTTATTCATTCATTCATTTAGTAATCTTGACACTTTCAGAGGATTTTATTACGGTAGGGAAAGCCCTCTGAGTCTGAAGGGGAGAATGATGGCTGTATCTATTTCCTTCAGTTCGAAAAGTCTATCCTTTGCTGAATTAATTTATCAGGATAGGAAAATATAAGCAAAAACTACATCTCAGGGCTGAATGGGCTTAGGACAAGAATTTCAGGGTCTTTTTTTCCTTCCTTTGCCAAATATGTGATAGAAAATGGGCAACACGAAATATGACACCCCTTCCCATCACTCCATCACTCAAGCCTCACCTCGACTCCGCAGGGGACACTATCAGATAAAAGCATCAAAACATATTCACCCACCCTAGCCTTTCTCCTGAGCACAGACAACAAACATTACTCTTAACTTTGACAAATTTTCTATACTTTATATTCTTCCTGGCATGGACTAGAATATCAATGACAAGATACAAGACACATGGATGAATGATGCTGTGTGGATATTATACATCTGCATAACCACGGTGTTGTGAACAATACACACACACACACACACACACACACACACACACACACACACACACACACATCCATCCCCCCCACATACTCATCCATCCATACTCCCGCCACACACCCATCCATCCATCCACCCCACACACCCTCCATCAACCCTACACACCCAGCCATCCTCCACACACACCAATCCATTCCCCCTCCCCCCTACACACACCTGTCACTCCATCCCACCAGGCCTCATCTCAACTCTGCAAGGGACACGTGAATGATCGTAGGTGTTATTCAATGTGACGATACCCCCACTCACTCCAAGAATATATCCTTTTCTGCCCGTCTTTCCTTTCATCCTTTTCACTTTCTTTAACCCTGTCGATGTTCTGTTTCTGGTTGCTTTTAATCTTTTTGGAGCACCATTTATTTCTCTTCTGTCTTTTCTGTAAGAGTATGTGGCTTCACGTTTTATAAGGATTAACTTTTCTACCTTTAACAATATCTATTCGAAAAGAATCTTTACTGAGAGGCTGCTGATTAGAAAAGGGCCATTCTGTGGGGGTGACAGAGTGAAAATGGAGAAATTAGTGGAATGATTAGAGGCTTATGAACTGGCAGAAAATGACATGGTTTTGGTCTGGGAGGAGAAAAGAGAGAGAAAAGGGGAGCAGGAGGGGTGGGGAGGGTGGACGATGGTGGGAATGTAACAGGAATTATGCAGATGGTATTATGTACCCTATCCTATAATAGTTTTGTTAATACCAGCAGATCTGCTGCCCCTATTTACTGAGACGTGGCTGCGTGAACTTCGACGAACTTTAACCATGAAGGAGGAACTGATCTCCTTATATACAGTAAAGGGATAGTGCGAAGGTTACAAGCTGAAAGATCGACGAAAGCTGTCACTGTACTGACCTGGGAGATGAAGGAGCAGCAGAAGGGATAGAAAGGCTGAAGGCTAGCGCAACCTGGATGATGAGAAAGGGATAGTGAGTCCATATAAAGAAAAGCGACAGAGTAAGGTTAGTGGCTGAAAGATGGACAGAAAACTTTATTGTATTGGTGAGGAAGCAGGAAAGGTGAGAGCGATGGAAGGCAGAAGGGCTTGAGAGACTGATGGATCGTGGACGCTGTTCGACAAGGATTATGGGATACTGAGTACAAAATACAGAATCAGGGAGAGAAATCCAATTGAGTGCCCACATTCACCATCCGTCAGGGGGAGAGACAGAAGGATGACGGGTCCCACCATAGAAACGACTTGTCACAGCCAAAAATAACGGAGTGTGAATCTGGTTACTCCTCTCCCTCTCTCTCTCTCGCTCTCCGCCCACACTCACTTTCCGTCACTCAGATGAAATTGCAGTCCGTCAAGATTGTGTCCCTACCCCCTTGCCCTGCCCTGAGTTTCGATTCACAGACAAGCTTACGATCATAATATTATAACTGTGACATTCTTTCGCAGGAAATAGATGGAAAGGAGACTAAAAAACCTTCCCATGCATCCAGTTCCGCCTATGAGAAAGAATTCTTGGTTACGAGAATGAAATTAGCGTAAGCTATATCTCTCTTCTGACGCTGGGTTCGTTGACTCTAGCAAACATAATCCATATCAGTTGTTTTCGTTTCTGGTACTTTAAAAATACTTTCTTCTATTTCATTATACAATCAGTGTCGATACCAATAATATAAACAACTTACTAGAAACTGATAAGCGTAAATATTCAAAATAAATCGATAAAGAGGTGTAAGAAGCCTGGGAGAACTCGCCCCCTTCCCCCTGGTGTTCCCATTCTGGCTACAACTGCCTCTGTCAACGCTGCCTGTTATACTTACCCTCCCATACATCATCTCTGCCCCTACCCCTCCCTCTCCATACCCTCCTGTCTCTCTCTCTCTCTCTCTCTCTCTCTCTCTCCCATATATCAACTTATTATAAATGTGTGGGTGTGGGTGTGGGTGTAATCTGTGTTTACGCCTGTGTAGGATGCAGTGAGATAAGAGTGTGTTAGGGTGTGGGAATATAAAGGCTGAGGTAACTTTGTGTGTGCTTCTGTTTAATCTAATGTGCTAATATTTGCTGAGGATGTGGTCATGAAAGTTTAAAATTAATGCCTTTCATAATCATCATCATCATCATCATCATCACCATCATCATCATCATCCAGACTGCTTTGGGTATATGTGTGTTGTTTAATGTACTTACATGTGCGTGCAGGATGTGGCGCAATACCAGTGTGTAAGGGTATGGGAAAATGTAGAATCGAGGTGTGTGTGTGTGTGTGTGTGTGTGTGTGTGTGTGTGTGTGTGTGTGTGTGTGTGTGTGTGTGTGTGTGTGTGTGTGTGTGTGTGTGTGTGTGTGTGTGTGTGTGTGTGTGTGTGTGTGCGTGCGTGCGTGCGTGCGTGCGTGCGTGCGTGCGTGCGTGCGTGCGTGCGTGCGTGCGTGTGTGTGTGTGTGTGTGTGTGTGTGTGTGTGTGTGTGTGTGTGTGTGGCCTAATGTGCCTTTGTGTGTACAGGATGCGATGAGACTAGAATGTGGGCGTAAAAGTGCGAAAAAGTGCAAGCTTGGAAATCAGGTGAAAGTCTGTGAGTGACATTTTGTGCGGTGTTGGAGAGGCTATTGTTGTGTGTGTGTGTGTGTGTGTGTGTGTGTGTGTGTGTGTGTGTGTGTGTGTGTGTGTGTGTGTGTGTGTGTGTGTGTGTGTGTGTGTGTGTGTGTGTGTGTGTGTGTGCGCGCGCGTGCGCGCTTCATGAAAAAATATAACTATGTGCATGTGACAGAATCTAACTTCATTTGTGAGACTGATGATAATACGCGGAAGGAAAATGTATATAAACAAATAAACATGACTACCAGAATTTATATTGTTACTCTATAATGCGTTCATTCTACACTGACTAAGATCGTAACCCCTTTAAGCTTAGTTTACGACCTAGTGTAGTAACAGTGTTGGATAAATGTATCTAGTACCCATGGAGATTCGTTCATACCTCATAACTAAGGCCCATCCAATTCCATGCAACCACGATTTTGTATGCAAGTTATGGGAGTGGTTCAGTTCCGTCAAGTGAAAACATCTTGACTACAGTACTGGCGATGTAGGAGGAAGCATGAATGTGAAAGTAAGCCTCGTACATAAGGGCTTGGAGGGTGGGCGGAGGTGCAGGTGTAGGAGTTAATGTGGGCGTGAGACAGGTGTGCGCAGCTGGAAGTGTTGGGTGGGGCTGAGCATATGCAAGCAAGTGTGTCAATTATAGAGATGGTGGTGGAAGGTGTGGATGTGGGTGCAGGTGTGGGTGCAGGTGTGGGTGTTTCGGCGTGGGTGTGGATCTAGTTTCGGATGTAAATGTGGATGTGGATGCGTTGAAGTGGGTGTGGGTTTAGGACCTTAGTTTGGGGGTAGGTGTTCGTTTTGGTGTATGTGTTGGTGTTGGTTTTGGTGCTGGTGTGGATGTGAATGTATGTGTGGGTGTAGGAGTGAGTGTGACCAAGTGTGGGTGCGTGGGTATGCTTGTAAGTAAGAGAGTGTAGGTGTGGGTGTAGTCGTGGGGACGGACAAAGATCTGGATGTTGATGTTGATGCCTTTGTGAAATTAGGTATAATGTGTTTTGGTGTGGGTTCAGGCGTGGGTGTGAGGAGTTATGTGTATTTGGCCAGTTTCTGCAGGTGTGAGTGGGGGTGTATTTCAGCGGGTATGAATGAGGGTGTGGGTGGAGGTGAAGATGTGGATGTGAGGCGGGTCACGTGGTTAGATAAGAAGTCTGCTGTCCATTAGAACGAGACTTCGATCCCAAAATGAAGCAAGGAAGTCTGATGATTGGAATTTCGTTAAAAAAGAATTTACTGTTCTTCCATATGGTCTACCAACATGTCATAAAAACATCCATTACACCAGTCCTGAATGACAGACAAATTCAGCATGTATTCATTATAGACGGTGGGTATTAGCGCTAACGTAGTGACATGCGAAGGTGTGTGGCACATAAGAGAGCTTGCTGGTCCTCAAGGAACTGTGTGTAAAGTAGTGGATCCAAGTATGTGTATTTTTCAAGTTTGGGTTTGTGTCTAGGCACAGGTAGAGACGCAAGTTTGGGTGCGGACGTTAAGTGTGGGTCTGTAGGTGTAAGTGTGAGAGTGGAAATATGTGAATGTGGGTGTAGGTTTGAGTGTGAGTGTGGACTAGAGTGCGGTTGTGGAGGAAAGTGTGGATGGGAGTGCGGGTTTGAGTGTGGGAGTGAGAATAGATGTGTGTATGGATTCAGGTGAGTGTGAGAGTGGGAACAGATGAGCGTGTGAGAGTAGGAACAGATATGTGTGTGGGAGTGGGAGCATATGTGAGTGCGGGTGCGGGTGTAAGTATGAGGGTTAGAACAGATGTGCGAGTGGGTGCAGATGCGGGTGACCATGTGAAGGACTGGGCGTGACTGCTGAAGGAACTGGTAGGAGAGCAGTATATTCACGGTATGGTGTGTGTGTGTGTGTGTGTGTGTGTGTGTGTGTGTGTGTGTGTGTGTGTGTGTGTGTGTGTGTGTGTGTGTGTGTGTGTGTGTGTGTGTGTGTGTGTGTGTGTGTGTGTGTGTGTTTAAGCTTAGAGTGAGTATTTATGTGTGTGTCGTTGTAATTAACAGAGGTGAGTGTGAATGCAATCCCCTGACAATTAAGCGAGAGTGAGGATGTGTCTTCAAACCTAAACATACAAGAATAAAGGCCATTTTCATGCCGGATTAAGAGCACTAGCACCTCGTTTTAGCAAATTTACAGCCTCTCATATAAAAATCAAGAATTTTTTGTACATCATTTACGAAAAGTACGTTCACAGGAAAACGGTATATTACACAGAGAACGTTAAACTGTAACACGAAGAATAAATGACACTGGAAATGGGGTGTTAAAGAGCCACCAAAGCGCACTCGAATACTGCCAAAAAAGATTCAGGTAAAAGAGCTAAATCTTGAAAACTTCCTATGTGAGTGTGGGCGGAGTGGGAATGTAGGCGTTATCTGTGTGTGTGTGTGTGTGTGTGTGTGTGTGTGTGTGTGTGTGTGTGTGTGTGTGTATTAAGTGAGGTTGTGGCGTGGGTACGATTTTAGGTTAACAAGTAAGATGTGGGATTAGGACAGGTTATGTTTTAGGCTTGGTCAGGTTCAGGATAGGTATAGTTTAGGCTTATGTTTAGGTTAGGCTGGGTTGAGTTGGGCTGGGTATGTTAGGTTAGGTTAGGTTGGATAAGCATGAAATAATATGTGCTGGGAGGGTGATATTGAGGAGTAATGTTAGGTCCTGGTGATGCGGGTGGAAGGTTATGTGTGAGAATAGCTTTGTATATATTGGCGTAAAGGGTGGGCGGAGGTGCATGTGTGGCTGTTTGTGTGGGCGTGAGACGGAGAGGCAAAGCTGGAAGTGGATGCGAGGATGAATGTGGGTGTAGATGTGGATGTGGGTTCGGGTCTGAGTTCGGGTTTGGGTCTGCGTGTGGGTTTAGTGTACATATAAGTGTATGTGTGAGCGTAGGTGTGGAAAGAGTCAGATATGGGTGGAGAAGTAAGAGGCACCTTTCTCCCCTACTCTAAGTGTTTGTACCTCCACCCACACAGAATCAAGTTTTTTCATGCATTAAAGTTAAATAAATGGTAAAATATGAAGTTCATTTATCGCAGTGAAGAAACTAAAACTCTTAAGATCACTTTTAACCTGGCTGGTCAAGTGTAATGATAAATGGTTTCCTCCTGCCTTCGTGTCGTACATATCATGCATTTGAAAATTCAGTCATGTATATTAACCTTGTAGTACGGGTCGTAATTTTGTGTGCAGGTACATACTGATTAGCGCAGAAAATTACTTGAGAAAATAGCTACTGAACAAGAAAATTTGGGTAATTTTAATTAGGGGATATAGTTCAATAAATAAGTAGCTTTCAAGTTTGGGATACTCCAAATATTCATTAACAGTGCTCAGTCAGGTCCACCTTTGTTCTTTTATCTTTACTGTAAAAAGAATCAGAGGTTTTATGGGCGCCACGCTCCTCAAGGATCCTATTCCCTCCCTCTAATGTCTGTGGGTGTGGGTGTAGGTGTGGACGCGTGTGTAGGTGTGGTCGGAGGTGTGGTTGTAGGTGTGGACGCGTGTGTAGGTGTGGTTAGAAAAGACTTTTAAAATTTGAGAAGGTAGGTATAACACTTAAAAAGAGCTAAGTTGAATAAAGTCGTCTTAAAGTAGCAAGAATAAACCAAATACGTCACCGGATTGGAGGGGTAATGCTAGTGTGTGTGTGTGTGTGTGTGTGTGTGTGTGTGTGTGTGTGTGTGTGTGTGTGTGTGTGTGTGTGTGTGTGTGTGTGTGTGTGTGTGTGTGTGTGTGTGTGTGTGTGTGTGTGTGTGTGTGTTTCAACCGTGCGCGTGTATACGTGTGTGTGCGTGTTATGCATGTAGGCGTGTTTGTAGGTGTAGGTATAATTAGCAGGTGCAGCGAGAATACAGATGTTCCATGAATAAGAGTGCATATGTAACACCAGGCATTAACATAACTGAGAATGAATTTAAAATGCACATACTGTAATTATATGAGGCAAATAAATCTTGAACTGTTCCTGTGTGGGTGTGCGTGGAGTGTGGATGTGGGTGTGATCTCAGAGTGCTGGTGTGGGTGGGGCGGTAATATTTTGGCGTGGGTGTGAGTCGAGTAGCTAGATGAATTGGATGTAGGTTTTGTATGTTAAGGTGTGGGCGTATTGTGGGATTTTGAGTCAGTGTTAGTGGGATGTGTGTGTGTTAGGGAAGTGATGTTTTGGAGTGGTTAGGTACTGGTAATGTGGGTGAAGGTTAGGTTAGGTTAAGTTAGATTGGGCTGACTTAGCTTAGATTAGGTTAGTTTAGATTAAGTGGAATATGATTTACGATTAAATGTTCTTGAATTATGTTATTCCCATTGATCTGGTGGCCTATTATTCATTTTAATCACACTCCGACTTAATTCAACTCTTGTGGAGAAGGAGTAGATGAAATTATATATAACCTCTCCCATCTGAAAAGTTTCACGCTAATGGATTACTATCACCTGATGGTATATGAACTAGAAAGCACTGGGAGAGGGCATAGCTCCGTCAACGTTAGTAAAACTTACCATATACTGCTGCAATTCCTCTTTCCTACCAGACAAATGCTTTTACAGTCTCACATAGGCAGCTGATTTTATGATCTTAGTCTGCCCTGTTACACAGTCTCATAGAGGGTGTATCTCCGCCAAAGCCAATAAAATTACTTATTCCTGGATCTGAATCCAGATCCACCTCAAAAGCTAAGAAACTCTTCCTTAATCCACTGCTCACCTCTGCATCACATTATACTGAGATCCGATAACAACATTTTAAGATATCTTGTACAAAAAGAAACAGACAAACAGAAAGGGTGAATATATGACTTCCGTCCAACTTCGTTGGCGGAGGTAAAAATACGTCATCGGAATGAAGGGTTAGGTATTGATGATGTGGGTGGAGGGTTAGGTTAGGCTGGCTCTGGCGTGGGTGCAATTTTTGGTCGATGAGTTGGATGTGGGATTTAAATACTGTAGGTGTGGGAGTGTTGTGTGTTTGTTTTTCTTTTTCTCTTTTATTTTTTTTGGGGAGAGAGGGTGTTGGTAGTATGTGCAAGGGGTGTAGCCGTGTATGTAGCCTATATGTGTTCGTGTGTATGATGACTAGAGGATGAAATGCTTTTGCAAAAGATATATTGGTGTGGATAATTATGACTGTGGTGTAGTGTGGTGTGGCGTGGTGTAGTAAGCTGTGATGTGGGTGTGGTGTAAAGTGAGGACAGGAGAGGAGAGAGAAGTGTAGTGTCGCGATGTAAGGTGAAGTGTGGTGTGGTGTGGTGTGAGGTGTGGTGTGGGTGTGAGGCGTCGACTGGCCAGGTGAGATAGGTGATGGGCTAAATACAGACCCCGCTGCCCACGTTACACTTGCTATATATGTCGTCCCACAGCCCTCACCCACACCAGCCTTCACCCACCCACACTAGCCCCCACCCACACCAGACCCTCATCGACACTAATCTTCAGTTTTATTACTACAAAGGGCTATTCTCATTTCCAATCATTCACAACCTCAAGACCACATACCACTCATATTTTTTTTTTAAACTTATAACCACTTTCCAACATTTTGTACCATTTCACTTTCATGGGAACTCTTATGGATGCACACACAGAAGTATTTGACACACTTATTGAAGCACGCGCACGCACGTATGCACGAGCGCACGCGCACGCACGAACACACACACACACACACACACACACACACACACACACACACACACACACACACACACACAAAACGTAATGAAAGCTCTCTGTTATAAGCACAGGCGCTTACAAACATATTCACCCATGTAGTAAAACCTCCCCACACCCACACCCACTCTAACACACCCCCACACTCAGACAAGCAAGAACACTCCCACTCACCCCGCCCACACACACACACACTGACACACCCACATACAAGCTGACACACCCACACATGTCCACGTCTATTGCAGGCGACCCACTGAGGCTGATTCAATCTCCACAAACGTCAAGTCAGCCCTGTCTCATCTTTAACCTTTCCACTGCCAGGATTTCTCTCGTGGAAAAAAAAAAAAAAAATCATCCTGTTTAAAATCTAACTATAATTCCTTAGTGAACGAACATCAGAGTCGGTTTGTTTTCATCTGATGGAACTGGACCACTCCCACACCTGAATACAAAGTCGTGGATGCATAAAGTTCGATGGTTAGTTGTGAGCTAGACATGAGCCTCACTGATTATTATACTTATTTTACTCTAAGCTGGCACATATTTTTCAGTCTCTCCAGGTTGACTGATGCCCTGTAACGGGAGGTTAGCACTAGAATATGGTGCTAGTCACGAAGAAGTGCCGTGGAATGGATGCAGAGCTGTGGTATGGCCTTTATCGCTCACTGAACTATATGAAATAAGCTACAAAAAGACAAAAATCTAGGCTAAGTTAGAGCAAAAAGAATATAATCAAATCAACCCTCCAATCTGAATACACCTGGTCACCACATGAACTGAAAGGTGTTAAAGATTACTGTCAGCTAAAAACAAGGGGACTATGTCACACTGCATATCAAAGTACCACGGCCATCTTCCAACGTTTCCCAGATCATCTTACAACGTTTCCCAAGCCTCCTCCTAACACTTCCCCAGCTTCCTTCTGACGTTTTCCTACTAATAATGCTTCCCAAGCCTCCTAACAATTCCCATGCATCCTTCTGACGTTTCCCAGCCTCCTCCAAACGTTTCCCAAGTCTCCTCCTAACGTTTCCCAAGAGTTCTTCTAACGTTTCACAAGACCTCTTTCAACTCATCCCAAGCTACCTTCCAACGTATCATCACTTGTCAGCCTCGAAAGTATTGCTTCTACTAACACTCTTCCATTTTATTTCATGTGCACTCATTTCGAAGGCTTAAGTGACGAAGGAATGGTTGCATTATCCCTTTTTACGGGGTACTTCGAAGATAACACTGCTCGCTTATGTGTTTTCCTGCTGTTGATTCTCAATCTCCCTGTGTAACGGTAAGATACTATGATGATGATGATGATGACGTCCCCGTTTTCAATTTCTCAGCAAGACTAATGCGGTTTTACGCCATGCACTCTCCTCTAAGGATGCTAGGACGTTTCCCCTATTCAGAGGACTTTGCTGACGTGTGTGGCACTTTCCGATCGCATGCCCTCCCTGACGTCAACCAATGGCCTCCGGGTGGAATCGAACGCTGAACCCCTCGATCAGTACCTTCCATTCTAACTCACTGAACCAAACTGTTTCCAGTTACCAAACACACTACCAACACAGTCATTTACTTGATTTTCACCTCCTCATTGTGTACCACTATTTGCAAGACTTGTTAGAAATATAAGAACTGATGCAGGGAATGAACTTTTCGACAAATGAGTGTGTGTGCCTTGCTGAAAACCTGATGTGTTCTAAATCCGGCCTAACTGGGAGTGCAGATGTGGGGAAGTTAATCATTTGCTGTCTGGGACTGTAACAAAAATTGCAAAACCGTGATATGGCCTTTCCCAAGCACGTGCAATTTTTTTCGCCTTCAAGGTCGTACATTTCGCTTTCAATTTTCACCATTTTATCTATACATCTTCTTCGTTCATGCTATCAATACTATTCCGTCCATTCTAGTGCTGTACACTAATTATGGTCCCAAATACTCAGTTTTCATCACCACCACCATAATCTTACATTTTCTCTCGCTTCTCTTCCGCTTTCTTCAACCACAGGTTTACCCTACATGCCTGCCCACCACAGCATACCACCAAGCCTGCGAGGAGAGGAGAGGGTACGGGGGTAGGGGGCGGCTGTGGATAGATAGTTGCCTGGCCACACACACATTCCTTCTACCTGTTACTCGCACGCTCACCCCCAAGGAATGACAACTGCCCTCTGACTCATACTCTCTTCCCTACTGGCTTTAAGCTTTGCCGTACGAGGACGTCTTTTTATATATATTTTGCCATGGCGGGAGAGATTATTCAGGAAGCCCTTACCTGAGATCCAGTTACCACTATTATCACTGTTTTTACCTGAAAGAACTAAGCCAATCCCACGACAATAATAACAAGTCGTGGTTACATGAAAATCTGTAAAACACAGCTATATATATTGTACGAATAAGTCTCACTGGTTAGAAGTCAAAGCGACCCTCCAGTATGACTACAAATGGCCACCAACTGAACCAAAAGAGGCTAAGGATTTTCGTCTAGTAAAAAAAAAGGAAAGAAGAGAAAAAAAAAGAAAACAGGAAAAAGAAAAAGAAAAGAGCAGAAAAAACGCAATATAGTCGTACATTCGTGCTGGACCAGAGGTATGAAGCGACGAGATAAAAAGTAAAAATGATCTAATAATCTGTTTCAAATTTCCCAGCCGTACCACTGGCAGGTGTATTCGTCACTGCCACCTGCCATGAAAAAAATGTTAATCATGAATGAATTAAAATACGAGTCAGCTGTCCACGTTGTATCTGTGTTACTTTGTTTTAATGGCTATCTTATTAACGCAAAGAGTATGTTTCTGTAATTTTAGTGTTTTCCATGTATCGCTATGTATTATTATGCACTGTGTATTATGTATCATTATGTATTCATGTATTATGCGCACATTCTTCCACATCACGTCCTAGCCCTATCTAGCCTCTAACCTCAGTCCCCCATCCTACCACCTCTCCTACCTCGGGTTACTGAAACATTGAGTACTCACACCTCAGAATTATTCCAGATATACGGTAAATGAACTCTGCCACTAACTTTTTTATTACCACTTGCAATAGGGCGTTTCTAAAAGTTTATGGTATACTAATAGATAACTCTCTCTCTCTCTCTCTACCACTCGAACACTCACAAACACAAGTTTAGAATAATAAAAATACATTTATAACAAGCACACACGCAAGTTCTCAATTTTATGACTGTACACACACACACACACACACACACACACACACACACACACACACACACACACACACCACAAGCACACCATCAACCACACCAACGCCTCCGCTTTACACACACATACACGCCTACACGCTCATCCTCGCTTCCTCACCCCTAAGTTTACACACTAACTCTCCCACCTTCATTCACTTTCCACCCACAGCCTCACTCTTACACCTCGCTTCATTCATACACCTACACCTCTTATTACACCCACACCCTCACTCCCACCTACAACCTCCCTGCCATCCACACTCATTCCCACCCACACCCCTATTCCTACCTACATTCTCATACACTCTTCCCCTTCCACCCTAATTCTCCACCACCCACACTTATACCATACACATTCCCCCTTACACCCTCACCCATTATCCTTCATTCTCACCCACACCCTCACATTTACACACCCATTCTTCTGCACCCTTACGCCCACCCTAATTTTTATTCACCGTTACTTAAATACTGTACTCACTCCTACACCCTCACCCTCACACTCCTTCACCCGCACCCACACACTCCTACACCCGCACCCACACACTCCTACACCCGCACCCACACACTCCTACACCCGCACCCACACACTCCTGCACCTATACCCATACCATGCATTTCACACTCGTCCTCAGTCCCATCCATGTGTTCTTATGTGGAGTAAGAAGCATTTTTGAAACCAGGCTAAAAATACTCCCTTATCGCCTCAACGATCCGCGAAATCCCAACCCACCCACACTCACCAACATTTACACCCTCCCTCACCCACTTTCACTACACCCTCCCACACCCACTACCATTTACACTCTCCCACAACCACACCCATCACCATGCACCATCACCTTCAACCACACACTACCATCTACACCCTTCTACACACACACACACACACACACACACACACACACACACACACACATTCAATACCAATTACGCCCTCCTACAACCACACACCACCACCAACGCTCCCACAACCACACTCACCACCACCACTATCCTCACTCTCCTATACACACACTCAGCATCACCTACACCTCTTATGCCCACACAATACCATCTACACCCTGCCCTGCTACACCCACACCCATTGCTCTGACACCCTCCCACACTCAGGCTCTCCACCACCCACACACACAGACACGTTCATACACCCACATTATCACCCAAACCCTCATACAGACTCCCACACTCACTAGCCCTTACACCCTCCTGTATCCACGACTCTCTCTCTCTCTCTCTCTCTCTCTCTCTCTCTCTCTCACACACACACACACACACACACACACACACACACACACACACACACCTCCCACCCTACACTACGCCTCCACAACGGGGTGACGAAGGGTTTGACGTCAGGAGCGAAGGGGGATGGGGGCGAGTGGGAGGGCGCGGGCAGAGGAGAGGGAAGGAGGGAGGGAGAGGGATGAGGGATTTAGAGGGAAGGATGGAGGGAAAAGGAGGAAAGGGGGAGGAATGAACAAAGGGGAAGGAGAGAGAGAGAGAGAGAGAGAGAGAGAGAGAGAGAGAGACGACAGAGAAGGAAGGATAGAGTGGGTAGATGGACAATGGGAGGGGATAGGAAGAGAAAGCGGAGGGAGAGAGAAGAGGTATACAGAGAGGAGAAAGAAGGGGGGGGGGAGTGAGAAAGGCTATAGAAAGAGGAAAGAGTGAGAGGGATGGAAGAGGGGAGTGAAAGGGGGTGGGATGAGGAGGGATTGGGTTGAAGGGAGGCATGGAAAGATGGAGAGAGGATGTGGGCAGATGAGTAGGATGGAGAGAAGGAAAGCGTGGAGAGGTGGGTGGATGGAGAGAGGGGGGAAGAGGTTACAGGGAAGAGATTAAGAGGAAAGGAGACAGGGAGAAGACTGGGGGAGTAGGAAAGGGGAGGGGGATGAAGACGGGGAGAAAGGTCGGTTTTAGGTGAAATTGGGGAGAAAAAAAATTAGTGGTGTGTTTAAGAGAGACAGGAAGAGGGAAGGGAAAGAAGGAGGAAGAGGAAGGGAAGGGAAAGAAGGAGGAAGAGGAAGGGGAGGGAGAAAAGGAGGAAGAGGAAGGGGAGGGAAAGAGGGAGGAAGAGGAAGGGGAGGGAAAGAAGGAGGAAGAGGAAGGGAAGCGAGGGAGGGGGGAACGGGGAAAGCAGAAAAAAGACTGAAAAGAAGGGAGAGAGTTGAAAGAGGGATGGGAAAGGGAAGGAGATAACAGGAAATGGAAGTAGTTAGGAAAGGGAGAGGAAGAGGGGAGAGAAAAGAAAGGAGGGGGGAGGGCGGAGAGAGGGAAGAGGGAGAGGAAGGGGAGATGTGGGAGAACAAGAGGGAGGGGGAGGAAGTGGGGAGGGGGAAGAAGGAGTAAGGAAAGTTGTAAAAGAGAGTGGGAGGAGGAGGGCGGGGAGTCGGGGTAGGGATGGGAGGGGAGGGGAGAGCGTAGAATGAGTGTGTGAACGCGTGAGTGGGAGGGAGAGGGGAGGTGGGAGGAGAGAGAAATGGGAGGGGAAGGGAGAGGGAGAGGAGGAGGGGAGGTATGGGAGCGGACAGGGAAGGGCATAAATTGTTACAACGATACCCTATCACTATTTTTTGTCACTCACTGTATCTTTTTTTTTTACCAAACCTTATCTTTTCCTACAGACCATCCTATTATATATATATAAAAAAAAAAAAGGATGGAAAGAGGGAAGAGAGAGAGGGGGGAGGGAGAGGGAGAAAAGATGAAGAGGGAGATGGGGGAGAAAATGAGGGGAGAAGAAAGGTGAGGAACGCGATGCAGAAAGATTGAAGGAAAGTGAGAGTTGTGGGTGAGGAAATAGGTAGGTCTGGGAGGAGGAGATAGGGGTTAGGGAACAGAAGAGGAAGAAGTTGGAGGGGAGGGGAGGGGAGGAGAGTGGGTTGGGTTGGGGAGGGAGGATGGGATAAGGTGAGATGGGGAGGGGAAGGCAGAGAGGAGGAAAGGGGAAAAGAAAGTGGGGAGGAGAGATTGCGGTTTGAAGCGAAAGGGTGGGTAGAGAGGTGAGGGGAGGGGAAAGTAGGGGGGAAAGAGGGAGAATGTGGGCAGAGGGGAGGGGAAGGGAGGGGAGGGGTAAGGGCTAGTGACGTCACACCACCCTCTTGCCACCCACGTCCCACCCACCAGTCGCCACCTGCCATATCGTTGCCATGGAAACGGAGTGCTGCTAGACGGCGGGAGGAAGGGGGGAGGGATAGGGGGGAGGGAAGAAAGGGAAGGAAGGGGATGAGAGAACAAGGGAGTACAAAGGGATACAAAGGAAGGTAAACAGCAACGGAGGCAATGGTCCTTGTGAGGATGTTTGTTACAGAGAAAACTACATAATTACGGTAGCTGTTCTATGAGATGACGATAAGGTTTGTAAAGGACGAAGGATCCCCCTCTCCCCTTCACCAATCCCTCCAGTCAAAGCCGGTAGGAAAAAGTGAGAAGGGTCCTTATACAGAAAAAAAAAAATGTCAGAACGAGATGAATAGAAAAATATATTACGCAGTCACTTGATCTGTGTGAGAGAAATGCCACTAGGTGTTTGGCGACGTTGCGATAGCGCTGTATTCCCCGCGATCCGGACGTGAGGAAAACAATTAATCGGTTTTTTGGATTATTCAGCTATGAACTTGTTTAGTGAGAAAGAGAGGGGGATAAACGATAGAGGGAGGGAGGAAGGGAAATCAAGGGGGAAAAGAAGTGATAGAAAAAGAGTTGGAGGAAGGAGAGGGGGGGAGGGATTATTTTTTTAATGCAAAAAAGGAACAGCCCAATTGTGATAGCCTGCAGAATGTATCCCTTCCTTGAAAGCTGTGAAATACAGAAAGCCAGTTTCAAGATCCCTTCACTTCGAGACGCCAGGACTTGAAAAGACTTGAGGTCACAGACAGTGGGAAAGAAAGGCTGTGTAAAACAGTTCCAGAGCTGATTGACATAGTTAACTACTGCACTAATGAGCTGGAAAACATAAGAGGGTGAGTGAGAGTGTGACGCTAGACGGCTACTGCGTGCCCGCCGTAAATAGGAAGGAATGCAGGCAGTTTAGAAAATGTGACCAGAATAGTATGAACTGCAGAGATGCAACAATGCGACGGAAAGAGAGAGGCTGAAGGGAGTCAGTGAGAGGAGAGTTGAAAATTCTTGACATCACCCTGTACTGAAGTGCCATATGTGGCGAACCCCCACCCTACATGTGAAAACTGTACGTCACACAACGGAGATTAAGGCCTTTGTACAATTTCAACAAATAAATGGGGTTCAAGACTGCATGGGGTCGGTCCAGCACACCTAATCTTTTCGAAGCTTATTTTGCAAGAGAAATAAAATGATCCTTTTGAGACAGATCACAGAAAAAGACATAAAGGATCCTGGGAGATGATGAAGGACTGTGCTGTCGTTGATGGTAAGGGGACAGCCTTGAGGAATATTAGTGTGTTGAATCGCAAGTGGGAAGACCTGAATTTCTGAGGCATTAAAAGCAATATCAAAACTTTTGCCGCAATCAGCAATAAGGTGGAGCAAATGAGGGAACGAAGTGACAGAGGGAAAAAAGGGGAGAGGAAAGGAGGTGGGTAAGGGAGGGAGAGGGAAGGATGAGCAGGAGGAAGAGGGAGAGGGAAGGAAAAGCAGGAGGCAGAGGAAGAGGAAGGGGGAAGGAGGAGGGGAAAGGGGAGAGGAAAGGAAGTCAGGAAGGGAGGGAGAGGTAGGAGAGAGAATGAGTGAGAAGGAAGGGAAAGACGGAGAGAGGGAGAGAGGCTTACGGTAATTACATTTATAATAACTATAGAAGTAACAGTATATTCAAGCTAATGCCAGACGACTGAGTTCAGCTAAGAGTGGGTCACTGGAGCCCGAGAGTCTTAGTACCCTCACCTGTAACCCAGTCTAGGTGGGGACAAGACTAGTATTTCACTCCACCTGTACTACACGTTTTCATTTAGCTGAATAAGTCACAGAAGCTTCAGTGTTAAGGACAAGATCAGTAAAAGAGAATGTTTACCTCCCACTCACTAATGCCTCCAGTTCAAGCCATTAGGAAAAAAAGTGAGATATACTGTATGTTAAGCAGTGTGTAAAAAATTATAGAGATTATATTGGAAAATGTGAATGCGAACCTCACCATATTCTATCATAATACACAAAGAAAAATGCCACTACACCCTGTCCACTTTAACCTGGCCTAGAACTACCCTCTTTTGGAATGCTGAGCAGTAACAAGCGATTAGCACAAGAATTTGGTGCTAATAATGAAAAAATGCTTTGGAAATGATGCACGGCTCCTGTATCGTCTTATTCTGCCACTGAGCGACGGAAGATTAGATGCAAAATGACGAAATTCCCCAACAAGACGAACCTGAGGAGAAATTACGAGCGCGAGGTGGATGGGAAAAGGAGAAGATGGAGGAGGAGAGAGAGAACGAGAAGGAGAGATACGGTGTGGGAGTATGTCAGGGAGGTGGTGGTGCGTCGTGGGGAGAGCTGTCGTTACGGAGTAGGGACAGAAACGCCTAGAAGTCCCTTTGTCTCTACTGTAGTTAGCCTGACTGCCGTAATGGTACTGAAAAAGATCGCTGTATACAAACTGGGCCTGTATCCTAATTCATTCATCTTTAGGTGGAAAAATGGGTCAAGATGAGGACGATGATGATAACTATAAAAACATGTCAAATACACAGACTGACAGACAGATACTGTAGACAGACAAACAGACAGATACTGACATAAATATACTCGTTAATGGAGACAGATAGACAGAGAGAATGATAGATACTGACAGATATAAAGACAGATGAAAGCATATTAGGTTATATACATGTACTGTATACATGTATGCATGTATGAATGAATGCGTGCATGTATGTAAAACAGAAAGGTATTAATATTACTTCATAAGCATGATTTCACATTAAAAATTAATTATATACAAACACCAATTAATTCTCCCCAACTGTCATCGGTCATTTGTGAAGTTATTCAGCTAAACACATACAGTGTATCTTTATAGCACTTTTAACCCCTTCACTTCGAGGGATTTTAACCTCTTCAGCCAGAGGAAATCGTCTATATTCTGTTCTTGCTACCTCCAGACGATTTTATTAAGCATAAGGGTGGCTTTTCCTGCGGCAAGGGTCAGGTATAACTTTCACCAACCCTTTCAGTGCGGGGCAAGAACACCATCTGACCCATGAACAAAAGAATCATGGTGACAGGGTTAGGAGTAATATCGTCTGACGTGGAACAAATCTAAGCTATCTTCATTACTGGATACTGTTTCTAACCATTTCCTGGCGTCTTTCTGTACGCTTTTGATACAGTGACGTATTTTCGCGCTTATTTTTACTACATCTAAACGACTTTATTTAGCTAATGAGAGGCTTTCAGAATTAAAAGTCAGATACAGCCTTCATTAACCCTTCCACTACGAGAGGCCTCCATTAAGATGAATAAAACTCGTCTGTAATCAACTCTATACAGGGACTTTTCTGCTGTGTATTCATGCCACCTTCAGACGATTTCATTCAGCTGGTCAAATCTAACCCCTACCCTGACTACACCTGGCTATCATCTATCTATCGATTTATCTATTGCCAGACGCCCCAATCCCGTAAGGGGTGGCCACAAACAATTCGCCTCCATGTCGCCTTGTCCCCCGCCATTCCAATGCCCTGCTCCCAGCTCACACCCCCCTCTCTCATATACCTCTCCATTCCATCCCTCCATCTCATCCTTGTCCTCTCTTTCCTTCTCCCCCCTTCCACCTCACTCACATACACGCTCCTCGTCAGTCTCTAAAAATGGGGGTTACGAATCTATGCCAGGCTAGAACAAACACACTATAGTACCATAAGATTATAGTCAGAACAAGAAATCCGTAACTTGAAGGGGTTAAGGAAGGCTTTATCAAACGCCTCTGGTCTGAAATGTCTGTCCTGAGCTGAATAAAATCGTCTGGAGAAGCAAGAAAAAATACGTTCTCGTGCTGAAGGTCAATAAAAAAGAGAAGACAGGGAGGGTTGACAGAAGAAAGAACAGATGGAGAAGTGTCAGAGGGAAAGAGGGGTGAGGAGTGGAATGAGGGAGGGAAAAGTGTGGAGGGAAGTGTGAGAGGACGAAAGGGATAAGATGAAAGAGGAGCGAGAGGGGGAAAGGATTGAGAGGGAAAGAAGAGTGAGGGAAACAGAGAAGTAAGAGGAAAAAGAGACGTGAGGGAGATGGTAATGTAGGAAGGAGCAAAGTAATCATGTACGAGTGGGAAGGGAAAGGGGAAACCATTACAGAGAACTGAAAGAGGGAAAAAGAAAGGAATGAGATTGAAGGAGGTGTGAGAGGCAGGAAATGAAGCGAGAGTGAGGAAGGTGTGAGATAAAATGAAGTGAGAATACGGGAGGTGTGAGAGAGAAAGAATGAAGTGAAAAGGAGAGAGGAATAAGAGTAAGAAATGAGTAAGAGAGACAAGCATAAGGAGATGGGAAGAAGTGACACCTTTCGCCTAATTAATTCACCTCTGAGGAGTCTTTTTGTGACTAAGGATTTCCTAACCCGACTAAAATAGATAGACATTACCTAGAACAATAAAAATGTTCTCGGATTGAAGAGGTTTAAGGAAGGGAAAAAATATATTAGAAGGGGATCGAAAGCGACATGCTGTCACTGCCACTTAAACAGATTTCTCTTGTAAAAAAAATATCTTCAATATAAGATTATATAACATGAGTGTGCATGAGACAAATAAGTTTGACACCAGTCTTAAGAAAAATAAAATGCAGAGAGAGAGAGAGAGAGAGAGAGAGAGAGAGAGAGAGCACACCCATCACCGTCGTCGTCTATTTCAATATGAACTCTGTCAGTGGGAAGATTCCTTTTATGCTATTCAGCTTAGGGAAGGCTTTTCGTAGTGAAGAGGTTAACATTTACAATCACATACAATCCATTAGGAACAAAATACATCCAGTACACAAGTTGTCCTCTTCGTATGTGGTGGTTGTGGCCACGATGATGATGATGATGATGATGATGATGATGATGATGAGACACGACTGATACAAATACTACTAAGATGACATTTTTATTTTTATTCTCTATAGTAGTTTCCATATACCAAACACTGTATTTTTTCCATTACCAATTTCAACCCCACGTCTTCCGAAATTATTTGACTAGGCACGATCCATAGGCAGGGACAGAAAACCAAAACAGTAAGAGAATGGAGACTTGGATCCTTCATATTAATTCAAAAAAAGACCTAAATGCAGTTCAGTTTCCAAGGTACTGGGCAGAATGGGTCCAAATATAGCGGACACAGTGACAGTCTTTGAAGTGATATTGGATCCCTGTTTTTCACGATACTGAGCCGCTTTCCGATAACAGAGGGACATACTGAAGGGCAGAGGCGGGGTGGGACACGGAGGGGTGAGGTGGTTGGGTGAAAAGAGTGAGTGCGTGGGTGAGTGGGAAGGAAGGTGGGAGGAAGGAAAGATTGATGGTGTGCTTGTGAAGAGTGGAAAGGATGAGGAAGAGGGAATATATGTGTGTGTGTGTGTGTGTGTGTGTGTGTGTGTGTGTGTGTGTGTGTGTGTGTGTGTGTGTGTGTGTGTGTGTGTGTGTGTGTGTGTGTGTGTGTGTGTGTGTGTGTGTGTGTGTGTGTGTGAAGTGAGAGAGGAAAGGAAGACAGGTGAAGGGGAAGATGAGAGGGAAACTGAAGCTTGTTATACAGTGGGGGAGCTCTGAGAGGAAAGGATGGGAGAGTGGGAGAGGAAAGGTAGGTGAGAAGGAAAATAAGCTTGGTGGGAGAGAAGACGAGAGTGATGAGCGTGTGGAGGTGGATTTGGAAATGAGACAGAGGAGAAATTATGCTGGAAAGAAATAGGGTCAAACAATGAGAGAGGGTGAGTGATGTGGGTGGGATAAGTGGGAGGCAAAGGAGATTATTCATGAGAAAAGGAATGTAGGAGGGAGGAATGGAAGACTGATACGTGTGTGGGAGTTGGGGATGAAAGATGGAGGAAAGTGTGGGAGTGGGAGAGTTAAAGGAAGGGAGGGCGAGGTTGGGTGGGATAAGGAAGGGAAACTATGGAAGCGATGGGTAGGAGAAGGAAGGAAAGGAAGATCGATGTGTCTGTGGGTGTTGACGATGAAATGTGGAAGAACGTGTGGGTGTGGCAGAATCAGAGGAAGAAAAAGAGAGGCTGGATGGGATATGGAGGAGGAAATGCTGGAGGGAAGAGTGGCAGAGGTAAAAAAAAAAAAAAAAAAAAAAAGTAAATGCGAGAAAGGGTAGGTACAGGGGAAGAAGGAAGGCCGATGTGTGTGTGGTGCAGGGGAGAGGGTTGGGAGGAGGTATGGAATGGACAAAGGATGAGAGAGGCAGGGTGGGATATGAAGGGGGAGCTGAGAGCGGGACGGGTGGGCTTGGGAGGGAGGGAGAAAGAGAAGAGGGGAAGATTGATGTGTGTGTGGGAGTTGGGAATGAGAGATGGAGGAAGTGTGGGTGTGTTGGAAAGCAGGAAGAGGCGAAAGATGGGAGAGGCTGATTATGACATGAAGGGAAACTGTGTGAGGGAGGAATAAGTGTGTGGAAGTGGGAGAAGGGCAGGGTAGGTGGGGTGGAAGTATAGAGGGAGGGATGATTGACATGTGAGTGGGAGATGGGAGGGAGAGATAGAAGATGTGTGGATGAATCAGAAAGAGAGGGACAAACGATAAGACAAGGATAACGAGTGGTGACGTGGGTGGTGTGGGAGGGAAGGGTGGATGTATGTGAAAGAGGGGAAGGGAGTTGAATGGTGGAAGGGTTTGTGTGTGTGTGTGTGTGTGTGTGTGTGTGTGTGTGTGTGTGTGTGTGTGTGTGTGTGTGTGTGTGTGTGTGTGTGTGTGTGTGTGTGTGTGTGTGTGTGTATCAGGGAAATAACCGTGGGAGGAATATATGGCTAAGTGGGAGGAAAGAGTGGGTGTTGGAAAGGGGATAAACGTGAGGAGGGAAGGAAGTTTGAGGTTAGCGGGAAAGAAGAAAGGGTCGATGGAGGGAGATACTGGAAGAGAGAAGGTGGGTGAGGGGTACGGAAGGGGTGTAGGGGTTGGGGTGAGTGGAAGGAAAGAGTAGGTATGTTGTAGAGCAAGAAGGGAAGAAGATGGGAGGGAAGAGTTTGTGTGTACGTGTGTGGGGGTGGGAGGGCTGCCTGAACGTATGTGTGTGTGTGAGGGGGGAGTGGAGAGAGGAAAGGGATCTGGGAGGGAAGGACTGGTGTGTTCGAGATGTAGAAGGAGGGGAGATGAGAGGGATGATGTATGTACGCGTGGAGGGAGAAATAAAATAGAATGGGAAGGACGGGTGAGCAGTAGAGAGGGAAAGGAAGAAAATGAAGAAAAAGCTTAGAATAAACACCTACTGACTACAAAAGGGTAATTAACATAAATAATATCATTTTTCTAAGTCCTAATCATCCTCTAAAATACGACCCACAACCGTCAATGTTATATCAAGGTCCCTAACTGTATCTACTTGGTGAACAGGGACAAGTGAAAAGATAAACCTCAGCTAAGAGTCGATCTACCCGAGAATGAGAGGGAAGGGTAAGTGGGGTGTGTGTATTTGTGAGAAAAGGATGATGCAAGACAGAATGGTGTGGGAAGGTGTGGGACTAGAGTAGCTAGGGGAGAAAGCTGAGTGTTATGGAGAGGAAGAAGGAGCGAAGGGCGGTAGTGTCATGTGCATGGGAGGAAGGTGTGAGAGGATTATGTGGATGGATGGGAATGAGGGAGAGAAAGGATGCTGGAGCTGTTGAGGGAAAGGAAAAGGGAGGTGGGATGAAATTACGGGTGTGTGGGGGGGACAGCGTTGGTGGGAAAAGGATGGAATAGAAGAGAAGTTGGAAGTGTGGGGGGGGATGAGGGAGAGGGTGGGAGAAACGAGTGGATGTATGGGAATGGGAGAAGGGAGGTGGGAGGAAATGTGGGTGTGAGAGTGAGAGAGAAGAGAAGGGAAGGGAAGGGGGAGGAAGATGCGTACGTGAGATAAGGAAAGAAGAGAGGAAGGGGGGAGGAAAGCTAGAGGTGGGTGGGGGAGAGGAAAGGGAGGTGGGAGGGAGCTGATAGGGAAGGGTGGGTGTGTGGGAGAGAGACGGAAAGGTGGGAGAGAAGTGAATTTATGTTGGAAGGAACTGTGGGAGGAAGGCATGGGTGATTAAGGCAGCTGAGTGCAATGGACAGAAGGAAGGAGCAAACGAAGGAGGGAAGAGTGGGAGGAAAATGTGGGTGCGTAGGAGAAGACTGTACAGTAGGTGAGAGGAGAAAGGGAAGTAAGTAGGAGAAAAGGGTGGGGGTGTGTGGGAGGGAGAGAGAGAAGTAAGGGATCAAGGCAGAAGGGAAACTGAAACAGTGTGTGGGGGAGAAGGAGAGGGGTAGGAAAGGACTGGTGTGTAGGAGAGACAGAGAGAGGGGACGGGAGGTGTGAGGGAAGGGAGAGTGTGTGCGAGGGAAAGAAAGGGAAGCAGGGGAGAGGGAAAGATGGGTGTTAAAAAGAGATGTGTAACAGAGAGAGGGAGAGAGAGGAGAAGGGAGGTGTGAGGAAAGGAAGGGTGTGTGGGAGAGAGAGAGAGAAGAGAAGGGAGGTGGTAGGAATGAGAGAGTGTCAAGAAAAGAGGGAAGGTAAGAAAGACTAATGGGAAGACGGATGTGTTTATGTGTGGGAAGAGGAAAGCGACACGAGCAAGTGAAGAGTTGGTAAGTGGAAAACAAAGAGAGACGTGGAAGGGGACGCTTAAGGATGTGGGAGAGTGATAGGAGGTAAAAGGCAGAAGTTTAACCTCTACCTCACAAGGAGTATCGCCTGATGTAAATAAAATTGTCTGGAGGTATCATCATCATCATCATCATCATCATCATCATTTTTCCCATTTAAGGAGGAGGCGAAGGGCAATAACAAAACTGATAAAATGTCAAAACACTGGAGAGAAAGAGGGAGATGGTCGAAAGCTTAGGTGAGGGGAAAAAGACGGAGGAATGAGAAAGGGAAAAAGCAAACGCGTGGGAGAGAGAAAAGCAATACAAGCGAGAGCCTGAGGTATAGGAAAGAGGAAAGAATATGTGAGGAAAAATAGAGGAATGTGGGGGAGGGAAGAGGGACAAGGGAAAGAATGCTGAGGTTTGCGTGGAGGGAGATAATTTCCGAAAGAAGACTACATGAACGCTTTCCACTACCCCTTCCTCAGCGATTTATTTTTGCAAAAGACATGCTAGTATTTTCCTGTGCTATAGTTATGCAGATTATGTTGACGTTAAGTAGGTGTATTATGCAAAATAAGTCGCTAAGGAAGAGGTGCTAGGGAGGCTCTAAGCCGACAAGAATACGATCCTTAGAGTGTAGGTGGGAAAGAGACAGTTAGAAGAGGAGAAGACAAATTTAGGAATGCAGTTTCCAGGTAACTGGAGAAAAATAAGCGAAGTAAGCAAATCTTCGCGTGCGCAGAAACGGGTAATAATAAGTGATGATAATAATAATAATAATAATAATAATAATAATAATAACTGACACTATTTCGTCCATGCAGACAGGTGTGTGTGTGTCTGTGTGTGTGTGTTCGTGGCATGCTTACCTGCAGTCCGTAAGCATGCGCGCAGATAAAGCAAGAGAGATCGGTAATTGGGAGAAAAACTTAGAGGCGTGTGAGAAGAGAGAGAGTGGGAGGGAGAGGGACGCTTTGGATGCACCAGTAAGTGTGAGGGGACATGAAACGTAGGTAGGCAGGGTGAGAGAGGGAGAGGAAAAGAACAGGGAAGAGAAAATTGGAGTGTCTGAGGAGGGGGTGCGAACAGGGAGATCAGAGAGGCCGCGTCCCCATTGCTTTACTGGGGTCTCTGGCGTATATTTCTAGGCGATCGCGCTATCATTATTATTATTATTATTATTCTCTGATTTATATTGTTATTATGGCTGTAAATTTCGACGAATAACTTTCCACTGAATGCAAACCCGTGCGGGCAAGTACGAACACACGCAATTACACATATGCACGCAATCACACACACGCACGTAATCACACACACACACACACACACACACACACACACACACACAGTCCATCACTCGACAAACCCTAACATAGCACACACAACGCAAATTCCGACTAATTCCATTTCCCACGGTATTACACTCATCAAAAGCAACTTCACTCCATCTCTCTCTCTCTCTCTCTCTCTCTCTCTCTCTCTCTCTCTCTCTCCACACACACACACACAATTCTACAGCCCCAAACACCATTACATCTCTCGTCCACTATCACTTACCCTCTTCCAACCATACATAGTCTCACACGCTAGTCCACCACTCAGCCTAATAATCCTCGACTCAAATCGTCCCACGCACACTGTCCATCAATCACATCACATTCACACCCAACCTATCAAACGCAAACTCAATTCACTGCCCACACACACCTCTTACTCCTCTCACCCACAACCGGACTGCCTCATGCACACATCATCCCATTATCACTATCAATCATCCAACCAAATAATATATAACCCATGCACCCACCCACCAATACAATCCACAGCCCACCCATCCACCCACCCACTCACACACACACACACATTCGATCCTCTACCACCACCCAACCTCAATCCCATCACCCACAATCACACCCACCCACCACCCACCCACCCAAACATTCCTCCCCTTCTCGGTAAACTCCCAACAACCAGTGACGATTCAATTTGTCGTAACGATGGCAAAAGGTCGTCCGTATTTGTTATTGCACGCTAAAGCCATTATAAAAGATACAATCAATTATCTGATCTTCTCCACGGCGCAGACCCGAATGAGGAGTGTCTGCGCAGGGGTGGGATAAGGGTCATTTTGAAGCGTGTTTCCACCCGGAGAGGCTAACTACTTGCACCCGTGGCTTAGGTCCCTCTAGCATGCATGAGGGTTTAGCATGAGGGTGGGGTGTTCGATATGATTCGCTCCGGGTGGCTCTGGCTTCGACCCGGATTTCCAAAGCCGTTCGAATCCGGAGGCGTTCGCGAGGATCCGGGTTAATGTAAACAATGTTGGGCTTCCCTTGGCTGCCCAGAAACCTCAATTTTGTCGTCCATACGATGAGGAAACAAGGATATATTGTTTTGTCTTTTGTCCTCCTGGTTTCTCTTTATCTCCAGGGAGGAACGAACACGGCGAGGGGTGGCGAGGGGAGAGGGCGTTTGGGAGGGGTCGGTGTGAGGGGAGGAATGGGCGTCGAGTGAGGGGGCGGCCAGAAGAGGGGAGGCAACGAGGGGGAAGATGGCCTAGGCGAGGGGATAAGGGTTAGGGTGCCGAGGGGAGAGCCAAGGAGCGAGGGGAGAGTGAACGAAGGAGAGAGGGGAGGTTGATGGGTGGCCCTACGAAGTGAAGGGAAGGGTGAGGGGAAAACGAAAGAGAATACGGAAAGAGAAAGTACGGAGAAGGAAGGAACGATGGGTTTAAGAGAAAAAGAACAAGGGGAAAGTGAAAGGAGAAGAAGGGAGAGGCTGATGGGTTGCCTATGAAGTGAGGGGAAGGGTGAAGGGAGAATAAAAGAGTAGGGGGAATGAAAGAGAAGGGGAAAAGGAAAGTGGAAGGGGAGAGGTAGAGAACGAGGGGTGGAAGAGGGGAGGCTGATAGGTAGGCAAGGAAAGGAAGAAAAGAGCAGGGAACAACGAAAGGGAATAGGGAGAGGGAAAAAGGAAAGGGAGAGAGAAAGAAGGAGGTGAGAGGGGAGGAGATGGGTGGCCGAGGAAGCGGAGAAGAATGAAAGAAAAACGGAGGGGAAAAGAGGGGAGACAAAAGAAACGAGGAAAGGGCGAGAGAAAAATGAAGGAGCGAGGGGAGTATTAAGGAGAAAAATTGGAGCAAGGGAGAGGGGGAGAGAATGAAAAAAGAAGTGAGGGAAAAAGACAGGAGTGAGAGGAGAAGGCAGAGAAAGGTGGGTGAAAGAATGAGAGGAAGAGAAAAGATAAGCGAAGGGAGGGAAGGAGGGGGAGGAGGTAGGGAGGATGCGTGTGAAAGGAAGGAGAGGGGAAAACGAAGGAGGCGAGGGGAGGCATAATGGAGCGGTGCGTCAGAGGGAAGGAGGAGGAGGAAAGACGAAGGAATGAGGGGAAGAGATGAGGATAAAGGAGGAGGATCCAGGAAAAGAGAGAGGAAGTGAAGGACAGGGGGGAAGATGTGAGAGGGCGGAGAGGAGAGGAGGAAGAGTGGAAAACGAGAGGGAAGGAAGGAAAGAGGGATATAATGGAGAAAGTGAAGGGGAGAGTGAAAAGCAGGAGCATGGGAAGGAGAGAAGGAGAGAAAAATTTCATCACAACTGTCTGTTTCACCCACTGTACTATACCTTCTTGACCAAACCTCCCCGCTTCCTACTAACCAGCCTATTAAAAAGAGAGGGGTAAGAGGGGGGAGGTGAAGGAGTGTGGGGAAATGAAGGAGAGGAGAGGGAAGCGAGAGGGGGATATGAGAGGTAGTGCGTCAAGGAAGGAGTGAGGGGCAGAAGGAGAAAGGCAGAAAAGTAGAGGGGAAAAACGGAGAATTGGGATGAAAGATAGAAAGAGGGGAAGAGGAGGAAGGAAGAAGCGAGGGAGAAGGGAAGGCAGCAGTGGTGCATCAGAGAGGTAGGAGTGAGTGAGAGAGGGAGAGGGGAAAAACGAAGGAGAGAAGTAGGACGAGGGGAAAATGAAGGAGCGAGGGGAGTGAGGGAGAGAGGGAAGCGGCGGTGCGTCAGAAACGAGAGAGAGAGAGAGAGAGAGAGAGAGAGAAATATATATATATAAACAAACAAACCCTCACACATACACACACACACACAGAACTAGATACAAACAGATAAAGAGACAGACTGACGTGGTATTAGGTCGTCAGGAAGGGAGAGAAAGACAGTCACACCATTTGCTTTGTGCTGCACCCAGCCGACCTGAGAGGGAAGGGGTGTAATGAAGACAGAACTGTGAGGTGGACGCACGCTGTGATGTTGTGTGGGTGTGGGTATGGGGGGTGGGTGTCGTGGGGAGTGTGGGTGTCGTGGGGAGTGTGGGTGCAGGTGTGGAGGTAGGCTATTGTTAGGGTGGACAGACGGGCTGCTGTGTGTGGGTGTGGGAGTAAGTGTGGGTGTGTGGGGTGTGGGTGTAGGTGTGTGGGTGTGTGGTGTGTGTTTGGGGTGTGTGGGGTGTGGGTGTGTGGGGTGTGGGTGTGTGGGGTGTGGGTGTGTGGGGTGTGTTTGGGGTGTGGGTCAGTGGGTGTGGGTGTGGGAGTGGGTGTGGATGTAGGTATGTGGGTGTGCATGTGTGGGTGTTATGGATATGGTTTGTGGATGTAAGGGTGTGAAAGGGGACGTATGGGTGTGTGTAGTGTGGATGTAGGGGGGAGGGGGGGCGTGAGGGATAGTGAGTAGGTGTGGCGGGTTGTGAATGTCAGAAATGCAGGTGTGTGGATGTGGAGGCACGGGTGTGAGGCCGTGTGGATGAGGGTGTGAGTGTGGTGGTGTGTCGGGTGGGAGGTTGTGAACGTGTGTGTGGGTCTGGCGGGAGAGTGTAATGAAAACAAAGCTGTTAGGACGGACTGAGGGTGCGTTCGAGTGTGACTGTAAGTGCTGAAGGGTTTGATGGAAGACTTAGTGTGGTGAAGGTGCACTGTACTAGAAATAATATGGTGAAGTGTGTGAGAAGAGGGTGATGAAGACTAAGCTCTGAAGGTATATGATACGTGTGTTAGTGTGTAGATACAATAAAGTATGTGGGTGTAGACGGGTGTGTTGGTGTGTGGTAAGAGTGTGTGAGAGGGTGAGGGTGTAGAAGACTGTGGTTAGTGTGTCAGTATGTGGCTGCAAGAGAATGTAAGGGTGTTGGTGGGTAAAGCAGAGTGTGGCATGGTGTGGTATGTATCAAAGTGTGCTTGATGTATGTATGTATGTACGTGTGTGTGTGTGTGTGTGTGTGTGTGTGTGTGTGTGTGTGTGTGTGTGTGTGTGTGTGTGTGTGTGTGTGTGTGTGTGTGTGTGTGTTCATCTTGAATGAGTAGGTTATGTGTACTTGCATGTGAAAGTGTATATGTATACAAGTGGTGTGTGTAAATGTACATATGTTAAATTATGATCATGTAAGGCTGGTCCTATGCCGGTAGACTATCGAAGTTTAACCTAAATAATACGAGTCGACTTATTTTAGTTCAGTAAATCGTTCGTACAAAGTGACAAAGCACAAAGATACAAATAATGATGCCATCGCACTGAAAAGGTTGAAAGATATTGTTTCTTACCAGTTTGGTACAAAATGACTTTCCTAAATCTAACAAATCATCAGTAGGTGGCAAGAGTAACCTGAGTCATCTTTCTTCTAGTTTCAATACAGTTCTCCGGAAACAGCATGAACAGAAAAAAAAAAAATCCTTGGGCTGAATGTGTCAAGAAAACGACAAGCAGTCATACAAATCGACAATCCAGTTTGTAAGGGGCTGGAAGGTAGATATCGATATGTTCACTCGCCTGAAAAGCTGTGGAATTGGAACACTGGCCATTCAATTTACCGCAAAGTTGGGGTTGATTTCGATTCCAGCCTCAATATGACTTACTCCTACACAGCCATCCATCCACCCATCCATCCATCCATCAATCTAAGCCTTCCTTTCACACATCCATCAATCCTTCCACATCTCTTACCCAGCCTCCATGTCATCCTCCCACACAGTCATCCCTCTCTCCATCTACCCACTTCATCTGTTCTAAATATATCTTACCTTTCACACAACCATCCATCCATCCCTCTCACCTAGCCTCAGCGTCTTCCTGCTACACCGCTACCCTTCTCTTTCATCCAGGGGGTCCTTTTCTCTTGGGCTTAGAATGCCCCCTATTATCTTTCGACTTAATATACGGAGAACTATTTTGAAATAATTTGAGATAATGGAGGCAAATGAGATATTAATTCATGAGAGGGCACGGGATGGTTGTATGAAGAGCTAGACCAATAGTAAAGTGTATAAATAAAGGGGGAAATTATGAGGGAGAGTGTATATTTTAGGATTGGGTCGTTACTGAGTAAGGACAAAAATGCTTGGATGTGCGTTTATCTGACTTGTAACAAGATGCACGTCAGGCAGTGGACAGAGACGAATAAACATATGAATATAGATACGTAGATCGATTGATAGGGACACACACACACACACACACACACACACACACACACACACACACACACACACACACACACACACACACACACACACTGGTGCAGTGGTAACGTTCTCGCTTGCCAACTGGTGGACGGGAGTTCGCGCCTCGCTCAGGTTGCGAAAAGTTTCACTGACGAAGTGGGTGGTTACTGTCCCCCTTGAGCAAGGGGACGGGTGTGTGCGTGTGTGAAGGTCACAGCCTTGCCCTTAGATCGGACTATATGAGCTCTCAGCTCCCTTCCGGGAGGGTAAAAGCTAACGATCACGACCATCAAGTGATCCTGACCGACCCGGTGAATTACACACACACACACACACACACACACACACACGAGAGAGAGAGAGAGAGAGAGAGAGAGAGAGAGAGAGAGAGAGAGAGAGAGAGAGCAAAAAGACAATGATGTAACGTCTAGATAATCAAGTAGCATAAGCCCTTCAGGCAGAGGACGTCACATGTATATTAATGCAATGACTTTAAGTTTTAATTCAGCCTGGGAGGAACGTAGTGAAGAGCATAAAAAAAAAAAAATCCACTTAACCCCTTCAGCACAAGTCATTCCACTTGCAAAACATCATCTGGTAATAACACTAAAAGCAACAAAAAGATGTCCTTGTGGTGAAGTGTTATAGGTGATAATGTTGAATGAGCAAGGCGTAAAACTTCCTGTACAGGGAGAAATGTTCTAAGTGGAAATGGTGATAATATTTGTGACAGAAATGATGAAGATTTAAATGAATATCCCAAAAGACGGAGATGAAAATGAGTATCACTGAAAATGACACAATGAAAAAAATGGAGATGCTGCTGCTGCTGCTGATGATGATGATGATGAAAACGATGATGACGATGATAAAATGAAGAAGATGAAGATGAGAGGAAGATGAACAAGAATAACGATAACGATAACACGACAGAAATGACGATTATGCGAAAAAAAAAAACTAACAATAATAAGCTGAAAATTCTACTCACCGAGAGCATAAACACCGCTAAACACGAGGTCAGGAAAAACGACGAACTCAAACCACTAGCAGCAGCGAATTCAAGCGGGAGACACACTAAGCATCACACGGAATCACAGTCTCAGATGCAGGTTAACAATAATCAGGAATTTCACAGCATCTAAACAATCTTCTTAATCGACTGCTGTTTCCTCTCTTGTCCCTGTTCACTTGGATAACAATTCGACTGTTTCTGGATGTCTAGGAAGTACGTTTAAATATAATTGCCCTTCTATAAAGTAGGACTATCACTGTCTTCTCCCACCACAGCCTCACCCTCTCACTCACACGGATGAACTACCGCCATCCGTCTCGCGTCTGTTAGGCTCCGAACCACCGAAGCACAACTCAAGGCTACATGAATCCCGCGCGTGAGTTCAACATGAGCTGGGTGAGTTTCGAGACAGCTTCGGTTAGGAGTAAGGGAAATAATGAACACGTGCGATTTCTCACAGTTCGTCGACACTCGCATGTAGTTATTTGATATGCTGTAGACGGATTATAGGACTGCATTTTTTTTACAGTAATACATTGTAGATGGATTAAGGAACTGCACTTTCTTTGCGTTATCCTTTTCATGGAACAATTGCAGTCTCCAGAAAACTGCTAGTAACCCTTTCAGTTTCATGACACCGATATACTTTGTATTTTATTCTTGCTGTCACCAGATGATTTTATTTCACTTTCAGATAGACGTTTCCTGAAGGATTAAATACAGCCTCCATTAGCCCCTCCACCCCTAGGCAGGGTTGCTGCCTCGTGGAAATCGTCTGCTGATGTGGAAAAACAAATGAGCGTCGGACCTCGACGTGGAAGAGACAGACGTCTATCCGCACCAGTGTGGAAAATTTCCTCGCTACCCATTCATGCTATTTTTGTGTTATGACGGAGATTCTGATATGGTTAGGAGGCATTAACATGTATTGTTATTTATATCTATCATAGTTAAGCGACTGAAAATGTATCATTAATGCATAATACACTCATTTAAAACAAGGAAGAATACGCCGTGGACCACTCACTACCTGCACCCGGCCGTCAGTACCGTATGGAAAAATGACATCAGAGCCAGTGTGGATTTCCGGCAACGCAGCTCCCAGGTCCGTATTCCCGTCGGTTAAGGAAGCTCCCTAACACCTCTTCCGTAGCGACAGTTCTGGATATGGCTTCTTATGGGTACGGGGTTATTGAGCGATTTATATTATCTCCCAAGTGAAAAAAAAAATCTCTTCTGTAAGAAATAAAATCGTCTAGAGTGAGTAATAATGAAATATAAAAAGCCAGTCGCCACATTGAAGGGGTTAACTACGGGGGCAGCAGAGAAGGCATTGCAGTGGGTAGGCGTTAAAGGTCGAACGCGAGACCAGGGAAAATTATTACACGTTACAGTGGATGCTGGATCTCAAGTCCATGTGAGACTGAAAAGATGAGAAAGGAATTGGCCACTACGTAAACAGCAGAAAATGATAAGTCACAGAAAAATTATTTACACACGTCTTAACCCCCCCCTCTCTCTCTCTCTCTCTCTCTCTCACACACACACACACACACACACACACACACACACAGCATCACCACTACCACCACCACAACAAAGGCGCATACACACATGTCCTCAAGCGTCTACTGATAAGTAAATTGTACAATGATCGGTTAACCTCTATTTCAATACAGGTGACCCGATCATAAAAGGTAAAGTAAAAGGTGGGTGAGGATACCACGAGGCGCTTACCCGCGGTGCTAAGCTCCATAAGTTAGACCTTTGAGCCTGTGGAGGGTTATTTATCCATAATCTTGAGATACAAGGCCACTGCACGATCCAAGGCTACCACAGTCGCCTCTCCTAGGTGTTATCCTATATAGACATTTTACTTACTAGCCTAGATGCCTGTGCTACGAATCGAACCCTGACGCTAACTATACATTCAAACGTGTTACAGTGTGTGCCGACACCATGTTTTAGTGCGTGTGTGAACGAGTTTTAACACCGATAACTGCAACGGCAACAGAATAATCTAATAATAATAAAAAAGATCTAGATAATGATCGGGACCAACAACGTACCAATGACCCCTGTGTGTGTGTGTGGAGGGGGAGGGGGGTTCAGGGAGAGGGGAGGAAAGACTAACTGCGCCACACCCTCCCCTCTCATCCACCCTTTCTTATGGCATGCTCTTCCTCTCCTCTCTCTTTTATCTCTCTCTCCTGTGCTCTCTTTTCTTCTCTCTCTCTCTCTCCAATCCTCCCCTATCTTATGATGTGCTCTTCCTAGCCTTTCTCTCTTCTTCTTTCTACTCTTCTTCCTTCTTCTCTTTGTTCATCTTTCCTTCCCTCTTCTCATCCCTAATTCCACCTCTCATTCTCCTTCCCGCCCTCTCTCTCTTATCCTTGTATTCTATCTTAAATATTCCTTTTCTTTTCACTCTCTTTTGCCCACTTCCATCCCTTCGTCTGCTTCTCTTCTCTCACCTCTTACTCTCTCGTCTCATCTGCACGTTTCTTTGATACACAAGCATATGAACTTGTTTACGTCCATGTCTTCCCATCTCATTGTCTCTTCTCCCTTCTCCCTCTCTTCCTTGCATCTCTCTCTCTCTCTCTCTCTCTCTCTCTCTCACTGTCTTCTTCCTCCCCTCACCACTCCTCCTCTTCTCTTCCTTTCATCTCTCCACTCCTCTGTTTCCTCCTCCTCTCCTCTTCCTTCTCTCTACCATCCCCGATCTCCTCCCCCTCTCTTCATTCATCACCATCCTTATATTTTTCCATAATGACCCTTTATTTCCTCTTCCTCCCGCCTTCCCTCTTCTCTCTCCTCCTTCCTCCTCCCTTCCTTCCATCTCTCCACCCTTTCGTCCCCCCCTCCCCTCCTTTTCTCCCTTCCTTAGTCACCATCCTTTTCTTCTTCCTTAATGCCCCACTGTTTCCTCTTCCTGATTCTTTGCTCCCTCTTTGCTGTTTCATCTCCTCTCTCTCTCTCTCTCTCTCTCTCTCAAAGATGCATAAAGACAGCCTAAACCACATACTCTCCATTTTCTACCGTACTGGCCTCCCCAGGGCAAATGAGGGGGGCGGGGAGACTATGCAGTGCTCCCTGGGGGGTCGTCGAGGCTGAGGGAGTGAGGAGAGGGGAGGAGTGGGATTTGAGGGCGAGTGGGATTTGAGGGCGAGTGAGATTTGAGGGCAAGAGTGGGATTCGAAGGGAAGGGGAGGGATGGAAGGGGGAGGGGAGCGGCTTCAGGGAGAAGAGTGAAATTCAGGGGAGGAGAAGACAGGGAAGGAAGAGGGTGAGGTGCAAAGGAATACAAAGGAATGCAAACAGCAACAGATTTCTTGGTCCGGTCGTGGCAGTTTGTTAAAAGGAAGGTTATAACAAACGTAATTATTTTATACGTTGAAGACAAGGATAGAAAAAACAGGAAGGTCAGGGGAGGGATTTGAGGGGAGGAGTGAGGGGGAGGAGGAATATGAGGGAAGGAGTGGGGGGAGGGATTTGTGAGGGAATGAGGGGAGAAGTGGAATTTAAGGATAGGTGTGGGTCTGGGGAGAGGGGATTGTGCAAGGAGGTCATGTAAGGGGATGAACGAAGGGAGTGTCGGTGAGGGGAGGGAAGGGATTCACGGAAAGAAGGAGGGGAGGGATTGGTAGTAGAGCTCGGGGAGAGAAGGGAAGATAAGAGGGAAAAGGGAGAGACAGCCCAAAGAAATGAGGGAGAAAAAAAAAGCGTGAGATGAGGATGAAGGGAGAGATAGGGGGAAACAGGAGGGGAAAATGGAGGGGAGGGAGAGCCAGAGGTAGAGCAGCAAGAGATAAGGAGATAGAGGGTGGGAGGGAAGAGATAACAAGGGCAAGGGGAGAGAAACGAGGGGGAGAGGGAGGAAGGATGGAGAGTTATTTAGGAGGAAGGGAGAATGGAGGGGGAGAGAGGAGGGGAGAGAAAGGGAGGGGTGAGGGTGAAAGACTGGTGGCTCTCATTAAATGCTTTTTACCCGACTAGACAAATAGGGGGAGATAAGGTGAGGGTGAGGGGCGGGATGACCGAGGGGAGTGCTGTAAGGGGTGTGCTTCGGTATGATGTGAGGGTGCTTGTTGTCCTGTAAGGGTGTGCAGGGGAGTACCAAGAAGAACAATGGAAAGCAAACACCAACACACCTACTGGTCCTTTAGAAGCTGTTTGTTATACGATTGGTTACGATTAACACAACTATTCAACTAAAGACAGGGACAGAAAAGCAGGAAGGTTCCTCCACCCACCAAACCCTCCAGTTTTCCAGCTGAAGTGGGCGGGAAACACTGAGAAGGACTAATACACCCACCCACCCCTCTCGCTGCCCCACGATCCATAACTCCCTCTTTTTTCACTCTTCACCTTCTCAGTCATAACACCTTACTGACCCTCCTCCCGTCCCCGCCTTCCCTCTCTTACTGTCTCCCTATCCATAACCCTGAACTCTCCTTTCCTCGCATACGTCCCATTCTATACCCCCTCCCCCTTTCCCCACAGAAGGAGAGGGAGGCCATCGCGTGGTGCCACTGGTATAACAGGTTAGATCCGCTGCCTGTTTATACAAACGTCCCTCTACTCCATCCCTGTCACCCAAAAGGACGATAGCAGACTCTGGGAAAAGGATAACTTCAGCCTGCAGTCCACCGGTTTCATAGAGAGAGAGAGAGAGAGAGAGAGAGAGAGAGAGAGAGAGAGAGAGAGAGGGGGGGGGGATGGAGGGGGGTATGAAAACCACGTGGTTGGAGTATCGTCGTTCAGCTTTAAGAGGACCTCCGCTGTGAATGGACCGTACCGTAGCGCAACCGTAGCACCGTAGTGACTCATCGTAATTGACAACACCATAACACAGGCTTTTATTTTCTTTACCAAATAGTAGAGTTGGGGACATGGAAGTAAAATTGACGGTTGTGGGTGGCACTGTGGAGTATGTAAGAAAGACCATTCGACCAAGCTAATAAACGAAGCAAAATTATTCTCATTATACAACTGATTTTATATAGACAGACAGGATAGATAGATAGACATGTAGATAAAGTTAGATAGACAGGAAAGATAGACAGATGCAGATACAGACAGATAAAAAGATGTTTGTGTCTGTCTGTGTGTATGTATGTAGACATGTATAATAATCTTAGCTCTTTTCATCTGCACAGTATACCAACATTAATAATATTTTTCCCTGGTTTATTAGGAACTTCTTTAATAGCTACTTAAATAATGTGGTACTGCGAAGAAACTTGGTAAAAAAAAATATATAAAAAAATGTGCCTCCACCTTTCCCTGAGGAGGTTAGGGGAGATTGTGAGGTTAAATACAGTTAGACTGGGTTAGGTGAGGTTAAGCTAGATTAGGTTGGGTTAATTTAGGTTGGATTAGGTCATTCGAGGTTAGGCAGGGTTCAGTTCGAGCAAATATGGATAGGTTAGGTGAGACTGGGCTAAAATAAATTGGTTTATGCATTGCGGTCTTTTGTTGGTCGGTCCTTCCAAAGTCATAACTTAACCCAACCGTTGCCTCCTCGGGCCACTCCTGACTGGGACATCGGAAAACTGACTGTCCGATTTATTCACGTTTGTGCAGACTACAGGCAAAGGAGTAAGCTATTGTGATCAAGTCTGTTTTTATGTGTGTGTGTGTGTGTGTGTGTGTGTGTGTGTGTGTGTGTGTGTGTGTGTGTGTGTGTGTGTGTGTGTGTGTGTGTGTGTGTGTGTGTGTGTGTGTGTGTGTGTGTGTGTCGGCATAAAAGACGGCAAAGTAATAATCATGGAATACCGCAGGAATATGACAAAAAAGAATGAAATATAGCTGTATGATTTGAGCCAGATTATGATTTACAATTCTGATCATCACAAAAAAGATGAAAAGAAAACACACCTTCAATATGTTATAAATGAAGTAAAGCATAACACGAGACAAAATGAAAAACGAACAAAAATACATAAACAATAACAAGGATAATAATAAGTGGAATTGCCTTTTTACTGATAACTAAAAAGAATTACAGAAAAAAACAATGAATTAAGTCGCAAAACATATCCACAAATGGCAAAAAATGACATTGGATTAGCCCACTAACAACCAAGGTAAATGAGAACTAATAAGGGGAAGGGTAATTGAGAGGTTAGGGGAGGGGTGAGGGGTGTGAAATGAAAACTGAGCAGAAAGGAATTAGGGAGAAATGGGCAGCAGGAAAAGGGCTGGATAAATGAGATTGGGGATGAGATAGGGAAGGGGTGGACGAGAGAGAATAATGGGAAGAAGTGAGCAAGAGAGAATACAGAAGAGGTGAACGAGAGAATGAAGAGAAGAGGTAGACGAGAGAGAATAAAGGGAGGAGTTGGACGAGAGAATGAAAGGAAGGGGTGGAGGAGAGAAACTAAAGAGAAAAGGTGGAAGAGACAGAATAAAGAGAAAAGGCCAGAAACTAGTGTTGGAAGAGAAAAAAAAAAACTCAAGAACATCCCCAGGCTCCTATGACGCACTCAGCTGAATAAAATCGTCTGGCGTTACCTGGAATGATAATGCTTGACTTGTTCCGACCATGAGAGGGTTCCGGCATCTATTTCTTTTGCGTCTTCCGAATGCCCTTAGTTCGTGCTCAGACGGTGTAATCAGAAACTTCAGAAAATTTCAGAACTTCAGCTCTATCTTATACAGAAATCCAGCTCTATCTTGTGCTCTCCTTCCCATCCTTTCTATCCAGGGTGAATTGAGGCTTAGATTCTTTCAATATGGCAATAAAACAGAAGACAGATTTGACGCTGGATTTCTCTTAATATGGAAGTTTGGGGTGATAGGGAACAGCGTCACGTCAACTGCAATTTTCTTCTCGCCACTGCCAGACGATTTTATTCAACACTGGAGACGTTTAAGGGCTTCAGGGGGTTAGATACAGCTTTCATTAACCCCCTCAGCACGAGTCCCTTCCACGCCGCATAAAATCGTCCGGAGATATTAAGAAAAAACCTAATATCTCATCGCTGAAATGAAGGTCAGTGAGGAAAGTCAATAAGGTGATGTTATGCTATGGATGAAATGGTGTTGACAATACAGGAAGCCGACTGTTTTTATATCATTGCAGCATAGTATACCATGAGAGAGAGAGAGAGAGAGAGACTGGTGACGTCATACAGGCTAACACAGTAACCATGGCAACACACGCCTGTCTCATTACGTTATCCCAGGAACTAAACCCGGATCCATTAGGGTAACACAGGTCAGAGTTCAAGCATAATTTTTTTTTTTTTAAGGCATGGATTTGAGCATTTTTTTTGGGGGGGTGGTGGGGGGGTGGGGGGGGGAAAGGAGTGGGTCATTTTTTCTGTTACATGGAACTTTTTTTTTCTGATATTTCCTGACCCATGGAAGTGTGTTTTCGTTTTTTTTTTTTTTTTTTTTTTTTTTTTCATAGAAGTTCGCATTTTCTTATTTTTCTGAGGTGCAATATGCGTGCTTTCTCATGTTCTCTGAGGTATGGAAGACGTTTTATATACTGATTTTTTCTGGAGTATATAAGCAACTGTGTCTCTTCCCTATTAATAACATATCCAGGCAGGTCAAAGGTACTCAAAGAGGGAATAGCAACGCCGCAGTTGAACTCTGACCCTTATCCCTAAATTAACCTTTGACCGATCTCCACACACACACACACACACACACACACACACACACACACACACACACACACACAGAAACCGACACCATAAAAACAGCTTACCCCTTCGTCTCTATGATCGCAGAAAGAAGCCACGTTACCAGTGTCGCCACGTTATTAAGGTATTCTAAGTATTTGTCTTTTATTACTCCGATTACCCAATTACCCCAATGAAAAGGTGAAAGTTACCATAATGGCATAATTTAGGAGTAGTTTGGAGCGATTCTTTTTAACCTGGAAAGTTCAAAAGGGTGGGCGGTGTGTGTGTGTGTGTGTGTGTGTGTGTGTGTGTGTGTGTGTGTGTGTGTGTGTGTGTGTGTGTGTGTGTGTGTGTGTGTACCTAGGAGGATGGTGTGCGTGAGTTGTGTGACTAAGACGTGACTTACATGAGAAAGAGTGAGTCAGGTGTGTGTGTGTGTGTGTGTGTGTGTGTGTGTGTGTGTGTGTGTGTGTGTGTGTGTGTGTGTGTGTGTGTGTGTTTCCCTTCGTCTAATATGTGTAACTTGAGGAAGGTGTGCGTGAGATGTGCCACGTTGGAAGCATGTCACCACTTCTAACTCGGCTCACGCTGGCTTAAAGTTGCCCTGCTGGAGTGCCGAAACTGCCCCATTGTCTGTGTGAGTGGCGCGCTGGGCTAAATTAGGTTAAGTTGCAGGGGGATAAATCGCTCTCTGTCCTTTGTTACGCTATTTCCAGACACCTAATCCCTCAGTTCACCCAGGGAGTTACGATAATAAATGCCTCTAAGACTCTATTCTCGTCCTCTATGCTTCTAAAATTAAGTGGCAGATATTAGGTAATACTTATAGAGCTTTCCTCTTCCTGGATCTCTCTCCCTCTTTCTTTCTCTCTCTCTCTCTCTCTCTCTGATAATACTCTTGCTTACTCAGGATAGTCTAATAAAAAATGACTTCAAGCTTTTTAATCTAATGATGCGCTTTGGGGGAGAAATCTCTATATTATTTTCTCCTCTAGGCATAAAAGCTAGACGCCCAATCCCAGAGTTCATTCAGGGTAACCACGACAAAAATGCCTTAAAGCCTCCCCGTCTAGTGTTGTGCTCGCAAAATTAAGCCTTATGTTATTGAGAATGGTTATATTATCTTCCTCCTTTGTCAAAATAACAAGGACAAAACGAAGCCAGTAAAACAAGAATGATTCCTGTTGTTTTTGGTGTAACATATCCAAGTGATAATTTTGATATAATTTGTTAGTGCTTTCTCTTGTTCGTGTGATGGCGACTTAAAACACACACACACACACACACACACACACACACACACACACACACACACACACACACACACACAAAAGCTATTACCACCCCTCCACACCCCACACCAATATCCATTACACCCGAAACCTACACGCATTCACTGTATCCCACACCTACACCCCCTATCCCACCCCTTCCCCCTTTACACCTTACCCTTCCCTCTAATCTACACCCACCCTCTCAGTCCCACACCTACACCCAACACCCTCACTCCCACAACACCCCCTACGCCTGCACAATCACATCATAACTATAACACCAATCTCTATATTTTACTAACTCGAATACTAGCATTTCCAGGATTAAAAATAGAAGGTTTTTGAAACAGGCTGGCAAAATATAGAATGCCATTGAAATCTAAATACCCTGAAAAAAATCTATATAAAAACACCCACTGTTATTATGAAAATAGAGTGTCTTTATTTTTGCATGGAAGCTTATGTGATTACGTTTATTATCTCTGCTGGATATTTTAGATGCTGTGAATAATGAGAAAAAAGACGTCACTCGTATTAAAGGTGGAGGAGAGGGAGAGTAAAGGGAGGAAGAGAGGGAGAGTAAAGGGAGGAAAAGAGGGAAAGTACAGGGTGGAGGTGAGGGAGGGTAAAGGGAAGAGGTGAGGGAGGGTAAAGGGAAGAGGTGAGGGACAGTAAAAGGAAGAGGAGAGGGAGAGTAAAGGGAAGAAGTGAGGGAGAGTAAAGGGAAGAGGTGAAGGACAGTAAAGGGAGTAGGTGAGGGGGAGTAAAGGGAGGAGGTGAGTGACAGTAAAGGGAGTAGGTGAGGGGGAGTAAAGGGAGAAGGTGAGGGAGAGTAATGGAGGAGGTGAGGGAGGGTAAAGGGTAGAGGAGAGGGAGAGTATAGGGAGGAGGAGAGGGAGAGTATAGGGAGGAGGTGAGGGGGAAGTAAAGGAGGAGGTGAGGGAGAGTGAAGTGTGTGAGTGCATGAAGTAATGGGCTTATATTAGACCAGGGAAAGGGAGTGATGATGAATTGTGACAGAGAGAGACGTGGGGCTGCTTTCCCGTGGGCTAAGGAGGCTCCCAACACCTCTTCCTCCTCAGTATACAGGGTGGTCCGTAACACCGCTCCACTGGCAACTCATCTGGCAGTATTGTATGTCTTGTGGGGACGGCTCAGTCTCCTGGTGTGGGCCTGGATGTGACAGTAGGAGTAGGAAATGGACAAATGATGCAGAGGAGACACTGATGACGAATACTGAGCCGTCCCCACATAGCACAAGAAATCGTCCGTCAGAGTGAAAAGGGAGCGTTATGTATGGACCACCCTATCCTGATGCACGTGGCAGGATAATTTTTTTTTCTTATAATGGTGAGGAGAGACGCCTTTATGAAGTGGCAAAAGTGAAACAAGGCAACGGAGCTCTTATACAAACGTCCCTTAACTCCCTCCCTCTCCCCCGAAAGGAAGATGGTGGATTGAAGAAAAGCAACATCAGCCAGCAGTCCACCGAGTTCACTTTTAAACGATCCTGGGCCCAAAACAACCAGACAACTTTATTTATACAATCTTTATCGAAGTTTAAGAGATATAAATAGCAGATAAGAGCATGCCCGGTGTACTATGCAAAATAAAGTGGTATGAAACACAAAAGAGTCGATTGAACTTAAGACAATATCGCTCTAGGCCCAGTAATCTCGCCTACTAAGGATTTCTAGTACTTCTTCCTTACTACCTTTGGTCTGTATTGGATGTCTTAATATCTTCTTGTATTTAAATCTTATAATTAATCTGTGTTGATATGCAGAGGTGATATTTAAGGTTGTGTGGCCTGGGTATTTATCCACGCCTCTCTCCCTTTCTCTCTCTCTCTCTCTCTCTCTCTCTCTCTCTCTCTCTCACTTCCTTCCGTCCCCTTTTTCCCTCCCCTCTCTCACCCCGCCCATCAACGTATCGATCCCCTCTTCCTCTTACCAGCAGCACCAAGAGGGGGCGGCGTCCCCTCTTCTCCCTTCGCCCCCTACTCATTCAATTTGCCCTCCCCTCACTTCTTCGGCCTTCCCTCCTTCTAGCTTTTTCTTTCCTCTCTCTCTCTCTCTCTCTCTCCATTTCCCCTTCTCCTTGCCTCTCCTGCCTGGACCTTCCCTTCATTTCGCTTTCCCCTTTCTCTCGCACTTCGTCTGTATTCATTTTGTTTCGTTCCTGACGCTCCCTCTCTCTCGTTATTTCTTATATTCCTTTTTTTTCTCTTTCTCTGTTTTCACCCTCTGCTTCCTTTTCGTTTATCTGTGTCGTCATCTACTCTTCCAACTCTCTCTCTCTCTCTCTCTCTCTCATTGTCGCATTAGCCTTCACTCCCATTCCACCGCACTGTTACCGAGCTCCCCCTCTGTGTTTGTAGTTCTTTTACTTGTTGTTGCTGTGGACACCTAATTTCCGTATTCTCTCGGTAAATAAATGCAGTAACCTTTGAAGCAATCCACCACAACCATCACCACCACCACAACCATCACCACAACCACCACCACCACCACCACCACCACCACCACCACCATCATGACCATTTCTTCCCACCTAAGGATGTGGTGAAATAGGATACATTAAATAAGCAAAGATTAAGTAGGAAAATGAGGAAACTGTCAACACCACGCCCATGAAACAGGCCACATAATCATTCGCGCAACATTCAGCCCCTGGAATCCTGGCTCCCCTGTATGCAGAAATTTTTATTCTTTTTGACAGATGCCCGTCACATAAAGCTAGGAGATCGAACACTTACGTCGAATAGCAAGTTGAGAGAGAGAGAGAGAGAGAGAGAGAGAGAGAGAGAGAGAGAGAGAGATGCCAAACCTTGTCAACCTTCACCTCCGTACCATCCAGTCAACTCCATCCCCTGTCAAATCCCTAGCCTTATAATCTTCAATATCGCACTTAATTTATTTTCGCTATCTTTATTCAACTTTTGGTATCGTTATTTTATTTTCGCTATCTTTATTTTCGTGATCATTATTTTAATTTTAGTTATCTTTATTTCCTTTTCGCTATCTTTATTTTGTCTATTTTATTTTCGCTACCTCCAGACCACTTCATGCAGATTAATAGAGCCTTTCAGAACTGACCCTTTAGCTGACCCTCGTGACTTTCCATCACTACAGGCTGATTAAAGTTGTCTACAGAAAGTAAGAAAAGAAAAGACGTCCTCAGGCTGAAGGGTTTATGATGTGTGCATGAATAACCCTGTCTCTCTCTCTCTCCAGCACCAATAACAGACCATCGCAGAGATATTCGGCATCGTAGCACCCGCACTATAGGTAAACAAGCGCGGTGTCCACGTGAGGGATGCGGCGCCAAAAAATTACCTTTCTTGGTGTTTTCTCGTTGTCTTCATTACGGGAATTAACCCTTTCTGAACGATGAGGTCCCTAATATATTTTGTGCTTACTACCTCCAGAAGATTTTAACAGGCTTGGGGAATCTCTTTTTGTGAACGTGTTAATGAAGGTTTTATCTGATCTCTCCCGTTCGAAAAGTCTCTCTCTCTCGCTGAATAAAATCGTCTGGTGGTAGCAGGGAAACAATAAAAAGCGTTTTTGTAATGAAGGAGTTTAGGTTATGCCGAATGGAACTCTATTATGTTTCATCTTCACTTTCTTCTCTTTTTTTTTATCATCATCATCATCATCTTTTTACCGACATCCTTATATTGTGGACACATGACTTTTCTCCATGTGGTGCAGAGTTAGGCTACTGGTTGACTAACTCTCGTTCCAGTGTCAAGGCTCCTCCGCCCCCCTCCTCTTCCCCAATTTTTTTATCCATATCGTAGAGGGTGTTTAAAGTCACTCTGCACCAGAAGCCACTGTCACGCTACACAGTGTCACACCTCACTTTGCCACACTCCGTAACATCCTCACGTAGCACCCAATCCCCACTACTTTAACTCATCACGAGAAGCCTTGACTAACAATTCGTCTGGAAGTAGGGAGGAAAAAAAAAATGATAAGAAAATGAAAAGGAGATGTGATCGTACTGAACAGATTAACGTGCTACATTCAGGAATCAACCAGTCACGAAGAAGTGCTGGGGAGCCTCCTATACCCACGAGTACAAGGCTCCTTAACCGGCTTGGTTATATCGGTGCCACCACGTGAAGGCGTCCCTCTCCAGCACCGGAAACAGAGGACTGAAGGTTTTGTTGGGCAGTATCTTAACAGAGGGAGCGACTGCGGAAGCGGCCTTAAAATTATAATGAGAGTAACCTAAACACTAAATATCTGTATCACTATCTGCCCGCGGGGTATCTTCGCCAGGAAACTCAACCCTTTTACTACGATGGCGTGATCTTTTACTGAAGCCTTGCTACCTCCAGACGGTTTTACTCAGACTGTTACGATAGACGGATGGTGTTTAGTACAAGCCGCTTTGGAATTAGATATCTCTCTCCTACACTGCATAATACTGTCTGGTAATAGAGATAAAATGTTAATGGCCGATCGTGTTGAAAGGATTTACTCTGACTTAAGTTGGCGTGTGACGGTATTACAGAGGCTTATAATTACAGCATCGATTGTCTAGTATTACAGCATCAATTGGCTATTATTACAGCATCAATGGCTTACTATTAGAACATCAATGGGGGTATTATTACAGCGTCATTACAGCATTACAGGAAGTTTTTATCGCTGACTTATTTGCCGTGTGGCCATAAACCGCGCACTGAAGCACTGGGATTAGTGGGGGTGTGGGGAGGGGCCGAGAAGCAATGGTAGGGGTAGGGATGAGAGGTGAGGAAGAGAAGGAAGGGGGAGAGGAGGGGTGGGGGTGATAAAGCAGTGAAGGGAGGCGAAGGAGTAAAGATAGGAGGAGGAAAGGGAAAGGGATGTGATGAAGGGAGAGGAGAGGAAGGGAGAAAAACAGAATAGCAAGGAAAGGGTAAAGAAAGAGTAGATAATGAAGAGTAGAAGTGAAACATAAAAAAAGAAGAGAGAGAGAGATGGGAGGAAACAATCTAGGTGGGAGAAGTGAAGGAGTCAGGGGAGGCCGAGGAGTGAAGGAAGGTGAGGCAATGGGGGAAGCAGCAAGAGACGGAAAGAGGAAGCCAGGGAAGGAGTAAGGAGTAGGTGAAGGAGTGAGGGAGGGAGGAAGGGCTATGTGAAGGAGTGAAGGAGGGAGGGAGGGAAAGGTGAAGGAATGAAGGAGGGAGGGAGGGAGAGATGAAGGAGTGGGGGAAGGGGTGAGGGGATGTGGCAGGGTGCAGGGAGGTGAAGGAAGGAAGAGTGGGTGTAGCTGGTAGATGAAGTGACGGTTCGTTGTGAGGGGAGGAAAAGACGTGAGGGATAGATGTGAAATAAAATAGTGAGACGAGGCACAAAAAACATAAAGTGGCGTCAACAGAGTGAGAATGCTTAAAACTGAAGGTGAGGTGATGGAAGAGCTGACGAGGTGAGAGGAGTGACGTGAAGGAGTATGGGAAGGAGGTGATGGAGAAAGTAAAGTGAAGGAGTAAAGAGAGGTAAATGAATGAGGGATGCGTGTGAGGGGCAAGGGATGAGCATGAGGGGTGATATAAAAGGAGGTCAAGGAGTAAGGTGAAAGACAGAGAAGGTGAGGGGAGGTGTATGAGTGTAGTGCAGTAATGAGTGCCATGATGAGGGAGTGAGGGGAGGTAAACGAGTATGGTGGAGTGAGGGGAGGTGAGGGAGGGAAGGGGAGATGTGTGAGGGTCGTGTAGTGGTGGAAGGATGGTGGCATGGTGAGGGAGTGAGGGGTAGGGAAGTGAAGGAGTGAGGGGAGGCGAGGGGAGAGGATGGTAGGTGTGTGAAGGCAGTGTAGTGGGTGGGTGGGGTGATGAGGGTGCGGCGTTGCGGCACTGCGGCACCCGGCGCCACCGAGGCTGCCTGGCGTCACACTGCACCACTATTGATGCTACCACCACCCCACCCCACACCACCCCACCCCTGGCACCCCTACCCCTCCCTTCCCACCCCCTAACACCCCTACTCTTGCCTGACACCCACACCACCGTTTCTCTCCCCATGGCATCCTTCCCCTTTCCTCACCAACCCTCCTCTCCCCTTAACATCCCTCCCCTCTGCCACACCACCACCACCTCCCCCAGACATTCCCCCTCTTATTGCCACCCTACTCCCCTCCCATCACCTCCCCCTCCCCCATGCCGGTGCCACGACGCCTGAGGGAGGGGGGAAGGCAAGTAACAGAGAGGGAGAGGGAGGGGGGAAGGCAAGTAACAGAGAGGGAGAGGGAGGGGGAGGCTGAAAGAAATGAGATTACGAGGAGAGGGAGGTGAGAAAGAGAGACTGGAAGGGGAAGGGAAGGAGAACAGGAAGAATGGAAAGAGGAGGGGAAAGGAGAGACGAGGTTAAAGACGGAAGGAAGGGAGGGAGGGAAAGGGAAGTGAGAACATAGGGAGGGGAAGAGAGGGAAAGAGAAGAGGGAAGAGTAGAATAGGAGGGAAAAGATCAACAACTGAGGAGATGAAGAGAAGAGGAAATCTGAAGAGGAAGGACGGGAGAGAAACGGGAGAAATCGCAGAAGGAGGGAAGAGGTGGAGGAGGAAATAAGAAGAGGGGGAACGAGAGAGAAAATGGGAGAGGAGAGAAGGAGGGAGTGAGGAGATGCAGAGGAGTGCAGACCGGCAACGGAGAGGAAGGAGAAAGAAGTCGGAAGTGGGGGAAGGCGATAGATAGGGAGGGAGGAAACTGGAAGGAGAGAAGGAGATGAAAGGAGAAATGGAAGACATCGGAAGGGGAAGAGGAAGGAAGGCGAAACTAGACAAGGAAGGAAGAAGGGTGGGGAGGGGAAGGAGGGAGGAGAAAGGAAGAGAGATGCGACGGGAGGGGGGAGAAACGGGAGATCTGAAGGGAAGGGGGAGAGAGGGGAAAAGGATAGGCAAGATTAGGAGGGGAGGGAGAAGGAAAAATGGAAGGAGGAAGGAAGAAATCGGAGAGAGAGGGAGGGGACAGAAGATTACGTGAGGAGGGAAGGAGGGGGAGAAAGAGGGAGGTGAGAACATAATTATAACGGACAGAGATACAGACTCTATGTAAACTGCATTCTGTGTTGGGGGCATAAGATAAAAAGATAAAAGAGGGTACAGGGAAGAACAGAGAGGACAAGGAGAGGAAGAGGAGGGTGAGGAGAACAGAAGAGGACAGAGAGGGAAGTGAGAGAGAGGGACCACGAGGGAGAGAGAAGAGAGAATAACAGAATAAGAAGGAAAGGATACGCAGAAGCACAGAAGATGAAGAGTTAACGGGAAGTCTACTGTATCTTAAGAATCCTAGTCTACTGGCTCTTAAATATCCTATCTGTTGGGACAAAACTAACTGGACTGAGGATTGAACCAACGTGTGTAAGGAAAGGATGGAAAAGAGGAAGGCAGGGGGAGAGGGAGTAAAGATTATTCAGTGGGGATGAAGATAGGTACACAAGGAGGGGAGGAAATTGGGGAGAAAGGAGAAGGAAGAAATCGAAGGTGAGTGGGAGGTAATAAGAAAGGGGGTGGAGGAGGAAATCAGAGGGAGAAAAGGAGGGAGAGTAGGGAGAGAGAAGAAATAGAGTAAAGTAGTGGAGGAACGGAGTGCACAGGGAGGGGAAGAAAGAAGAGCAAGGGAGTGGGAGAAAGAGAGAATGGGATGCAGGAGGGGCAGAGAAGGAGGGTGGTGAGAGGAGAGGAGAGGAGAGGGGAGACGGAAAGGATGGTGAGAGAGAAGAGGATAGGGAAGACGAGGAGGGAAAAGGAAAATGGGAGGAATGAAAAATACAGTAAGACAGGAGGGAATGCATAAATTAAGATAAGAGGATTCTCCCTCTCTCTCTCTCTCATTTGTATGCCTGTGTATTCTGTCTATTTTGCTATCATCTGTCTGTCTGTCCGTCTACCTATCTATTTATCTTTCTCACAGCTATCAATCTCTCTGACTGGTTCATCAGTCTGTTTGTGTTTATCACTGCCATCTGTCTCTCTGTATCATACGTCTCTCTGTCTATCCGTCTGTCTCTCTGTACCATCTATCTGTCTGACTATATGTATCATCTATCTGTCTGCATCATCTGTCTATCTGTTTCTGTCTGTATCATATCTCTCTTTATCACATCTGCTTATCAATTTGTATGTCTCATCTGTCTATCTGTCTAGTTACCTGTATAATGTCTGTTTATCTGTCAGAGTCATTCCCAAATTTCAGTCTATCTTTACTATCCGTCTATCTAACTGTCTGTCTGTCTTTACGTGTCTGTCTATTTATTTATCCGTCTGTCTAACTGTCTGTCTGTCTGCCTCTGCCCTGTTAACCTGTGAGTGGACATGAACCCCACTTGCCTTGTATGACTGACTGGGCCGCAGGTGTGTTGCGATTTAATTTGTTTCTCTCTCTCTCTCTCTCTCTCCATAAACGATTGATTTCATCAGTTCATTATTAATTTCATCTTACCACTTATCTCATACATCGACATACGTAGCTCGCATAAATAACACTAATATTCCCTCTTCAAAAATTCCTTCGCAGTTTTTGTGCGTTCTGTTGTGGTTTTCTGCCTTACATATAATAAAAAGGTGAAAGAGTGCTACTGTGTAATAATATAAATACAATACACAACGCTATACTAATGTTTAAGCGCTATCTGTATCTCTTTAAACTTGTTACCCATGACTCACTCATAGATCAATAAAATAATGTGACGCTAAATGAATTGCATGCCAGATTTGCAACGGTATTCACTTTGTCAGGTAGGTAGGTAGGTAAGTAGACTGGTAAAGCAATGTGGCAGGCAGGTAGGTATCAAGGTGGGCACTGCAGTAGCTAGGTAGGTAGGAAAGTAGACAGGTATAACACAGTGGTAGGAACGTAGGTAGGTATAACACTGTGGTAGGAACGTAGGTAGGTATAACACTGTGGTAGGAACGTAGGTAGGTATAACACTGTGGTAGGAGGGTAGGTAGAAATAACACTGTGGTAAGAGGGTAGGTAGGTATAACACTGTGGTAGGGGCGTAGGTAGGTATAACACTGTGGTAGAAGGATAGGTAGGTATAACACTGTGGTAGATAGGCAGGTAAGTACAACACTCCCATGCCTGACTCATTCTTCCGCCATATCATGAACTGCCCCACTACTGACCCCTTTAGACCCCCCGGCTTCCTCTCTTCTGCCTTCTATGCCCATCTTATTACCAGTCCTGATGATCTGAGGGACATTCTTCTTCTATTTCTCATGCGACTCGAAATATTCTAAAGTAGCTTACCCTTCAAAGTTTTCTATTTCTATGTGACACCATAGAAAATGAAAACATGATAACGTATACGTTTGGAAATTACATGTGTTTCTCATCTATCATAGAAAATCGACCTTCCTACATCGCCTCCATGCAGAGAGTAATGGGCTATATTGATTCATTTTAGGCAAGTACGTCGAATCTTTCCTATTACCGTTCCAGTTCTGCCAATTTTGAGCCCGCTACAGGTCCACACAATTGAGGACATACTCTCGTCGGTCTAAGGGAGCTTCCTAGCACCTCTTTCTATGCGATTTAATTTACTGCGAGTCATTTATTGTTTTGAAATATCGACGCAGGCTGCATAAATCTTCATCATCATCATCATCATCAACATCGTCATCATCATCATTACCATCATCATCCAGGACTCCTTTCTTATCTCATGGTGGGGCGAGATGCAGACCTGAGAGCCAGGAAAGTAAAACACTGCAGAATAAGATGCTAAGCAAAGTTTGCCCTGCTGAAAGAGCCACACTCCCACTCACTCATCATTCAAGCCTCCGGAATCCTCACTCCACCTGATAAGCCAAAAAATATTCTGGGAATTGCTTCACACTCACCTACCCGACGGTCCAGTAAAAATGGGTGCCAATCCCTGGTCATACACTTCTCTGCACAAATTCATCCAGCCAACTAATTGCTTGTCAGTTCCCTTATGAAAGAATACATAGCACCATTTCTAAATATAAACTAGGAGGGAAGAGGAAAATGTAGAAATGCAAGAAATATATAAGCAAACAATTAAAAACACTAAAAATAGAGGAGTCTCTATATTTACATGCTCTATCCCTTTTTTGGTGTAGCTGGTGTCGTCATATATACACAAACTTAAAATCTGTCACAAAACAGAAAAGGGGTCAGCTCTACTGTTCTGTTTCTACTCTTTCTGGTGTTGCGTCGTGGGGTTTGAAAAGGTTATATCTCGAGTAACTAACCTCCCCCACACACACACAAAAAAAATCACTACTTTATGAAGGAACAAGGCTAGTGTAGTTAAGACATTTAAATCCCTATTGTTAGTTGGCACGCTAAATTTTTTTAAATATTTGCTAGACTGCCAGAGACTAACAGTGTATTTTGATTCTCTGTGTGGGTGTTGTGATCGTCTGTGTGGTCTTAATCCTGTGCGTTCGACGGTGAAGTATAAGTCGGCGGAATACGCTTGACCTCACACTGTCTAGTAAAGCCGTGTGTGGGAGACGAAGTGATCACAAATTCGCTTAGACCTGTCTGAAATAGGATACACCACATTACAGTCCAACATTTTATGCCACTGGCTGGAAGCAACGAAGTAAACGAAAGCTGCATTACTGGTTATGCTTGGCGTATTATACCTCTCCTATTTTGAGAAGACCCCCTTACCCGAATAAAATCGTCCGGCAATAGGAAGAATATGATAAAGTCCTCGTACTGACACGGACTGAAGCTTAAGCATCAAGAAGGGTGAAAAATGAGTACGTACGAAAGGCATGAATTGTCTAGTCCTGGCAGCGAAGAGCTAAGGTTACCGTCGCTACATAACAAGCATGAAGCAATGCGACTGGGATAAACTGTAGGGCGAGTAGCGGGGCATGGTGGTTATTGTGTCAAACTTGCACTGGTTTGGATCATTATACACGAAGGCTGAGAAACTGACAAGTGAAGAAATAGAGTTGCTTTCTCCTGATCTGGAGAGCCACCCTGCTGGAAAGGGTGGCATCAAGCAGGTATTAAAAAAAAAAAAAAAAAAAAAAGTCTTTGCTGCCACTTCCTGTATTATCTGAAGTATATGTGGAGGTTTAAACATCTGTTCAGGATATAGATCAATATAAATGAAGAGCAATATACTTATTCTTCAACTCTTTCAAAAACTGTGACAGCAAAAATTGTCACAGTACGCACAAGTACAGCAAGTGGAAACAGAGCAAGCACAAAAGCAGCGAACGCAAATACATGGAGTGTACATAGAGTCTTTGCTCGCTCTTGGGGCAATACTGTTCGGGAGATGCTTCAGGACCAGACCGGACTGAATCTTCCTGTAAGAGAGGAATATCCCTCGAGAAGAAATATCCCTACATAAAACGCCGAAAATAAGGAGCACAGGGAGAGATACGATGAACAAACCCTCTCCTTCCCTGGAACAAACCCACATTCGACCCGTTCGTGGAGGGGACGCGGGCAGGAGAAATATTGTGACGGGAAAGTCGAGCCGGAAAATCGAAAAAGTAGGCGCGCAGGGGGTCGGCCAGGGAAGGAATTCAATAAGGAAGCGAAGGGAGGAAGCGCCATGACCTTTGGAGATGGTGAAGAGGGAGTGCGGCGGTGGAAGATGCAGGTGTGGGAGAGTGTGGAGGAGAATAAGGATGTGGTGGAGAGTGAAGGGTGGATGTGGTGCAATGTGGAATGGAGTGTGGATGTGGTGCAATATGGAGGGGAGTGTGGATGTGGTGGAGTGAAGTGGACATAAGTATGTGATGGGGCGTATGTGGGCGGTGGAATGTAAAGATGTGTGTGTGTGTGTGTGTGTGTGTGTGTGTGTGTGTGTGTGTGTGTGTGTGTGTGTGTGTGTGTGTGTGTGTGTGTGTGTGTGTGTGTGTGTGTGTGTGTGTGTGTGTGTGTGTGTGTGTGTGTGTGTGTGTGTGTGTGACTAGTTATGGTGGGGAATGTACCGTAAAATAATGTGGTGGAATGTTTTAAGAGATATGCAAATGCAGTCCGACACACTGCAGTTGAGAAAGAGAGAGAGAGAGAGAGAGAGAGAGAGGGAGAGAGGGAGAGAGAGAGAGAGAGAGAGAGAGAGAGGGGGGGAGGGGGGGACCGGGAGAGAGCGAGGAAGAGAGAGAATGTGAGTGAGGGCAAGTGAGCGAGTCAATAAAAGTGAGATTAAATATTCTTTCAACCGTGTAGCCTAATTTAGCAGCCAACCTCCCAAACCACAACAGTGCAAAATACGCTCCCCCTCACTCACACATAATTTCTGCCTCACTCACTCACAAATTCACAAAGCCCTTTATTACTTTATTTTTTAGGCCCTGGACGTACTTCTCGCTTTATTTATTTACTTTTATTCACTGCTTTCAGATTACTTTATTCTGATTTATAAAGTATCGTAGAAAAGAATGTAATGAAGACCATAGCTATTCTTTGCGATTGGAAGTCTGCCCTGTGCCTTCCCTATCTTGCGTGATATATGGACGGCTCAATCTGCTGGCGTGAGAAGTGCAGACATTTTGGAAGTATCACGACATTAACAAACCACCAAGACATCGATGAACGTAAAATGGCAGACACTATAAAACTTGAGAAGGGCTGAGAAACACAGAAACCAAAAATTATCCAGCTACATTCCTTTCACTTAAACTAGACTTACAAGTGCCATCTCTCACTGATATAGATTAACATCAGAATATGGTGCTAGTCACGAAGAAACGCTGTGGAAAGGATGTCAAAGGGCAGAAACCAATCGAGTATAAGTAAGCATGATCTCTCGACGTGGCATCACACAAAGGTAAACAGTACACTCGTAAATAATAATTACGTCCATTTTTCTCTTGTATTACGACGATTTATTTGGCTAAACTTTACACCTCCTTAGTCTATATTTATTGACGATTTACTACATCCATTATTATATATATAACTTGCCAAAAACTGTGGCTGTAAATATAAATAAACAATAAATAAACATAATGGGAGGAAATGGTGCCATCTGCGTTTGCTTTGGTCCAGGATGAGCAGTTGCCATTGTCCGCCACCTATTTCCAGGAACGTGTCAGAACGTTTCAGTTGTCTAGAATAACTATTGAACAGTGCCAATTAACAAGCCTTGGTTATCTTAAAGTAATAATAATAATAATAATAATAATAATAATAATAATAAATGACGCTATTTATGGATCACCCACAAATGACTGAAGCTTATAACAGATTCACATATAAAGCCTGTTCTAGCATCATATTCATACAAAGCTTCCTGGAATCATGATTCATCACGGTTTATCATAAACATAAAAACCTCATCATCATTCACATTATCCCAACCCCATCTCCCACCAAATAATGGAGTGCGTTGTATTTAGAACGGGAAAGAGAAAGATTTTTGCAGAAGTAATATTATCTTTCCATGCTAGATCCTGAGATGAAAAGATAAGCACATATACTGCTTAAGAAAAACAAGCTGATATACAGGCAGACAGAAAGACGGACGGACAGACAGACTAGACAAACAATGATCACACACTTTATCCCCCCACACAAAAAGATAAAAAAAAAATAAATCTATAAATAAATACGAATCCCGCGTTAATCACAAAACAAAATGGTGATGACTATTTCATTTTCTTGCTCCTTTTTTCTTTGAATTAATGAATGCTATATATACGATCCAAAAAAGGACTGAAAACTCTCCCAACCTCAATAAAATCGTCTCGTAGCGGCAGGAATTAAGGAGAACGGACATCCTTGGACTGAAAGAGGTTAAAGACGAAATAACAAGTAACTGCACTTGAAATAATGGCGGCAAAAAGCAGGATTATACTCGGTCGTGTTAATACAAGGCTAAAAATAATGGTTTCCCCTGCAGCCTATATACTCGTATAATTTTCTCTCAACAATAGAATGGAAATTACAGTGCAAGCTGAGAGACAGAGACGACAAAGAGACAGACAGACACAGATAGACAGACCTCCAACGCCCTGTCCATCCTTACCCCTGCCTGTAAAATAAGTAAATAGATAAATAAATAGGAAGTAATTACGAAACGCTTTGTTTTTTTCCTTATTTTGCGATTATGATGCTTTTATACATATTCTTTAATGGAGATGTGTTTCTGATGAGCTTTTTCTCATCTTTTTTTTTTCGTGCGAGTGTTAGATACATTTCCTCTCCTTTTGCATGTACATTTTTTTTTTTTTGAGGGGGGAAATGAAAATGTCTAATATTTCACCTCCGTATCTCTCTGCCCTCTGCTGTCTGATGTTCCTAAGCTAAGAGAGGATTGGTATGTTTCTCTGGCCAAGGATGAGTCTTTTTGGCACAAGTCATCAGGGAGGAAAGTGACGGACATGACACAAGTGTGAAGTAGACGAGGTGAAACTGTAGGCAAATTTCTGTCCCTGGTTCTACTTTTCTCTCCTCTTCACTGCTCTCCTCTTCCCCAGCGCAATCCCTTCACCTCTCTTCCCTCTTGTCCCAGCAGCCAAAAGTAAGCCAGTGTATTCAAGGTCAAGAACAAAAGACGTCCCTTTGTGTAAGCTGATATTTGGGTGCTTCAGTCTGCCGTGGTGAAGTGAGAAAGTGAGTGAACTGGTGTTTCATGAAAGGAAGCATGATGCCCTTGTAGTGCTAACTGAGAGATAATGTGAGAAATGCTGCGAGTGTGAGAGACGGCGAGAGACTCTGAGATATAATGTGAGAGATGATGGGAGTGTGTGGCATGGTGAGAGGTTTTGTAACACAGAGAGATATATAATGTGAGAAATGGAGTGGGTGTGGGAGGCGGTAAGAGACTGCAACTGAGATATAACAGAGATGGAGAAGCGAGATGGAGTGTGAAAGTGAGGTGGTGTCTGGAGAACGGTGAGACGATGCATTTGTACTGAATGGGGGAAGCAAGACAATGTAAGTGGGAGATTATGCGAGAAGGGATGCTGTGAGTGAGATGCTGTGTGTGAGAGAGAGGAGAGGGAGGGAAAGAAAGTAAGATAGCGTCTGAGGAAGGGTGAGCTGAAGCCTTAGTAAAGCGTAAAGGAAGCGAGATAATGGAAGTGAGTAAGAGTGAGAAATGCAGTGAGTAGGAGGTTGAAAATGAGAGATGCTGAGACGTGAGAGATGGGGTAAGAGATGAAAAAATGTCGTCAATGAGAGATGTTGTGAGTGAGGGATGCTGCGAGTGAGATAGGTGAGTGAAAGATGGTGTGTGTGTGTGTGTGTGTGTGTGTGTGTGTGTGTGTGTGTGTGTGTGTGTGTGTGTGTGTGTGTGTGTGTGTGTGTGTGTGTGTGTGTGTGTGTGTACTTTATGAGAAGGAAGGAGGGCAGGGATAGGAAATATAAGTGGCTCTCTGCTTCGTATTTCCCATGTGTCCACACCAGGCATCTCTGAACAATATCATTCCTGATTATATTACACACGCTGGAAGTGGAGGCCAGGGCACGGCACGGCAGGGTACAGGCACGGAAGGATAGGGGGTGGGTACAGGCATGAAAGGGTACGGGCAGGGCAGGGTATCGAAATGACAGGATACGGGTAGGGCAAGGTGCATGAAGGGCAGGATACAGGAATAACAGTGTACAGGTAGGGCAGGCTGGTGGTAGGTAGGGCAGAGTAGGGCTGGCTGGTGGCAGGGGGGGATAGGTAGAGATGCAGGGGAGCTACGTGATAGGGAAACGAAAGAGAGAGAGAGAGAGAGAGAGAGAGAGAGAGAGTAGGGTAAGGAATGGGGGAGAAGGGGAGGAGTATGGAAGAGAATGAAAGACGAAAACAGAGGAAGGGAAGGGAAACAGGGAGAGAGGTATGGGAGGCTGGTGACAGGGGAGATAGATAGGGATGAGAAAGCTATTACGGTAGGAGAAGTAAAGCAGAGAGGAGCTGGAAGAGGGAGAGAGGAGGGAGGAGATGAGAGAGGGGCAGGGGAGGTATTATGTCAGAGGAAGCGGGAGGGAGGGGGAGAGGCAGAGGGCGCAATGATAGTAGGGGAATGGAAAGTTAACCAGGGGAATATGGCAGGGGACAATGCAGGGTGAGACACGAGAGGGAAGGTTATTACAGTGGGAGAGGGAAAGGGGAACGGGGTGCTATAGTTGGGCAGGGAGAGAGGGAGAGGAGGAGAGAGTGATGGAGAAGTGTAGGGAGAGCGAGATGGAGAGTGAGAGAGGTATGAAGCAGGGGAACGGGACAGGGAGAGAGGGAGAGGGGCAGGGATGCTATGAAGGTACAGACAGAGGGAGAAGGACAGGAGACTGACGAGGGAAGGGGAAAGGGAAATAAGGAAGGGGACTGAGACAGTAGGTGGGGAAGGGGAAGATTATGATAGTGGACGAGGGGCAGAGGCTGTATAATGGTAGGGGTAGAGAAGGAGGAGAGAGAGGGGGTAGGAGGGCAGGAAAGCAGGGTGCAGTAATGGCAGGGGTAGTGGAGAGGGAGAGGAGAAGGAGATGAATGAGGCTGGACCAGGGAAAGTAAGGAAGGGGACTGTGACAAGAGGTGGGAGGATGGAAGGTTATGATAGTGGAAGAGGGAAAGGGGCAGAAAATTTATGAGAGTGGGGACAGGGAGAGAGGGAGATGGGCAGGGGGCTCTATGATAGTAGGGAAAGAGAGAGAGAGAACAGAGGGCAAGGGGTTTTGTGATGGTAGGGAAGAGGGATATGATAAGGAGAGGGATCGGAGGAGGTAGGGGTAAGGGAAGGGGAGAAGGTGAGGGGACCCTATGATGATTTGAGGAGTGGGAACAGGAGGTGGAATGAAAGAGGCCTGGAGGGATACAGAAACTGATGTATAGGAAGTAAGGCATAAAGTGGGTTGTGAAAGCGGGAAGAGAGGAAGATGGGTGTGAGAGAGGGAAGGATGAAATGGAGAAACACAAATTACGACAGATAGGAAGATGAGGGCAGGGGACAACTTGATATGAATTTCGTTAAAATCAACTGAGCTGTTCTTTAACAAATGACGTCATAAAAACACGCCCGCTAAGACTATTGCACCAACTCGGAATGAGGCAGACTTAGTATGTATTAAGTACGGACAATGGATATTCGCGACGAAGTGGTGAAATGTGATGGTATGTGGTACGCAGAACTGCTGGACATCAAGAAACAGTCTGTCAAGCCTATGCCCCATGCCGGACACAAAGGCAGAAAAACAAGAAGCAAAAATATTCTCACATGTTGTCAGCAGAAGGGAAAATGTATAAAAGTAAAAAACAGACGAAATCTTACTCATCTGTTCCACGAATTCAACTGGGGTGGCCACAGCAACAAAAACACATTCCCAGTTTTCCACCCAGCGGGCAACATTTAATACTAAGCTGGGGGAGGCGTGATGGTGCTGGCGGCCGCGATATGAGGGGGGAGTATGGAAGCTGTTGTGCCTGGCGCTGATGCTTATGGCCACTGCCGAGCTCAGGTGATCAGAAGGATTTTAGGTCGTTGTTGCTGGCAAGATTCCTGAAGCACTTTTGCTTATTATTCCTATACAATTTCATCTAAGATTTTTTCCCACCTGAACCCTACAATCTGCAACACCCTTGATCACGTATCCCATATCCAATAAGCAATCAATGAGCGCACATGTACACTGTGACCTAAAACACACACACACACACACACACAGCTTAGCCCACCTATGAAAAGCCAAGAACGTTAAATAATGACAGGAATAAAACCGCCCAAATAAACTGAAGTAAAGGCCTCTATACTTGCCTTGCCCGTGGCTGGCGTTCGGAAATTCCCGGGAAAAAAGCCGATTATGAGTATTTCCGTGTTAGTTCGGGGTTATATCATGTGAGGATAGGCGGTGTGTGTGTGTGTGTGTGTGTGTGTGTGTGTGTGTGTGTGTGTGTGTGTGTGTGTGTGTGTGTGTGTGTGTGTGTGTGTGTGTGTGTGTGTGTTTTGTATTCTATGTATGAGTACGTGTGCTTATATCTGTCTATCTATCTATCTATCGGACCACCTGCATTCGTTTATACTGAATATTCCACACTGAAATTAAGCTGCCTGATATCTTTATCGTTTTAAATGTTGTCACAATTTCCACTAACATGACCTACAGCCTGGTTATTGAGGAGAATGGACTGTGCTAAGCTGGAAGTTGTTTGGAACCACAAAACTTCGCTCTCTTCTCGTAATCATCTCCGTAAAGTTCCTGTACAAACGTTTTTAGTGGCGCTGACTGGCTGCGGAAGTCTAGGTAGTGTATGATATTGGACTGCATTTCATATTTAACGTTACCAAGCTCCATTATCAGTGCTGAAACCTTCACGTGCTACCATCGATTCAAGAGGGAACTGCCTGACCATACAAGCACCCTTCAACTCCTCCCCTATCCCCCTAAAACAGAATGGTGGACGACAGGAAAAGAGCAACGTCCAGATGATCCTTGCGCAAAAAGGAGAACAGAAGCAAGAACAACAGCAGCAGTAACAACAAACTCCAGTATCACTGCACTTCCATTTTTCTTACATTTTTATTCTTCGTAATTGTGGTTTACTTTTAGTTTACAAGCTGTGTAAAGGCAGTTGGCATTTTGTGAAGTATTGTGAAAGAGGGTAGGACAGATATAAGGCACAGACGGTGAAGCAAAAAATAAGGGTATAGACAGTGGTATGGTACAAAAGGGTTGGACAAATACAGAGCACAGACGGTGAAGAAGAAGACTGTAGGAGGAAAAAGAAGCACAGACAGTGAAAGAGAAGACAGTAGAAGGGAAAAAAATACAGTAACAGGAGAGAGTGAAATCGTGAAAGAATGCTGGACAGGTACAAAGCACAGACTGTGAAAGAGAAGGCAGTAATCGAGGAGAGTGGTGTGGTGTTGGTTTGGTGTGGACGGGGGCTAGGTTGTGAGCGTCCAGTGCTGTCCACCACACACTCTCCGTGGCAGTTAGTGGGGCTTGTATCCACTCTTGACCGTCCCCAGAACGTGAGGCGAGTACCAAACCAACCCAGCCACAGAATCCTCCCCCCCCCCCCGGCTTCGTGCGCCTTCTCTCCTGTCATCCTTTTCCCCCCACTCCCACTCCCTCCCCTCTCTCTTTCTCTCTCCACCAAAGACCAGTCTTTTAAGCGCAATAAGTCCGGAAATAATTAATCATGAATGGGACGTGAAAAACATTATGAAGGAATCCTTAATTAGTGATGTAGATTTATTTTTTATGAATTTATGTGTTCTGTATTCAGTAATGAGTAACGTATTCAGTGTAATTAGTGTTTATCTCAAGTGATGAACAACACAGTAATTATGTCTCAAGAATATTTTTTACTGAATAATTATCTCTCTCTCTCTCACACACACACAAACCCCAACCCACCCCAACACACACCCATCCACCCACCCACAGACGCATTCCCCGCACTGACACACACCACGAGGATGCAGCGCACACACACACTCGCCTCCCGTGTCCCCCAAACTTGCTTCTTCCATTTAACTTGGCGGCATCACGAGGCGGGTTCCTGATGTATTTAGATTGCTCTCTGGAAAACTCCTGGGAGGGGCAAGGCTGCAAGTGGCCAAATTGAGAGTCTCTGTTTGGATCCCATGAATGTTGTACGATTCTTGGGTGAGCGAGGGGAAAAAAAAAAAAGACCAATTGTGAAGGGAAACTGTTGATTTAAAGGGGAAACTGTTGACTTATTGGGCTGATTTAAAGAGGCACCGCTGATTTAAAGGGGAAACCGTTGATTTAAATGGTTGATTTAAAGGAGAAACTTGATTTAAAGGGCTTATTTAAAGGGGAAACTGTTGATTTAAATGGGAACTCTTCATTTATCGATGAAAATAGCCAGCTTTGAACGAGAAACGCCGCTTATTCTTACCGAAAATACTGTCAGTTCTTAAGGGGAAGCTGTAAATCTAAAAGAAAAAAAAAAAATCAACTACTAAGAGGAAACCTTTTAAATATAAAGGGAACGGAGTCAATTCTCCAATCCCAGAAATAAATATAGGTGAAAGTAATGGACAAGCTTCTGAGAATAACGACTGGGATATATGGACGAGAGAGAGAGAGAGAGAGAGAGAGAGAGAGAGAGAGAGAGAGAGAGAGAGAAATAAAGACCATAAAAAAGGACAAACCCCTGAATAACTTGAATATAAAAAAGTCTTAAACACAGGCGAATTACAAACGCATTCAGTCTCCAAATAATAAAAGAAAAAACAAAAGAAATAACAGGCTGGAGGCCATTATAAGCCAAATATTACTCCTCGACAATAGATGCAAAAATAATGTACAGTTTGGGGCAAGAGTTAGTTGTAATCTTTCACCTCTTCTGCTTCTCCCTTCCCTCTGATGGCTGATATTACTAAACTGAAGGCCGCTTGATTTCTCTGCCCACAAGATTTTTTTTTTTTTTTCTGTGTGCTGCGTCAGGAAGGAAGGTGATGGACATGCCCTACAGGTGAAGTAGACGCAATGGAATATTATTATTTTTTTTTTTTTTTTTACTTTAACTTGGCCTAAAATTGTCATCTCTCCATCTTGAACGCTAAGCTGTCACAAGAGATGAACAGTGAAATATGATGCTAGTCACGAAGAAGCGCTGTGTAAAGGATGTAGAGCGGTAGTAGTAGTGTCTTTTACTGCCAACGAGGTCCGTGAAATATGCCAAACAAGGACGAAAATTTGGGCTAAAATAGATCGAAAAAAGAGTACAGCATTCTTACTCTCGTCCGCCACTGTACCTCGGGGAAAACATGCCGGAATCCCAATTATTGCAGTTTTTCCTTACTCGGTGCGGACGTTCAAGCCGAGTGTGATTTACAGTCGAGGGCTCAAACAGGATGAAGGCCGTTTGATATGCAAGGGCGAGCGAGGTCAGGGCTAATTAAACGTAAATAAAATGGAAAATGGGACGCCCTGCCAAAAAAAAAGGGGGGGGGGACGAGGGGAACGAAAATACTGGGTAATGAACACTACTTTTTGAATTACATACTTGGCTGGGATTCTGCACCGCTACTCTCTTCCAGCTAACATCGGACGGTTTTATTAAGATTGATGTAGTCCATAGATGCCTGAGAGTAAATACTGTCACCATTAACCCTCTCAGAGTCGGGGGAACTCTAGCATTCTGTTCCAGCTAATGCAGACAATTTTATTCAGCTGAGAATAAGTCATAGGAGCCTAAGAGAGAGAAAGAGAGAGAGAGAGAGAATCCATGATGGCGGAGGAAAGTCCATCCTAAACTACATAAAGTCGCTGAGAAGTAGCAAAGAATCAACTAGAAAACATGCATCACCATCGCTACAAATGGAACCAAATGGGCTGACTTGGCAACGCTGTGAACGGCTGGCTGCGGGGCTTACAGGAATCTCTGCAAGCCCAATGACCCTGTGAAACTGTATATTTTTGTTACACCTACCCAGGGATTCGAACGCAGGTCATGTACACGCGCTGGCAAGAGCGATTATGTACGAGTATTGCGTGAGTGCAAAGATTTTAAACATTCGGGCATCTGTGACTCACTCTCAGATGAATAAAATCGTCTGGGGTTAGCTGGATGGAACAATAGAGCAGTCCCGACCATGAAGGAGTTAATGGGATCAATATTAACACTCAGGCTCCTATACTCACTTTCAGCTTAATTTAATCGTCCGGCATCAGCTAAAATAGAATCCTAGAATCAGATCCACCATGAAAGGGTTAAGCTGAGCAACAGAAGCTAAATTATCGACAATGTAGCGAAAAATGACGTAGCATAACTAAAAAAATAATCGACAATGCAGCGAAAAATGGACGTGGCGAAAAAAGACGTAGCATTTATCAAGAGGTAACAAGGATTATCTGTTAAGCCCATTCCATTTTGTCAACTTGTACAACAGATTTCATAAATGTTGTGTAATAAATGCAATGTCAGTGGCGGATCCAGAGGGGGGGTTCCTGGGAGTTCAGAGTGTCACTATTTTTCAGCTGTCATTTTTTTTTTTTCTCATTCTTTCTATCTTTTTTTTTATTTTTAAGTCGCCTGACAAAAAATAAAATAAATACTGCCTTTCGTTAGATGAGACAGAGAATACATGATTCACTGTATGTGTATAAAATGGATGAAAGGATTAAGTAAAGCATATCGTCATTGGCATCTTGAATGACTTAGGCCGCACGGACAAAATTCTGATATATAGGAACCCCCTTTTATTGATAGCTGGATCTGCCCTTGAATATGTGCCACTGTCCTATATTTCACTGCTATCCTATTATATCCTTTTTACTCTAACTTCGCCTAAAATTACAATCTCTCCATTTTAAATGCTAAACTGCCACATTAACATTAGAATTTGATGACAGTCACGAAGAAACACAATGGTAAGGATCACGGGCGTCCGGATGGGGGGGGGGGGAGGCAAGGGAGGGCAGTTGCCCCCCCCCCTTTGGAATTCCAAAGTGTGTTTCAGTTCTTGTTCAAGGATGGTTGAGTGATTTGAATCGATTCATGCATTGTCACTTTATGCATTTGGTGTCAGTCATGTAACTCATGTAAGTATATGCCAATGCCTATATGGAGTGTGTGTATTTTGATATATTACAGCCGCACATATATGTGTAATCCTTTTATTTTGCACCCCCTTACAAAAAATCCTGTGGACGCCCCTTGAAAGGATGTAGCGCCGCAGCACTGTCCTTCTTTCTCACTAAGCTGCGTCATAACGTACGCAATTCTGGGCCAAGTTAAGGTGAAAGGAGTATAGCTCATTCTTATTCTATTTATCTCACATGAACCTTAAATTACTATACTACCTGTAATACATATCCATACATATTACGAGCAGCGATGACGCCACACTTACCACCAAATTATAAACTGCATGCATGGAAGAACAATAGCATTATTAATCAGAAAAAAATTATCATGAATTTAGTCAGGGAAATAAACGGCTTTCATCAACTATATAATTTTTAACAAGGTACTGTTTCAGTTGACATTAATTGCACGGCATATTTTTTAACAATCTGTATAAAGAAAAAGCTTAATTAAGCACAAAAAGCATGATGGCATAGTACAATGAACCTGGAAATAGTGCACCTGATGACCTCATACTAGATTTGAGTTTTTTTCCTCCTCACACAACCCCTCCCTCTTCTCTCACACTACACCACTTTCCTTTCTCACACCACAGCACCTTTCACCTTTACACCACACCACTTTCCACCTTCGTACTATATTATAACCTCTCTTTTGTCATACCACTCTATACTCTCTTGTCTTACACTATGCCATCCTCCTCACTCACATCACACCACTTTTCATCCTCACACCACACACTTCTCTCCACCCTTACATCACTCTCACCCTTTTCCACTATCATACTGTGCACGATTTTTTCTCTTCTTACACCACTCCATCCTCTTGCACCACACTACTCCACTTTCCTTGGCCACACTACATCATCTCTCACCAAAGCATCTTCGACCCATACTGACATTCCCCTCTCTACCATCACACTACCCAAGACTCTTCAATCTCACTCCAAGCCATACACGTTACCCACACCAATCCACTCTCCTCTCCCACACTAACCACCTTCCATCCCCATACCTCACACACACACACTGTTTTCCACTTTGGTTCCACACCCAACTCCACGTCATCTTCCACATTCACCAAGCCATATCAAGACGACACACACACACACACACACACACACACACACAGCCTGCTTCTCACCCCATCAAGCAAAGTTCCTGGCCCGAGAAACCCTTTTTCGTCGTGAGAAATATATTACGTCACTGTCCGTTGGCATCCGGCGGAAAGACATGACGGAAAAAAAAAAAAAGGGAGAAAAAGGAAAATGAAAGAAAGGAAATATGCACATGGCTGCGTCTGGCATATGACCACTGACTTTAAGTGCTGAGGAGAATGTAGTTAATGGGGCGGAGTCACGCTGCGCCTAAGAAGGAAAGACTTCTGCCGAGCCACTTATAAACTCAACGAGAGAGAGACAGACAGAGAGAGAGAGAGAACCGCCACAACCCCACCAGAGAACCCCCAATGAGTGAACCACCAACCCCCACCATCGGCCTCCAAGCCCTCTCTCTCTCAGGAACTCCACGGCCGTCTGTCTCCCCAACGCGACCCCTGTCTGTCAAAATCCGTCTATATCCCCGATCATCCGCGCGAAATTGTGACCGTGCCAAGTTACGCAGGGCATCAGGTCTCGTGTTGGAAGGACCGTGATATTGAAAGGTATAAATTCGGTCCGGGGCCAGAGAGAGAGAGAGAGAGATGGGGATAGAGATAGAAAGATAGATTGACAGAGATATCAGATAGGCAAATGGACGGGTGGTTGGGTGGATAGAATGCTAGTTTGACGGAGAGAGAGAGAGAGAGAGAGAGAGAGAGAGAGAGAGAGAGAATTTCGATAAACCGGCACTTTGATGGCGCTTGATCAATACCGGAATCGCGCGGGGTTGATTTTGCACCTGTAGCTCACTTCCCCAGACCCGGCTCCATTTTCGGTCCCAATCAGTCACAAAGGGAGTTCTCTATCAGCACGTTCATGCAATCCGCTGAGCTGTGCTGTGCCGTGCTGTGCTGTGCTGTGCCGTGCTGTGTTGTGCTGTACCACCCTCTCACTCTATCTCAGCGTAGTAAACTGAATCTCCTTTGAGCCGAAAATTATGATGCAGTGTGTGTGTTCATGTTTCACTTCCGCGTTGCTGTAGGACCAAACAATATTAATTCTGATCTCCCAGCAATACACACACACACATTTATTTCCGTGTTGTATTTCCTGCTATATTCCTTGGTGAGTTCCTGCTGCATTTCCTGCTGTAAACTGAAATTACTGTGGCGAAATGATGACGCTTGATTCACTTTCTGTATTGATGCGTGACTGAATACACTTTGATGATGATGATGATGATGATGATAATGATTATTATTATTATTATCATTATTATTGCTATTATGTCTTCTTCTTCTTCTCCTCATTATTATTATTATTATTATTATTACTACTACTATTATTATTATTATTATTATTATTATTATCGCTATTATTCCTTTTTGATCACTGACGAAATTGAAATATTCGGTCTTTCGTTTGTGGCCGACCCTTGCAGGATTAATGCGTCTGGCGACAGACAGAGATATAAAGCCACACAAATGGATAGGCTAGATAGATAAAGATATAGAGATACATGAATAGATAGAGAAATAGATAGACAGAAAGACAGGCAGAGAGACAGATAGATACAGATACAGACGACAGAAAATAGACAGTTGGTTACGTTTTTTATTTACCCTGTTCTCTCTATTTGCTGAGATGGAGTTAGAAATCCAGGGACTTGTCAGGAGCGTGCATGAGTCTGTGGCCCATTTCACTAAGTATGCTGTTGATTTTTTTTTCTGTACTATTCCTCTCTCTCTCTCTCTCTCTCTCTCTCTCTCTCTCTCTCTCTCTATTATTCGCTTGTTTGGTGTTTGTAATTTCTGCATTGTCATAGCTTGCGCACAAAATATACTAGCATGGCATCTGCTGAAATATGGTTGTGTGTGTGTGTGTGTGTGTGTGTGTGTGTGTGTGTGTGTGTGTGTTCGACTCTGGTCATAGACTTGAGTATCCTTTCCCTAGGGGTCCACCAGTCCCCCTACGTGCCACATACCGTCAATGTCACTGCATCGTCACTAATACCCACCGTCCATATTGAGTACACGCTCTCCATCCCATCCTTCCACCTCATTCTCGGTATCCCCCTCCACCTCATTCTTGGTTCCTCCTCCCCATCTCCCCCTCCACCTCATTCTCGATTTTCCCCTCCCCATCTCCCCCCGCACCTCACTCACATACACTACCCTCGTCGACCTCTCATTTTCCATTCTCTCTACACAGCCAATCCACAGCAGGGTACTTCTCCGAACACTTTCCAGGCGCCCACACACAAACTTAGTTAAATATCCTTGCCCATAATAATAAGTCTTCCTCGAACAAATTAACCACCGCTCTCATGTAATTAACGAGACAACAAACAAGGTGGTAGGTGGTTGGTAATTGAGTGAAGATCATAAACAACATCTTATACACAATATTACCCTCAGATATTTCATTAATCAACTTAGTTTATATAGTTACATCGCTTGGCATCTGAAGGCAGTGTTGTTCATTTTAACGCTCTTGTATCCAGGCGATATATATTTTTTCAGTTTACTCTTGCTGCAACGAGACGATTTTATTCAACCGAAGAGGTTTTTATAAAGGGTCTATCTAGTCCTTTTCATCTCGAACGGCCTATATCCTAAAGAGAAATGAAAGTCGTTTTGGGAAAGCAAGAATAAATGGACATCACCTGCCTCAGAGGTTGGGAATTTTATTTTGAATAGGGGTGGAGGTGTTCATTAATCCCATTACAACTAAGATACCCTCCTAAACTGAGAAACATAGATGGTACACCCATTTTGTTCTAATTTGGCCTAAAACTGCCATCGCGCCACCATCATTGCCGACTCGTTGCAAAAGGTAAACACTAGAATACGATGCTAATCACGAAGAGGCGCCTCGGAAAGGATGTAGAGTCATAGTATTGTCTTTTTCCTCCACTGAGCTACGTGAGAAAAGCGGCAAGTGGACGAAAATCTGGGCCAGATTAAAGCGAAACGAGTATAGTAACAAGAATAAAGCAGGATGTCACCGAATCGAAGGGGCTATTTCCCTACGTTAATAATGTCGGATGAAATTAATGAAAACAGAATACAATATGTGCAATATCGACCATCCCAGCTAGAGCGTTGCGGAGCCGGTCGTTAACCCTCTAACTGGGTAGGGCTTCTCTGTGGTGAGTCAGATCGTTAGGAGATAAAATACCTACAATTTGTCATCGCAGTGTGAAAGATTAAAGGAAAGGAGGAAATTAATTACTCCTGGTGTGTAATTTTTTCATTTGGTCACGGCTCGGAGTGTCAGTAAGAAAATATCAAAATTAGTGTCCGGGAATAAGAAAAAAACAAGTCAGAGAACGAGATGAAAGAATACGTTCTGTGGGAGCACGTGAAAACTGAGAACAAGGCTGAGGCTTTAGGTGAAGACAGGGTGAGAGGTGATAAGGTGGACGGGTGCATGAAAGCTAAGAGTGAGGTGGAAGATACGGTGGATGAGACGGGAAAGGAGGTGAAATGATAAAAGCACGCTATCACTTACCCTCGAGTAAATGTAGTCAACGCAGCTCGCAGCGTGCTTGAATGGATTCATGGAGGAATATTTACACAGAGGAATATAAACATGTTGCAGTAATGCTTTGAACTTACCGTCAGCAGAGGTGACGCGATGAGTGTGTCCATATTCGGCATCTGAGACTTCATCACAAGGTTACCAACATGATCTAGACGCTGCCGCTCCGAACATCCGAACATGCTTGCAACTTGTTCGTTACTGTGTTGTTTACATGTTGCCAGCACTTGCTTCAGCACACACGTGGACGCGCGCTAAGGTGGAAGATTACCTGCAAACAGAGAACGAAGTTATAGGATAAGTGTGCAGTATATTAAGTCCCTCTTATCAGCCACACAATAAACCAGTTCATCCGTATTATCTTACCTTGGAGCATCAGTATAAAAAATAATAATAATAGTAATAAAATAATAACTATATATACTAATGAGCTGTCGGAAAATGAAGAATGACTAAGAACGCAAGATAAATGGATTAGGATTAACCGAAGGAAATCTGTCGTTCCTACGGACTAATGTACTACTTGTTCAGCCACAATATCATAGTTCAAATTAAGAATATGTTAAAGTGTATAAAAATCATATTAATTTGTTGGTGAATAATGAAAGGAAAGAGAGAGAACGAGGCGGAGCGATAACGCAGAAGAGCAAATATGTTAGTTCATCAGCTTCATATCACTCCAAGCAGCTCCAATTCTGCTCACTGAAGAAAATGGAGAGAGAAGTGGAGGAGGAGGGGGCAGAAGGAGGAGGTGGGTGAATGTTTACGCGGAGGAGAGAGAGAGAGGGGTAGGCTGACTGGAGGGTGTGTGTCACGAATCAATTCGCGACATTTCCTTTTTGTGAGAAGCCACGAACTATTAGTGGAAAACTCACTGTGTATCGCTCAGTTAACCGTTTCTCTCTCCATTCCGGGGTATACTTTTCAAATAATTCGTCACCGTTTTCAAAAAGTGACCGATTTAATGCACGTCACTAAGTGCGCTACTGAGCGAAACAATTATTTCTTTATCGTTTGCCTCTGCTTCATTCAACCGTTAGCCACGCCTTCTTCCGGTGGCCTGTGCGTACTGCTTATGCATTATTTGAATTCAGTCTAGTGGTGGCTTTGACGGAGAGAGGTCCTGTGCTCAGAAGTGAAGAGAGGTCAGCTAGCATCCCAAGCTCCACAGAGTATCAGTTTCTCCAAACTCCTACCCCCTGGGTGATACAAAGCATTCATCGACTGGTATTTCTTTTGTGTATTTTGTAGTTTTAAGAGCTTAGTTAAGGTGTTTTTCCCTAGGCGTAAGTATTTAGCTTTTGTGAGAGTGAGCGAGTGCGTCTCATTGATTTGATTTGAAATGTAATGTTAAATTTATTTTTGTAATTAATAAATTTAACAGTTCTATTTCTTGAGCTTAATGTAGAGTAAAAATCTTGTTTCATTTCTCCATTATTAAGCTTATTTCCCATATAGCTCCTAGCTTGCATAAACGTTTGCCTTCATAACTGGTACTTAGACCAGTCTTGTATTAACTTAAAATCCGTTGTGCCAGGAGTTAATGCATCAGCAAGAACCTGATGTTATTATTATTAGTATTAGTTATTTATTGTCAGGGGTGATGTAACTTTCTCCAGAGGCTAACAGTACAGTAATTCAGCAATTGTGAGTAATTAGTCTCTGCTGTGTACTGTTGAGAAAGTTTATAAATTCTCGTTCTTAGAGAATCTTAGCAAATCAGCGTAAAGTAATCGTTGCTTGATGTAGCAAGACAATCATTGTCTCTGCTCTTCAATATTATTGAATATTATTATCAATTTAAATAATATTTAACCATTTATATCAAAATTACAGATCTATTTTAAAAACCCCGTGACAATTGGCGACCTCATTCCAGGATATTAACTCCTAGCTCTAAAGCTATTCACGAGATAGTGCTCACTCATTCATATTTAGGTATTTATCATTAAAGTTTATAGGCACAAGCTTACTAGTGTTTACCCTTAATTTAGCAAGTGAATTTTGCTTTATTAATCAATAGAATACTTAACTCGTTTATTTTTGGTAACGCCAGACGATTTTATTCGCTCCTGGGAAGTCGCCGTACCATTGTGTTTATTATTGAGTCTTCCCAGTCATTTACATTTTTTATTTATTCTTTGCCAGTTAACTGGATAAGACTGGTCACCACTAGCTTGTGTCTGTACTCTTTACTTTTGTTTATTAGTATTCGTCGCTAAGCAGTCAGTACTCAATTTCGGTTTGCTTAATAAAACTAGCGAAATGGCTACTACTGTATTTTTACAGGAAGCCAAAGAAATGGGTCTTTCGGACCCAACCGAAATTAAAGAGTATATACTCTCACGGCATAATCAGGAGCAGCAGCGCGAGAATGATGCCCGTGAAGAGCGTAAGATTCAGCGCGAATACGAGCGAGAACAGCGCGAACACGAGCAGAAACAACGCGAGCTCGAGTTAGAAAAAGAGCGAGAACAGCGCGAACACGAGCGAGAACAGCGCGAATACGAGCGTGAACAACGAGACAAAGAACGAGAACATGAACTTGAAGTGCTGAAGCTCAAGCGAGATTCCTTGGCTTCAGACACGTCTGGTGCAGTTGGTCAAAGCTCCACGAGCGTTCTCCCTGCACATGTCCTGGCGACCCCACGCATCAAGCTTCCTTCATACAAGGAAAGCGAGCGAATCGAGCCGTACATAGCTCGTTTTGAGGACATGGCAGACTTATATCAACTGGATGAGGCAGCTAAGCGGCTTCAGTTTCTTAGCCTATTTGAGGGCCCTGCCCTCGATATTCTCCACAGAATTCGTGGAGACAATCTCACATATGAGATGATGAAAGCTGCACTCATTAAGGCGTATGGTCTCACAGTAGACGACGCCAAAGTTCAGTTCATGCGAGCTCGTCTCCAAGACAAGGAGACAGCTGTTCAGTTCCTTGATCGTCTCACAGCTTACTTAAATGAGTGGATGGAGAAAGATGAAACTCCTTCCACGCGTGAGGGGATAATTGACCTTATGCTGCGTACACAGCTAGAGAGGTCGTGGCCTGCTGAGCTCATAGCACAGCTTAAGATCTGCCAGGTGAAAGATGCCAGCCAAATGGCAGAGAAGGCTGACGCATTCTTTACTGCATACGGGTATCAAGCTCGTAAGCAAAACACCTGGAGCAGAAAAGATACTGCCAAGTCTGGGAAGCCGTCTCAGACTGAATCCCAGCACCAAGGCCGTTCTCAGAACAATGGCCAAGGTCCAAAACCGCAGTGGAAGGACCAGGGGCAAAACACTCAGAAACCTGAGTGGAAGAGGTACAACAAGTACCCTAACCAGCAGCAGTATCAGCCACGCAACCGACCGTCGGGACAAACTTTTCCACCACCAGCTCAAAAGAGGCAGGAAGCGAATGCAGCCTTCATTCCTCAGCAGCAGCCTGGTGGTCACGTCCCTACCAGTGTGGGTACTTCCCCACAGTTCACAAGTCCCACAGTGACAGTGAACCCCCCTCCACAGATGGCCAATGTTCCATCTTCTCAAGTATATAACCCTCAAGGCACAATGTTTGCCACATCAATTCAGCAGCCTCATGAGTGGCTAGCTGCTTCCTCCACAGGCCCTCCCACAGGTGACAGTACCTTCCTTGTTCAGCCAGGGTTTGTGGGAGACATTCCTGTGAAGGTCCTGAGAGACAATGGTTCCTCAGGTTGCTCTGTCAAGCAGAGTCTAGTTCGGCCTGAGCAGTATACAGGTTGACAGATCCATGTAAGCCTTATTGATGGATCAGTGAGATTGTTCCCTGAGGCATGTATCCAGGTGGCATCTCCATTTTATACTGGTATGACACTTGCAGTTGTCATGCCAGAGCCTCTATTTGACTTAATAGTAGGCAATATTAATGGAGTCAAGGATAGTTGCTCCGATGGCGCTACTCAGACTTCGGCTGCTGCGGTGACACGAGCCATGACTGAGGCTCCAGACTGTGTCACCCCAGTGATCATTGAATCGCCGCAAGATCTGATGTGCAGTCAACTTGTTGTACAAGAACAACATTCTGACCCGACACTTGCTGCCGTGCGGAATAAACAAAAGGGTCGAGTGATTAAGTATTCCGCGGGAGGTCGAGCCAAGTTCCTTCACCAAACAAGGACGGCTCTACCGTGAGTCACGAACACCCGAGGGCGAGGTTCGACTGCAGTTTGTCGTTCCCGCCAAGTACCGCCCAGCAGTGTTACAATGGGGTCATTGTCCAGCCTCAGGAGGTCACCTGGGCAAAAGGAAGACCCAGGGCCGTATCCGAGCTGACTTTTTCTGGCCAGGGATGGGACGGGACATAGATAGTTTTGTCCGTTCTTGCAGTGTGTGCCAAAGTATCACCACTAATCAAGGACATGCCCTTCCTGTGCCATTTGTAACTACACCTGTAATCTCTGAGTCAGTTGAGAGACAGGGTAGTGGTGAAGAGGGTGCAGACCTGATGTCTCGCCCATTGGCCCCACAGGACACATTATGTCCAGGGCCTGTACATACATATTATGTACCGTAAGTTAAGGGGGAAGTTGAGAGGCGACTTGAGGCTATGGAAGACCCAAGTTTGCATAAGGATTCTCAGCTTCCCGGTACTAATAGAAGTACTGTAGGTTAAGGGGGGAAGTTCGAGAGAGAACTCCGCAGTGGCGACTTGAGGCTATGGAAGACCCAAGTTTGCATAAGGATTCTCAGCTTCCCGGTACTAATAGAAGTACTGTAGGTTAAGGGGGGAAGTTCGAGAGAGAACTCCGCAGTGTCGACTTGAGGCTATGGAAGACCCAAGTTTGCACAAGGATTCTCAGCTCCCCGATACTAATATAAGTATTGTAGGTTAAGGGGGAAGTGCGAGAGAGAACTCCGCAGAGGCGACTTGAGGCTATGGAAGACCCAAGTTTGCACAAGGATTCTCAGCTCCCCGATACTAATATAAGTACTGTAGGTTAAGGGGGAAGTGAGAACTCTGCAGAGGCGACTTGAGGCTATGGAAGACCCAAGTTTGCACAAGGATTCTCAGCTCCCCGATACTAATATAAGTATTGTAGGTTAAGGGGGAAGTGCGAGAGAGAACTCCGCAGAGGCGACTTGAGGCTATGGAAGACCCAAGTTTGCACAAGGATTCTCAGCTCCCCGATACTAATATAAGTACTGTAAGTTAAGGGGGAAGTGAGAACTCTGCAGAGGCGACTTGAGGCTATGGAAGACCCAAGTTTGCACAAGGATTCTCAGCTTCCCGATATTAATATAAGTACTGTAGGTTAAGGCACAGGTTGAGGACCCGTGTGCGGTTCGAGGCTATGGAAGACCCGAGTTTGCACAGGGATTCTCAACTTGCCGACCATAATCGTGTGCTAAAATTAATGGCGACCTCGAGTGTACTTTTCATAGCATGTACTGACTGCTAGGCAGAGAGAGTAATTGTAACTTAATAAAATTTTGTCTCATTGACACTTTTGATGCTCCACCTTAATTGGTTTTGCAGGTTCAGCAATGGGTGTAGCAGTTTTGCTGTGCGGGCCAGCCGATCGTCTGCCGCACGCTGCCACCTCTTCTCCTCTGCCTTCGTCATCGCTATATATTATTTACTGTGTCATTTTACACGTAGGTACAGTTACACTGCAACTGTCACACCTACACTGTGTATTACATACATCACACTACACAACAATTAGTTGTCAGTGTAAATGTAGCGACTTTTCGCTCAGTTTGACCTGAGTACAGGATTTTCACCGTCGTCACGGAGTTTTTCCCTCAAGCTTGCTTCTATTAACGTAAATACGAGGTTTTCACTCACTGGCGACTGCGATTTTCTCCTGTAGCAGGATAGCACACACCACAGTGTGAATCTTGTGTGACTGAGTTAGGATTTATATGTATGTATATTGAAATCTTTCTTCTGAAGGAAGAAAGATTTAATTTTCATGGGGCGTAATGTCACGAATCAATTCGCGACATTTCCTTTTTGAGAAGCCACGAACTATTAGTGGAAAACTCACTGTGTATCGCTCAGTTAACCGTTTCTCTCTCCATTCCGGGGTATACTTTTCAAATAATTCGTCACCGTTTTCAAAAAGTGACCGATTTAATGCGTCACTAAGTGCGCTACTGAAGCGAAACAATTATTTCTTTATCGTTTGCCTCTGCTTCATTCAACCGTTAGCCACGCCTTCTTCCGGTGGCCTGTGCGTACTGCTTATGCATTATTTGAATTCAGTCTAGTGGTGGCTTTGACGGAGAGAGGTCCTGTGCTCAGAAGTGAAGAGAGGTCAGCTAGCATCCCAAGCTCCACAGAGTATCAGTTTCTCCAAACTCCTACCCCCTGGGTGATACAAAGCATTCATCGACTGGTATTTCTTTTGTGTATTTTGTAGTTTTAAGAGCTTAGTTAAGGTGTTTTTCCCTAGGCGTAAGTATTTAGCTTTTGTGAGAGTGAGCGAGTGCGTCTCATTGATTTGATTTGAAATGTAATGTTAAATTTATTTTTGTAATTAATAAATTTAACAGTTCTATTTCTTGAGCTTAATGTAGAGTAAAAATCTTGTTTCATTTCTCCATTATTAAGCTTATTTCCCATATAGCTCCTAGCTTGCATAAACGTTTGCCTTCATAACTGGTACTTAGACCAGTCTTGTATTAACTTAAAATCCGTTGTGCCAGGAGTTAATGCATCAGCAAGAACCTGATGTTATTATTATTAGTATTAGTTATTTATTGTCAGGGGTGATGTAACTTTCTCCAGAGGCTAACAGTACAGTAATTCAGCAATTGTGAGTAATTAGTCTCTGCTGTGTACTGTTGAGAAAGTTTATAAATTCTCGTTCTTAGAGAATCTTAGCAAATCAGCGTAAAGTAATCGTTGCTTGATGTAGCAAGACAATCATTGTCTCTGCTCTTCAATATTATTGAATATTATTATCAATTTAAATAATATTTAACCATTTATATCAAAATTACAGATCTATTTTAAAAACCCCGTGACAGTGTGGCTGATTAGTTTTTCATAATTCAGAGGCCTGAGACGATTTAAGAGAATCATGTGGAGGATTATTTGCCAGAACCAATCTCCAGCATAAATGTCTGTAAGATTAACGTTTAGCATAACTAGAATAATTCGAGAGAGATGGTAGTATAAGGGGCGTTGGGTAAATGGAGATTATGTACGTGTCTGCTCCCCACCTTAAACTTAACCTTAATGATAACAAAGGGATTTATAAAAGATGTGTGAAGTAAGAATATTTGGTGATCAAAGAGAGAGGGGTATGTGCCTAGACAGTAGGTTTACATGGAAAGAACGGATATGAAAAAGTTGGTGAAAAGTGTAAGTAGGTGAGTCTGGGAAAGGAGGGAGGAAGCGTGGAAGGAAAAATGGTAAAGTACGGAAAGTAGGAGAAAAAAAAGTTTGGAAGTTTAGGAAGAATGAGAACTGACGAAGGATAGAAGCAGTGGGATGATGTATTTATTAAGCTGAGTACGAGAACGGCTGCATCCCTGTTTTAACGTGGCAGTCGGTAAGATGGTGTCTCTTCCATAATACATCTTGAAGCCAGTTTTGTGTGGATCGTTCGGCCATTTAGGTGAAGCCAAGATTTCGAAAGCTTGGAAGGTGGGTAGAAGGGTGTATCATTCGTTATGCTGGGCACTTTGCGTTAACAATTCTCCTGTATTTTTTCCTTGTCCAATTTTTCTTTCTGAACCTGTCCCACACCAAGTATTAGTGGGAAACAGGATTAGAATGATGATGACTAGGGAACAGGATTAGACTTATGATGACTGACCTTCCAATACCAGTACAGGAGCAAACCAGTACACCTTCAATACACCAGTACACATAGAGCTATAAATTACTCACGATAGCTATATATTGGCAAGTACATTGGTGAAAAAATTACAGGTGAGAAAATTAGTGAAAAAAATTATAGCAAAACCAGTATGTAATAAAATAACGCAAATCAATATATAATTACGATATTCCTCTCTCCCTCGTTGACCATTCCCAGGAGAACACACTGAAGAGCACATACGTGGGGTTTAATTTCAGTAATTGCACGCCTCTCTCTCTCTCTCTCTCTCTCTCTCCTGGTGGCATTATATTGTTGTATTAATGTACTGCGATGCTGATGTTTTACTAACGTGTCACCCTCACAACTGCAACCCTCTACCATTACCACAACCACAATCACAGTCGTAACCAGCACCACAACCACTATCAGAATCAGAACCACAATCGCAACCACAACCGTAACTAAACCACAACCAGTCACAACCACCACCATAATCACACGCACAGTCAAAATCAAATCACTGCCGCCACCACCACAATCACATCACAACCACAACTATAGGTTCTTGGATGCAGTGGAAGTCTTGTGATTCTAACTATGATTAAAAAGGCTTCTTTGTGCTACAGAGGGATGCCTTCACGTGGTGGCACTAATATAAGAGCGGTTTTGATGCCTGATTATATATACGTCTCTGTCTCCCTCCCCGTCCCCCGAATGAAGGATGGAGGACAAGCAAGATAAGAGCAATTTCAGCCTGCAGTCCAACGGGTTAAGGCTTCGGAAGATCCCACAACAACAACAACAACAACAACAACAACAACAACAACAACGACGACGACGACGACGAGACTACCTAACACCTTTCTCTTTCCAGTTTATGTTTACATCCGGCGCATTAATACATTCTTCAAAGTGATTTAAACAAGCTATGTCGATATGAAAGACACAGAAATTATGCATACACAGTAAATACATTAAATAAGTCGTTAAGAAGGATGTGATAAGACAGCCAGTTAAGCCGACGTGAAGAGGCTTTTATCCCACGTAACACAACCCCTAAGTGACTTAAGGTGAGAAGGGGTGACATGTGATGACCTCTTGGTGTGGGAGAGGGTGTAGGGTCCACATTTACATACTTTATTGGGGTTAAAGTCGTGTACAAATCTGAATATACTTTTATCTTTACTAATACATTCCAAATTTAACCTAGAGTGAATATCGAGGTGAGGAGAAAAAGAGGGAGAGGAAGACGAAGAAGAGGATGAAGGAAAAGACAAAGACAAAGAAGAGGAGGGGGAGGAAGAAGAGGAAAAAAAAGAAAAAACGAAGAGGAAGAAAAAAAGAAAATGAGAAAGAACGGAAAACAAAAAGATTTCTGATAAGTTCCATATTTACAAACCTTCCTGAACTTTATTTGTGCATACGAGTGTCTGTTTATGCTTCTGTTCGCACTCATACACTTCACAGTCAGAATTATAGTGAATACAGAACTGAAAAAAAATATGAAAACAATGCTACTTTTGGTATGATTCAAATATACAAGCATTACCAAGTTGAATATGTGTATTTAAATGCTTGTCTATACTTTTGAAAACATACAATTCACAACCATACTAGAGTGAATATTAAAGTTAATAATACAAAAAAAAATCAAACGAATTCCGACAGCTACTTAGCCGCTCATGAGTCTGGTATACTCTGAGGACATGTTAAGCTCCATGATAACTACCAATCCACGATATGAGGCACAGGAAGGGTTATAATGCTGCCTCTCGCTTCCCGGGCCCCTCATCATCCCGGCTGCGCACTCCAATTTCATTACCTCCCTTAGTCTGCAACTATACTCCCTCCATTTTAACTTGCCCTAAAATTGCCATCATTCCACCTTGAGTTGTAGCATAATATTAACCCCTATATTACAAAGGCGTGTTTGGATTCACTCTGATCCGGCCACCAACTGACGATTTTATTCTAGTCAGGAGGGATTTATAGAAGTGAAGGGGTTATGGAAGGCTGTATCCAACCCATCCAGTTCGAAAAATCCATCCTGGGCTGAATAAAATCGTCATGAAGCAGCAGGAGTAAAATTATAATAATATTCCTGAGGTGAATGGGTTAACACTACAATATGGCAAGTTACGAAAAAGTGTTACAGGAGAAAAAATGTAGAGCCGTAATATTTTTTCCCGCCACTGAGATGCAAGGAACTGTAAAAGGACAAAAATATGAGAACTGAATATCATCACCATCATCATCCATCTAACATCCAATAATGAAATAGGACTGTTAATAAAAAGAGGCAACTAACGAACTGAGATGTTTACACGCATAAATTCAACGTGGAAATTACGAAACAAAAATCTGTGTTGCTATATATATCTTCTCCATCACACGGACGATGTTTAGATTTCATTCATGGCAGCTTCTGGCCCCAAAATATTAACTGTTTTAGGAGGTGGATTAGTATTCAGTATCCACTTTGACGTGGCCTAAAATTGCCATCTCTCCATCTTCAGTGCTGAGCCGTAAAAGATTAACACATATGTAGGATACGATGCTATACTCTTTTTACTGTAACTTGGCTTAAAATTGCCATCTCTCCATCTTTAGTGCTGGGCCGTAAAAGATTAACACAATTGTAGGTTATGATGCTATACTCTTTTTACTCTAACTTGACCAAAAACTGCATCTCTCTATCTTGAATGCTGAGCTGCATGAAGAGATGAAAACAAAAATAGGATGCTAGTCATGAATAAGTGCCATGGAGGAAGTAGAACCGTAACATTTTCTTATTCTGTCATTGAGCTACATAAAATAAACAGCAAAAGAATGAAAACATGGGCCAAGTTAAGGTAAAAAGAGTATAGTCATGATATGGAAAGAATGTAGAGTCGTATTATTTTACTATTCTGCCACTGAGCAACGTAAACTAAGCTGCAAAAGAACAAATTATTTCGCCAGGTTAAGGTGGATAAACTATAGACAAATATGATTAACAAAGACATAAGAAGGATCCTGCTGGCGTGTAATTTTCTGCTCACCCACTTGTAAAGCTGCTAGTGTCTGCTTTTAGTCGACTTTTACAACGTGCTGGCAGTATTTTTTCTCCACTACCCTCACACACACACACACACACACACACACACACACACACACACAGGAAGAGAGAGAGAGAGAGAGAGAAGAGTTTACAGCTTCCTTTCTCTACTTTTCCCTTCAGTACAAAATGAGACACACTCCCCTCCGTGAGAATTATTCCACCCATGACCGAAATAAACTGAAATACTCCCTTTCAACTAAAACTATTCCATGGTATTCAGCTGAAAGTTTGAAGTAAGAGTCTGAAATGCTA
>NC_137008.1:63335048-63472548 GCF_032717465.1 Coenobita brevimanus
AAAACAGAGAAGGATATGTGATGAGAAAAAAAATGATGAAAGACAGATTTGAGAGGAGAGAGAACAAGAGGAGAAGAGATGAGGGGAGGAGGTAGGGAGGAAAATGAGAACATGAATGACAAAAAGAAGGAACAAAAGAAAAATAGAAGAAAGAAGGATATGCGAAGAGAAGAAAGGAGGAAACGAAAAGGGGGAAAAAAAAGTAGGGATATGCCTGACAGGATGAAGAAAATAAACAGAAGAGGAGAGGAGAAAGCAGAAGAGAAATTATGACTGCAATGAAAGGGTTAAGTAATGCTGTGTCACAACGTTAACTGAAGTCCTGAAGATAACACTGATAAACGAGGGACAAGGACACTGTAAACTGACCAAAAAATAAAATAAATAAATGGCAGGAAATAAGCTGACAATATGATCCTCCAGTCACAATAATTTCTTCCTCGGAACACTACGAAATATTCTCAAGTGTCAGCCTCGCAGCCAAGACTCTAGATGTCACGCAAGTAGCTAGAGTAGGAAACAACAGAATCTTTGAGCAGAATAATGAAAAAATTACAAATCCTGACCTTTCGCTGTTATGGACGCATTTTTGTGCATGATTTAGGCATATAATAGGTGCTTTTTTTTCGGAGAGGGGGGGGGAGGCGTAACAGCCAAAGAGATGAAACTACAATATAAGAATCTGCCTAATTCTTTCGTTGCTATAGAGGAACTTATGTATTCTCCTTAGGTTTACAAAGGGCTGTTTTGTAATGCCATGGAAATTTTACGAGTCAAAGAGTTAAGTCACGAGAATCCACACAGGGAATAGGAAATATGAGAGAGGAAGACAGTGGAAGCTAATGCAAGCCTGTGTGGGGAGAGAGCATACAAGATGTCGCAAGGAAGAGGTAAGGCAAGTGTCAAAATACTGGAATTAAGAAATGGTCAAAGAATCAGCACAAGACAAAGATTTGGCTAAACCCTTCATGTTTTTTTCTAATGCAAGGAAGAAGGAACCAAAGTTGGAGAACGTATCTTTATATTTGGTTCTTACTATCTCATGATTATTTGACTTAGCTTTTGAGATAAGCAAGAAGTAATGCAACAGCTAATATGCTAAAATTAGGCGATGGTTTGAGACTGTGTAAGAAATGGAGAACTGACAAAATCATTACTTAAAAGGGGTGTTATTAGATCTTACGTTTGCCATCTCCAGACGATTTATTTCAAGTTTGGAGATACGTTTCGGACTGGGGAAGTTTGGTAATAGCCTCCATTAATCCCTACACCATGAGAGATCTCCCTTGTAACTAAATATTTGCGTTTAGCGGTGGCCTGATTAAAATTAATGTGTAAATGTACTAGCTATGGGAGCATCGGGGTCCTCTGGTTAATGCCCTTGGTGTGGTGTGGTGTGTGTGAAGGTAGTGCGGCGTGATATGGTGTGGTGTGGTGTGATGTGTAAGCGTGATTTAGTGCGGTGAGATTTTGGTGTGGTGTGGTTTCGCTTGTTGCTAAGGCTGTGCAGCACCTCGCTTCAAAATCAATAATGAGGGAAACACAGACTAAGCCACTCCTGCAGATGCTCTCGAATCTAACAATAGGTCATCGAAGTGAAGGCGTTAATGAAGACAGGCACCTGAACCATTACGTGCAAGGATTTAGTTCGTACGATTATACAAATATCACTAGCCAGACTCTGCAATACTTCCGTAAATTTTCAACTGGAAAAAGATTTAACAAGATAATTTTCAAGCCACTGATACTAGGATTTCCCTCAGCAGAGCAAACACAATATCGTCTGGCTTTTGTTTGTTCCCAGTACCTAAGAGAGTCATAACAACAAAATTGTTAATGATAAACTTGATGAATTTTTACCTCAACCACGGATCCGGTTACTGTTTCGTTTAGAGATAATATTGTGCTTATGCGTAGAAACTGGGCAAAGTACGCTAGACTGCCGAATTATACTTTAGATTCATGTGGATGCTGCCTCTAAAAACAACATGCTATGAGATAAAAGAGAGTTATGCGCCTTCAATAACAATAACTGTTTCTTGCTATTGTTACTGCCATCCCAGTGCGCCAAACCGAAATGCACCGCCGAGGAAGGTAAAATGAAAGCGCACAGAAAAGAAGATTCTCGCGGGATACAGCCTGGCACAAAAGTTCATCTTGTATTTTACAGGTCTACTTCACACCTTGGGTCATGTCCGTCACTTTCCTCCCTGATGTATCATATCAAAGAGAACGTCTATGGGGAGAAAAAACATGCCATTCCCCTCCCAGCTATAGAATATTCACCAGCAGTGAGGATTGAGAGGCAGAGAGGTGAAATAGCAGGCACCGAAACATCCCAACTTCCCAAGCATCTCTCAGCTTCGGAATATTCGCCAGCAAACGAGAGTGAAAAGCGGAAGAGGTGTAACACTGGGCAAGAGGAAAACGAACAGCAGAATAGGTGAATAGTCAGGAGAGTGGAAAAGGAGAAACAGAGGAGATGAAATTATAAGCTAGTGGAGAGTGAGAAGTAGAATATATTACACGAGCGGAAAGTGAGACGCAGAATAGGTAATTTATTAGGTGAGTTGGAAGAAGAGAAAAAGAGGGACAATACTACTCGGCGAGGGGAAAACGAGAAGTACAAAGGGTGAAACGTCAGGTGAGGAGAAAGTGAGAAGCAAAACATGTAATACATCAGTAATCAGCAGAAACGGTGGAACATTTGGCGAGATGGAAGTGAAAAGTAGGCAAGATGAAAGTGAAAAGGCGATATGGAAGTGAAACGTAGAGGAGATGAAAGTGGAAGGTAGGCGAGATGGAAGTGAAAAGTAGAGGAGATGAAAGTGGAAGGTAGGCGAGATGGAAGTGAAAAGTAGAGTTAATGAAATATTAGACGAACTTCTGCCCCTCTGACCGCGAACAAACACGAAAATTAGATATTCGTTTATCCCCTTCGTCCAGTCTAACCCTCTGTCTCTCGCCCTCGTGCAACATAGATGCCTCGATGCATTATTGCCTGAGATGTGGACAAAGTTTCTGGCGGGAAGTTGGGGATGTGGTATATATTTGGAAGGGTAATGAAAGATCTCTCTCTCTCTCTCTCCGTGTGTCAATGAAAGGAGCCTTACCTTTCTCTCTCTTGGCCTTTCTCATCTTCTTGTCAATTAAAGGTGTGTTCTCTTTAACCCTGCCCTCCTTTACTCGTCTCTCATTTTTTCTGGTATAGACTGCAGCTGTTTAATTCCGTATTTTTCTCTGTTCTCTTCTTCCCCTCCTCTCTCCAATCTCTGTCTGCTTTCTTCTCCTCCTCCACTCTTCCTCCTCCTCCTCTCCCTCTTCTCCGTCTTTTCTCTCTCTCTCTCTCCTCCTCCTCCTCCTTTCCATCAACGTCGTTTCAAGCTTTATTATTCTTTTTTTTTTTCTCCTCCAACTCCCAGTCTCCCCCCCCTCCCTCCAGGAGCACGAGAGTGTTAATACTGTATCAGTGTATCCATTAACCTTCTCATGGTCGCGTCAACTCTAGTATTTTATTGGTGTGGTATTTTATTCGTTCTACCACCAGACGATTTTACTCAGCTGAAGTCATGGGAGCCTGACAGTGCTGACAGTCACAAATACCCGTCTCATGATCGGAAACACACACACACACACACACACACACACACACACACACACACACACACACACACACACACTTTTCTAGCTTAACAGACGGACCATAAGATTGGAGTGAATAACTGTGTTCTGAAAGCGTTAAATTCTGAAAACAAAATAATTGACGGTAGTAGTACTAGCAGTAGTAGTAATAGTAGTAGTAGTAGTAGTAGTAGCTGTTGTATAAATAATAATAATAATCATCATCATCTTCATTATCATCATCATCAATATTATAATGATCCGATTTCTGTATATTCCTTTGTTTATTTGTTTGTTACGGTAAAACAGCAAACACAGCGCACCGTAACGTAATTTTTGGTAGAGCAAGGTACCGTCAAAATGCTCCAACTTGAAGAATGAAACAATTTCCAGTCCAATCGGGCTACCGGTTCCCGAGTTCTGTCTCATTTCTGGCCTTTTGACATCGAGCGGAGGCAGCCGAAGGCGGCCTTTGAGCGAGTAGTAATAATAATAATAATAATAATAATAATAATAATAAAACAAGACACAATAACAATAAAAATATTATACTATTCATCATCATCATCATCATCACCATCATAAGACAGGCTGGCTATGCGCCTCCTCTCATATCGTCCCACTTACCACTTAATCCTCAAACTTCGTAACTTCCCACTTGTTCCAGAAATTCAAGAATCACCGACTTGAGATGAAAATGCTTACTTACGCTGAAGACACCCACTTAAGCTGACACCTGTACCTTTAAGCTGATTAAAAACTTCCCTCCGCCCAGTACACCAGCTATACTTACAAACTTATATTTTCCTGCCTTCACTTAACACATTTACATTTTTTCACTTTATTTGTGTTATCTCTAGACGATGTTATTCAATTTACTGAGAAGTGTGGATATGTAAAACTCAAGGTTGTATTCCTAAAAATTAAATCATAAAGTGGAGTGCAAACACCTAATTTTTTAAGGTTATTTATGGAACGCCTGTGGTTTTTACGTATGGTTAGCCTGCATCCCACACTACAGAACGCAGTTAGCAGGCACAGGGAAAGGCCAGATACGTTCACTGTCCGGTAGGCTACTTCAAAAATCATCGTCAGTTTTTTGGAGTCTGCATCCCACTTGAGAGAGAGAGAGAGAGAGAGAGAGAGAGAGAGAGAGAGAGAGAGAGAGAGAGGAAAAGAAGTGGGGGAGAGAAAAAGTGGGGAGAAAAAAGAGAACCTGTCATCTCTTCATCCACACCAGCAGCTTTAACACTTGTCCATCTCCCCTCCCCTCCCCTACCCCACCCACACACCCCCACAGCTCGTAAACTTATCAACATCCCTTCACTCCCCCCCCCTCCCTCTTTCTCTCTCCCCTACCTCGCCTCCCCCTCTCCCTCTTCCCCTCCCAGACCCTCTCCTCCCCACCGCCTCTTCCTGCACTTTGCCACTCATTCATCAGTCTTGTTTTTCATCATTTTCATCTGATAACTTATCTTTAACCTTATTTTTGCTGCCATTATGCGACTTTCTTCAGCTAAGGATAACACACACACAGACACACAGACACACACACACACACACACACACACACACACACACACGCTTATCTCTTATCACCTTTCCCTTCCTCCAACCTCCACCCCCTCCTTTACCACACACACCTGCCTCCGTCTCACTCCCTAAGCACACACACACACACACACACACACACACACACACACACACACACACACACCTGTCTGCTTCTTTCTGCACATATACACCGCTTATCCAAACAAATCCTGAATCAGTTGTTTGTCCTCTCTTTCCACCCTTCCTCACAAAAATACATTTCAGTGTCATCACCTCTTCCCGTCCCCCTCTAAACACACACACACACACACACACACACACACACACACACACACACACACACACACACACACACACACACATCTCAATCCCTTCACTCCTACCTGGCGACTCTTTTATTTTCCCCCCTCTCCTTTCCACACTTTCAGTTCTTACACACATCCACATTGCAAACACACAGCTATTGAACTCACGACCCCCTCCTGGCACTGTGCATTGTTATGGCTGTCAACTCATTCCCCTTCCTTTACTTCCCCAGACTCTACCTCACAAACACACACAAAAAACACACACACACACACACACACACACACTAGCACCCCCCCCACACACAAAAAAAGACACACACACACACACACACACACACACACACACACACACACACACACACACACACAAGCACCCTCACCCCATCCACATACACGCATTGCTGTCAGTCTTTTTTCCCCCTCCACACACACAGCTGTCAAACTCATTCCCTCCTCCCCACATACGCAGCTTTTATGCTTGTACCCGTCAAACACACCCTCCACACCCCGACCCCCAAATGGAAAAAGTGGAAAAAAAAAAGAATGGAAAAAAAATGTACAAAGCAGTTCCCACCCTCCCAATTTCAGCCTATCAAAATGGAGATATTTTATACTATATGGCGAGTGCTCAGTATGTTTCGCATACTCTTGAGTCACCCTGTAAATGGACTTGGCGATTTCGTTAACACCTCTTCCTAAGCAATTTATTCTGCATATGAAACCTTGTTATTTTTTTCTATCCTATTCCTGCAAAAGAGGCTGATAATAGAATGAAATGAATTACAAAGAAATATGCCCTCGTAATATGCAAAATAAATCGCCATGGAAGAGGTGCTACGGAGGCTACAATATTACTCAGAATACTATAATATATGTATTGTAGATCCCACGGATAGTACTCATTTTAACTTCTTTCCTGTGTGATTATTTTCTTGTTGGCACTAATATTTCGGACACACCATTCGCTACGGGGCTCAAAAATTGTACGAAATATAGATCTATTGTTTGGTGTATCTATTTTATTTTCTACTACTATCCCCTTCAGTAGGATGACGTTCCCTTTAGCCCTGACACCACTAGACGATTTTTATTCAGTTCAGGGGATTTTTTGTTCCAGTGAAGGGGTCAGTGAAGGCTGTAATCTTCCCCGGATCAAATCAAGTCTACCCCAAGCTGAATAAAATCGTCTGGAGGTAGCAAGTATGTAATAACAAATATGTCATTGGACTGAAATGGTTTTATCTTCCTGGCACAAATATTGCTTTTATGGCATTAATACTTCTCGAAACATACCTTCGAAATATTGCACGTAACTCTCGCCAACTTTTATATGCAGGATTCTTTGGTTACTGGGAAAATCAAACTTAATTTTCAGCTAAACTACAATTATCAAGGTCTAAAGGAATGATTATCTGATACTTTAAATCTTGCCTGACGCTGCATCTCGAGAAATCGCTTGAAAAAATTACAGATGGATTTTTTTTTTTTTTTTTCTGTGCTATCATCTTCCTCACCTGTTTTTTCAGTCCTTCACTTTCCAAAATCTATCTTTCTTTGTATTTTATTTTAACTTGTTCCTTTTTTTTTTTATCATCCTCTCATTTATTCCTTTCAGTTGTTTTTCTTTTCCTTTTTTATAATATCTTTTCATATATTTTATTACCATGTTTTTTTTTGTTTTTTTATTCCTTCATTTTTCTCTACGTCTTGTCATATCTTTCCACCAATTTTTTCTTGTTTTTCGTCATGTTTCTCTCCATGTTTTCTTTATATATTTCTGGTCTCTCCTTCCTAGCCATCTGCTTCCCCCTCTTCCTTCTATCCATCTTTTCTCGCTTTTTCTCTATTCTGGCCTCTGCTCTCTCTCTCTCAGTCTCTCTCATATTCTCTTCGTCTTCTTCCTTTTCCTTTATTCCTTCTATTACGCATTCTCTCTGTCGCATTTTTATTTCTCACAATTTTTCGTCTACTTCCTCGTTTGCTGTCCAGTATTGCTCTTTCTCTTTCCTATATTTATTTTCAGTTTCTCCTTCCAAACCATCTGCCTCCCTCTCCCTCCCTCCTATCCACCACCTTTCCTCTCCATTTTTTCTCTCTTTTATATTCTCGTTCCTGTATTCTCTCTCTCTCTCTCTCTCTCTCTCTCTCTCTCTCTCTCTCTCTCTCTCATTGATTTTCTTTATTTTTACTCTTTTATCTTCCTCTCTCTCACTTCCTTTTCCCCTTTACATTCTATTTCTCGATCCCTCCTTTCTGATTCTCTCTCTCTCTCTCTCTCTCTATCAGTCTCTTTTATCTCAGGTTTCTCTCCTCTTTTTATTTAACTTTACTTTTCTTCTGTTTATCTTTGACGCATTTATTTTTATTATATTTTTCCCTTCCTGTTTCCTTCTTTGATATCGCTCACACATTCTTTTTAACCTTTGGCCTTTCACTTTCTTTTTCCTCTACGCTCTAGTTCTCTCTCTCTCTCTCTCTCTCTCTCTCTCTCTCTCTCTCTCTCATACACACACACCACTTTTCTTTTTCCCTTCCTCCTCCTTCTTTTTTTTTCCTACTTCTTTGTCTGCTTTTTCTTCTTCCTTCTCTTCCTCCCGCTCCTCCTCCTCCTCCTCCTCCCATTCTTCTTCTCTGTAAATATTCTCCATACTTCCAGGAACTTCTTTACCCCGCCTCTTCCTCCTCCTCCCTCTTCCTCTTCCTAATCCAGCACATTCTATTTTCATTCTCTCTCTCTCTCTCTCTCTCTCTCTCTCTCTCTCTCTCTCTCTCTCTCTCTCTCACACACACACACATCTTTCTCCATTCCCTCTCTCTAGCTTTTTCTCAAACATTTCTTTCCATCGCTCCCGTCTATAGCCTCGATCACTTTCTTACTCCACCTCTCTCTCTCTCTCTCTCTCTCTCTCTCTCTCAGTGGCATCGTTATCTCACGTTCTCTCCCCCCCTTCCTTTCTTACTTCCTACTCAGCCTTTCCCCCCTCCTTCCTTCTTCCCTTCACTCCCTCCCTTCAACCCCTTCCTTTCTGATTAACCTCTCCCCCTCCTCTCTTTACCCTCCCTTCCCTCCCCCTTTCTTCCCCTCCCCTCTCCCCCTCTACCTCCCCTCCCCTCTCCCTTTCTTCCGCTTCCCTCCTCCCCTCCCTTTCCTTTACCAAGAGCAATCACACTCACGTTTCAAAACTTTCCCCCCACATTTTTGCCGGCGAGGTGGCCCCCAGGTCTCGCCCTTCCTCTTCTTCCTCCTCTTGGATTATGTTCTTTCTTTTCTTCTTCCTCTTCCTCCCTCTCCTCTTGTTTCTCGTCCTCCTTCTCTTCCTTTACTCCTTCTGTCTCCTCCTGCTTCCTCTCCTTCCCGGGTGATAGCATTTCTTCCCCCCAAACCTTGGCCTCCCTCCTCCTCCTCTTCGTCTTCTTCCCCTTTTCTCTCCTCATCTTCCTTATTCTTCTCCTCCTCCTCTCCCAGTCCTCTTTTTCTTCCCTCCCCTCCTCCTCCTCCTTCTCCTCCTCCTCCTGGCTGATCCTTGACCCTTCACCTTCATGGCTTTTGATAAACTTCTCTCGCGGAAATTCCAACGCTGCTTCCCCTCCAAAATTTTTCAATATGTCCTCACACCCAAATTTTCTCGTTATTTTTAGACTTCGAAGTTGCTAGGCTCAAGAGTTTTTGCGTGCTGTCATCATCATCATCATCATCATCACAGCATAATCATCACTAACATTAGCATCATCATTGTTATCATCATCATTACCATCACAAACCTCATTACAGCACAGTCAACTTCACTATCATCAGCGTCATCATCATCATCACTATCATCATGATCATCACAACGCTAGTCATCGCTAACATCACCGTCATCATTACCATTATTATAACTACTAGAGGGAACAAGAGTTATGACGGTTATACACCACCATCATCATCAAAGAAATATTAGTTACCCATGTCGTGTGATACAATATGACACATGGACCAAGAATTCTGAAATACTACCAGTACTAAATGAGCACCGTTTCACTTTTACAAATCATTTCAAGAGTTCATCGCACCTACAGGGAAACGAATATTATTTTGTGGGTGTACATTCTACCTAATTATTCCCTTGTATAGCGAATATTTGTTTCTGTGGGTGGATATTCTACCTAATTATTCCCTTGTATAGCGAATATTTGTTTCTGTGGGTGGATATTCTACCTAATTATTCCCTTGTATATTACCTGATCTCCTTGTGTTGCAAATTCCACCTCAATACTCTGATGTAGGTTATACACGTCCCTTAATATCGATACTGCATAACAACATACAGGAATATATTAACATGTCATACTGATTTATAAATTTGTATGGAGAGGTGTCTGGGAGCCATCTTTTCTGACGATAATATGGGCAAAATCAGCTTTATTTTTGCTGATTTAAGAAGCACTACAAACCTACTTTTTAGCGATTTATTTTCTGGATTACACTTAACCCCTTCAGTACGATGATACTAGACTTTTTTTCTTACTACCAGCTGACGATTTTTCAAGCACTGGTGAGATTATGTCTATTTATTTATTTATTCATTCATTCATTCATCTATTTTTTACTCTAAAGGTTATGTATAGTTTTCATTAACCTCTTCACTACTGGACATCTTCCCTAAGTAAAGAATATCGTCTAAAGAAGAATGATTCATACTTAAGACAGTAACATAGGCTGAAGTCACTGAATATTCTCTGGCGTGTCAAAAATATTCTCTGATCGGGACCTGGCCTAAAAAATATTCTCTGACCCGACCTAAAAAATATTCTCTGATAGGGACCTGACCTAAAAAATACTCTGTTCGGGACCTGACCACAAAAATATTCTCTGATCGGGACCTGACCTAAAACATATTCTCTGATCGGGACCTGACCTAAAAAATATTCTCTGATAGGGCCCTGCCGTAAAGAATATTCTCTGACGGGGACCTAAAAGGCAGACGCAAAGAATACACTAATAGCGACGTCATCCGGGTTCAGAGAGTTTGCTAGTCACGAAGAAGTGCTAGGAGGCTGCTATACTCTCTTCACTTTAACCTGGCCTAAAGCTGCCTTCTCTCCACCCTGAATGTAGGGCTGTAGCACTAGATTAACTCTAGAATATGATGCTAGTCACGAAGCATCGCTATGGAAAGATGAGTCGTAGCTTTGTCTTTCTCTGCCACTGAGCTCGTATGTGAAATAAGCTGCACAGGACAAAAATCTGGACCAGCTTGAGGTGAAAACACTATATCAACGAGAATGCGCCACGGTAAAGCAGTAGTAGTAGTAGTAGTAGTAGTAAATAATAACAATAATAATAATAATAATAAAGTCAAGGTTATTTTCAAACACTGGAATTACTTATGAATACCACTCATTTTTCTAGTTTTCACGGACATTTCCCCCAGTTATTAAGACAGAAATTTGTCACACTGATGTATACGGCTGACATGACAATTATTTAAATGTGCAAGATTAATTTCCGGCTGAATATTGCGATACGGATGATCAAAGAACAGGTTTAGCATTAGAAGTGTCATGCATTATTATTATTATTATTATTATTGTTATCATTATTATTATTATTATTTTACTGGTAGTTGCACCTGTTCTTGATTTGCTTTTAGTGTAATTGATGTAGCTGCAGTTGTCGTTCTAATATTTATTGTATTTGTAGTTATTCTTCTCTCCAAGTCTTGCGTACAGTCCTACACACATATGCACATTCTACACACAAACAGACACACACACACACACACACACACACACACACACACACACACACACACACACATTCTCTCTCTCTCTCTCTCTCTCCATCGTAACCCCCACATATTTTCCGAGGTCCCGTAGAATTTTATCACGCCCTTCATCCCCATATTAACCCTACTGACGGCGGCGTGTCAGCTTAATGGGGCTCCGTGGGCGTCTCTGGGGGCTTATACATATTTATCCCGGGCTTTATATTGGGCTGAAGATAGCTGGGGGGCGGGGAGCTTTGTTGGAGTGGGGGGCTTTACAAGGGGGGGTGCTGAAGAGGGAGGGAGATTATGTGTAAGGAGAAAGGAAGATGGGAGAGAGGAGAGGAGTGTGTGTATGTGAGTGTTTGTGTGTGGGAATGCCCTAAGTTCCAACCTTCCAGCCCATCACAGCCCTTAGTTCCACCCTTCCAGCCCATCATAGCCCTTAGTTCCAGCCTTCCAGTCCACTACAGCCCTTAGTTCCAACCTTCCAGCCCATCACAGTCCTTAGTTCCAGCCTTCCAGCCAATCATAGCCCTTAGTTCCAGCCTTCCAGTCTATCACAGCCCTTAGTTCCAACCTTCCAGCCCATCACAGCCCTTAGTTCCAACCTTGCAGCCCATCACAGCCCCTCAGTTCCAACCTTCCGGCCCATCACAGCCCTTAGTTCCAACTTTCCAGTCCACAGTCCACCACAACCCTTAGTTTCAACCTTCCAGTCTATCACAGCCCTTAGTTCCAGCCTTCCAGCCCATCACAGCCCTTTGCCTTTTCTCTCTCCAATCATTAGTTCCACCCCTTACCCTAAAATCTATGATCGCCTCTGGTATTTCCACACCAGCTCACTTTCCAGGACTTCCTCGGTTGTTTATATTTGTTCTGAGCTTCCAGGGAGAGAGAAATGGTTAGGGTCTTCAGTGTGTGTGTGTGTGTGTGTGTGTGTGTGTGTGTGTGTGTGTGTGTGTGTGTGTGTGTGTGTGTGTGTGTGTGTGTGTGTGTGTGAGAGAGAGAGAGAGAGAGAGAACAACTATTTCTAACAAACACTCAAGCTTCTGAGGCAACTTCATATTTTTCAGCTGAGAATACAAACAGTTTATACCAACGATATTTTGGTATTCACATCCCAAGAATTATTTTGCCAACATAGGATTCACATAAAAGCTTTTTTCTTTTCTCTGAGTTTCGCCTTTGCCTCTGCAGTCAATTTTCATTTTATATTTGCTATGTGTAGACTGTTTTCCTAATTTTCCTATGAAGAAACTTTTCGAACTGGGGGGAGGGGGGCTAGACAAAGACTACAATTCCCCATTTACAACATTAGGTCTCCCAACAGATAAAGGAAAGGTCCAGAGGCAGCAATATGAAATTAATAAAATGTCACCAGACTGAAAGAGTTAACATATACGAAATACACAACTACTCCAAGGCAAATATATTCTCCATCCAGTTATATACGCAGCTTACAACAACAATAACAACAATAATTTTTAACTCTTCCCTTCAGCCACTTCCAACCAATTTCACATTTAGATATAGCATTTTTTTTTGTGTGTGTGTGTTCTTCGGTAACTTTATTTTTCAGCCGAGTATGGGTGTCATGGTCAACGATTTTATATTTCTTGTAATCTTTGGACGGACATACCAAACCTCCCTCAGATTAGCAATATTTACCAGCATGGGCACAGTCAGAAGTAGAGAAAGTAAAATACTGGGCGATTTTTTCCTTCCAACTCACACCCTACCCATTCTCAATTAGCAGGCATCACCAGACAAAATGGGTGCCAGGATCAGACTGCCTACTTCATTACTGCCTCACACCTGGGTTACCTCCGCACCTTACCTCTGCCTAACCTTTTTCTGCCTACCCTTCTCCTCTTCCTATCCTTCCTCTGCCTACCCACCCCTCTTCTTACCCCATCTTCCTCTCTGTTCTACATTCTGAAGGCCCTTCCCTCTGTCTATCCTATGCACTGCTTACCCACCTCTGCCTACCATCCCCTCTGCCTACTTTACCTTCGAGCTACCCTCCCCTTCTCTCTACCTATCCTACTCTCTGCCTACCACCACCCACGCTTCAACCACTGTCTCCTCCCTGGCTACAAATAGTATGGCCTGTCCTCAAATTGCGCCTATTCCTTTCACTTACACGCTGTGAGAATGGCCCTCTTCCGTCAGGTGAAGACAAAATGAGTATGGCCAAGGTGGGAGAGTGGCCCAGTTCCACCAGATAAAGACAGACTATGGCCAAGGTGGAAGAGTGGCCTAGTTCCACCAGATAAAGACAGACAGACTATGGCCATGGCGAGAGACTGGCCTAGTTCCATCAGATGAAGACAGATATAGCCATCCATCCAGCCCGTCAACCTCTAAACAAGCTCTGTTCCAAAGCCGGTCGCCACTCGAAAACGGAAGGCCGGCGGTGAGTTTTAGCGGACTCTGAGCCAGATTTATACGGTCATAACTGGGAGTCAGGACCTGCGACACCCCATGGACTCTATATATCATGGCTGGGGGAGAGTCCGGGGCTGGGGGAAGTGTAGGATGAAGGGAGAGAAGGGGGATGATAGAAAGGGTGGGTGGAAGGAGAGAGAAGGAAAGGAAAGAGGAAGGGAGAAAGGTAGAGGGAAGCAAAGGAGGGAGGAAGACTGGGAAGGAGAAACTGAAGGGAAGGTTGAAAAGGAATGACAGAGGAAGGGAAGGTGGAAAGAAGTGGAAAAGGGAAAGAAAATAAAAAATGAAGAAGCAGGAGGTGGAGAAAAGAAGATAGGGAAGGAAAGGGGGGGGATATGAGGAGTGGGATGAGGGAAGACAGCAGGAATCGAAAGATCAGGGGAGGGAAGGAAGGAAGGACGGAAGGAAGGGAAGGGATAGAGAGGAGTGACCACAAGAGCCCTCATATGATTTAGTGTTCCTGCAGGAGTTGGGTTCGATTGCCTTACTGTATGTCAGAATTTATAGCCACGTACGGTCGGGGACAAAAGTTCGCCTACTATTTCACCTCTTCTTCCTCTCACTTTCCTCTACCGGCAATAATATTAAGCTGAAGGAGGCTTGGTATGCTTCTCTGTCCGTAGATGATTTTCACCTGTGCTTAAAGTGCTTTCCTTGTTATGGTATTATGCTTAAGTAAATTCGTTCATCCTCGTCTTAAGTGTTCTGAATGCTTAGCCTTGCTCTGGACCCCTACGCTCCTGACGAGGTGAAAAAAAGAATGGATGATGGATAAATATTTTTGCTTATTTCTTCGTTTTTTGTTTTGTTTTTGTTTTTTGTGCATACTCCTTTAATGACCATACCAATTGACATGGCAGATAATTTTCATGAAGTAAATATAGTCTATTAATAAATCCACCATTGCTTCTGGTCTCTTTGTTCAATATCTAAATTAAGTTGGAATCACACTGCACGATCCTCCTCCGTCATTATAGCGTTAATCGAGGTGCAAATGACGCGACGAATCTTGCAAATTAAGCGACGATTCTTGCCTATTGCTAATGTTCCCCTCCATTACCGCCTCCACTCCTCAAAGGAACATTAGCGACTCGTTAGGAAGGCGTCAAGGAACGGAGGTCTTAAACAGCTGGCCAGGTAGTGTCGTAAAGGGACAAAAGTTTGGCTATTATTCTGCCTCCTGTACTTCTTCCATCCCTCTTTTTCCCTACCATCTCTCATACCTACACCCTTTCACAACCACACGCCTTATCCAAAACCATTTTTTCACACACACACAGCTCGCACAGTTGCACAAACTCACAACCAATCTCTCTCTTACAAACTTCCCTTTCTCCTCACGCACAACAACCCACTCCCATTCATCATCTATCTTTCTCTTACATACAAGTCCTCCTCCTCCTCTTCCTCACTCACAGTCTTTCTCTAAACTCACAGCTCCTCCTTCTTACAACCATCCATTCTCGCTCATATACATTCACTGGCAGCCATACTTTACTTTCTAGTTTATTTCCACTCTCAAGGCCTCAGTTATTCTCCAACCCTCTCCTATTTCCCCCCCTCCTTTAGTGCATGATGTGAATAAATCTTTACTTCATTTTACGTAGCTAACAGAATCATGCAGTTGCTTTTTTATAATATTTTTTCAGTTAATGCCAAAAGAGAGTCAGGCATCGCACATTAAATATTTTAAAATTTCATGATTCGTACTAATAACGAAACTGTTCCACACTGTTCATATCACAGATTAAAAAAGTCCTCGTTTAATAATACAGTTAACGAAAACCGGGAAAAATATATAAATAAAATGAATAATGGTATATCACCTGTAAATGCGGCAACAAAAATCGTGTAGCCTCTTTTGTGTTTCTCGCTTTGAATATTAAGTAGTGAAATTCGCGGCAACAAACAATATTTATCTGACCACAGATCACTGTCATCAGTCTCTCTCTCTCTCTCTCTCTCTCTCTCTCTCTCTCTGCGGATTCACCATAATGATTTTCAAAGCCCAAGGATGGAAAAAGCAGGAGGGGTGATAGGACTTTTTATGGTTACTCTCCTTCGTACCTACCTAACACTCTCCTTCTCCTTCGACTCACTGAAATCATCCAATATTTGCTGGATTGAAATATTAAAGTTATCCCAATCATGAAGGAACTGATGTGATATTAGTAATACTCTATGGCAATTTTAACTCACTTTCAGATGCACAAAATAATCTAACGCAATGTGAAATGCAATACACGTGTTGTTCTGATCAATAGTGAGCTGATTTCTCGGTCACTTTTTTCAATGACCGCGTTCCCGTCACCCTCTTCCTGCAACTTCACCACTATACACACTTCTGATTTCTCCGTTTAGCCTGTTTTCACTTAATGCTTACAGTGTTCAGACAGATGCAGTGTACAGACTATCCAAACACTCGTACACTTAACATTAAAGTTGAACATATTCGCTTCTGCCTGGGAACGTCATTTTCACCACATCTTGCTGTCTTGTTGTGATTTTTTTTTTTTTTTCAATTTAAGATAGAGTTGTTCTTGTTCCTGTATTTCTTCTTCTTCTTCTTCTTCGTTTCACTGCCAAGGGGTTTCGGAAGCGTAACAAAAACATCTTGTAGGAGCACGAATTAACTACAAATCCTTGAGCTGAAGCGGTTGAAGGACTAAGCACAATTATCATCAAAGTCTGTGATGGAGAGGGAAGCCTTCATGTGGTTGCACAGATATGACTATGCGGCTCAACTGCCTGGCTGTACGCACGTCCCTCAACTTACTTCCCTATATCCTCCGACAAAAAGGATGACAGACTGCATGGAAAGAGGAACTAAAGCCTCCACTCCACAGGGTTCGCGTGTCAAATAAGCCTGGGGTCACAGCAACAATAACTACAACGACAATACCACCACCACCACCAAAAACAATGCCATTAACGCCACCACAACCACCACCGTCACCACCACCAATAACAATAACAATAATAATAATCCCACCACCACCAACAACAACAACAATAACCGCACAACCACCACCAACAACAACAAAACAATAACAACAACAACCATCAAAAACGAGCATCAACGACCACAATCGGACCTTTCCCTGTCCGTTGAGGTGTGTGTGTTATGACCTTACTCCTTCCGCTCTTACCTGAGTTGTTTGCAGCCAGGTAGGCGTCTTCTGCTGCTCCTCTGGTAAACAAGGCGAGATGGAAATAGGGAGGCACGTGTAGAGCATGTCATTAAAAACCCCTTGATACCGATGACGTCTTTAGCTGGGTAATCTTGGGATATCTACAGGTTTTATTTCACATCGAAGAGGACCCTCGTGTGAAGCGATTAGCTCACTCAATCCGGTGACCTGGTAGTGGTGAGGGACCCCTTCGTGTGGTGGCACCGATTTAACCTGGCGACTGAACTGCTCGGTTATACACACGTCCTTCAACTACTTCCCCTATCCCCCGAAAGAAGGATGTCGAACTTTGGAAAAATGAAAACTTTACCTTGCAGTTCACGAAGATGGCATTTTTTATGAGCCTGGAGCCACAACAACAACATCGGTAACAAGTCGATCGTTATATTTCACTCTGTACCTCCGAACGAATTAGAAGTTCGATGAGGAAGCACATTTCGCAGTGAGGGGTTCTGAGACAGTCTTTGCCCTGTTACTCCGATGGTGAATTTTTTCCTCTGCTGACCACCTTCAGACGATTTTTAGCTTAACAATTATCTGTATTCGTGAGGCGATTAACCCTTTGGCTGCCCGGATTAACCTCAGCTGAAGCTCATCTGAAGAAATTACTGCGGTGCTCTAAGAGATGAGCTAGAGATTAATCGAGTTACTATGCACACACACACACGCAGAGAGAGAGAGAGAGAGAGAGAGAGAGAGAGAGAGAGAGAGAGAGAGAGAGAGAGTACCCCAGACGAAAAGGTTCAATTTCTCCAGATGAAAATAACGTGAAAAATACGGGAAACATGACGAACCAGAGCATACTGCCCGTGTATTAGAGAAACAGCTTATTACTCGTAGGTCCAGCCCGTATATCCCTTGTTCCTCTCACCTAGACAACTCCTTCACCTTTTGTCAGCGTGCACAAAGGAGAGAAGTTTAGAGGGAAGGCGGAGGCAGCGGCAGTGAGAGGTTTGTTTGTGATGAGGGGTGAGGAGATGTGAAAGGCGGAAGGGAATATGGCTGCTCTTGGGTGGCACTGAGAAGGGCTTGTGGAAGGATAAGAGGAGGGAGGTAAGGCAGAAATCGTGTGGTTAGGTAAGGAAGGATTTGTGTGGTAGGGTACGGAAGGATTTGTATGGTAGGGTAAGGAAGGATTTGTATGGTAGGGTACGGAAGGATTTGTATGGTAGGGTAAGGAAGGATTTGTGTGGTAGGGCAAGGGAGGATGTGGTAATGGAGGATTTGTGTGGTAGGGCAAGGGAGGGTGAGGTAAGGTAGGATTTGTGTGGTAGGACAAGGGAGGGTGAGGTAAGGTAGGATTTGTGTGGTAGAGCAAGGGAGGGTGAGGCAGGGCAGGGCTGCACAGAATAATGTAGCACACTACAAACAGCACATGTATTTGGAAAAATGAAAAATAGTTGTTTTATTGTTGTACTTTTAAAATTCTGATGTTTTTCATTTAAATGTTTTACTAAAATAGACTGTGACAACAGTCTGGCAAAAGTAACACTGTTTTTGGTCTTTTTCTTTTCTCTGTCCTTTAAAGACAAATTGATTTGTTCTTGTTATTAAAAACCATTTTACATAACGATGATGAATAATGTATTTTTTAAAACAAGCTTTACCGTTTTTGAAAAAAAAAATGCAGTTCAAGAAAAAGAAATTTTGTGTCTACAGTGGAGGACTGGTGACAAAGGGAGAGGTTTATGGTGACGAAGAGGTGTGGCAGTGGAGGTTTTGTGGCGCAGGGAAAAGGAGGAGGGGTAGAGGGGAGGAGTATATGGTGAGGGTAAAGTGTGACGGAGAAGGAATATATCATGAGAGAAGAAGGGAGTGAATTATGGGGAAGCATGATAGGGGAGGTAAGTATGGTAAGGGAATGTGGTAGGAGAGGAAGGCCATGGCAGACGAGGGAGTACATGGCAGGGAAACAGGGTAAGAGAGAGTGAGGCAGTGTGGTGGGAGAAGAGAGAATAAGGTAGGGCAGGAGCATGTAGTCGTGGTGTGGTAGGGGGGGGGGGAACTGGCTGTGTGGTAGGGGAAGTAGGGAGGAAGTGGTACACGTGAGGCAAGGTAGATATGTATACTGTAGAAAGAGAGAGAGAAAGGAAGCATAGTAGGGGTGAAAGAAGATGTGCGTGATGGGAGAGGAACCATGAATGGCAGGGGAATAACAAGGTAACAAGGGAGACAGAGCAGAAGGCACCCCTCCATATATCAGCAGACAGGGGCAGACAGGTGGTGAGGGTGTGGCAGAGTGTGTTATTTGTCACTCACGCACAACCTTTCACTTCAGGGGCGGGAGAGAAAAAAAAAGGGAAAAAGAAGAAACATGCATTAATGAATCAGGGAAGAAATAACGAAAAAAGTAGTAGTAGTAATAGTAGTAGTAGTAGTAGTAGTAGTAGTAGTAGTAGTGTCATCATTATTTCTATGCGGATAACTACCAAACACAAACATGAACAGCAAATAATTACAAAGAAAAATCCAAAAACCCACGATCCACGCAAAACAGCATCCCATTCCCCACTCCAGACAGCTCTTGCGATATTGGGGCATATTTCACCGGATATTAAATTACTTCCACGTATTACCCAATATCCAGGTAATACGCCTACCTGCAATCAGTTCACGCCGAAATTAAGAAGATTCGCTGCGTAAAATTAGGAGGGTGTAGAGTACTTGTTGTCTTTTACTTGCACACACACACACACACACACACACACACACACACACACACACACACACACACACACACACACACACACACAAAATACTAATCTATATAAAACTAAAGACTTTGGTAACACATCTTTAAAAAATGAAACAAAGGCCCAAATTACATAAGGAAGTCTATCTACCATCCTATCTATCTGTCTATCCATCTGTCTGTCAGTCTGCCTCTATCTATCTATCTAATGCCATACTCCCAATCCCGGAGTTCACAATGCTTTCGTCACGTACAGAACATTTATACCAATATTTTAAAAAGTTACTATGTCTCTCACTGTATTTTTTGTTCACCTGGAAACAACATTATCGTCGTAAATATCTTCCCTCCTTTCTGTTTTCCTTCGTGTGTGTGTGTGTGTGTGTGTGTGTGTGTGTGTGTGTGTGTGTGTGTGTGTGTGTGTGTGTGTGTGTGTTGTAATGCACTGAACACCATCATGTCAATAGGCGAGCTATAAATCAATATGTTTTTCGTAATATGACCTCTTGTTTACCTGGCGACAATAATAGGAAAGTGAGGCTCGGCTCTTTCTCTCTCTCTCTCTCTTTCTGTGTGTGTGTGTGTGTGTGTGTGTGTGTGTGTGTGTGTGTGTGTGTGTGTGTGTGTGTGTGTGTGTGTGTGTGTGTGTGTGTGTGTGTGGTGTACGTATTTTTGGATGTTAGTGTGGAGGAGGGGAGGGGAGGGGAGGGGAGGAGGGGAAAGGGAAGGGTGGCGAGAGATGAAATGAGATGGTACTGTTCATTATTTTAAGCCTCCTCCTCCTCTTCCCCCTCCTCCTCCTCCTCCCCTTCCTCTTCCTTCCCCTCCTCCTCCTCGACATCCTACCTCTATGACTGATCTCCGGAGCGTGAAATACAGACCAGTAAGTCATCTGTTGACTGATGGGAACGAGTCAACCACGCAAATCCATTATTCTTTCTGCATTCACGACGGATATTCATCATTGCATTACATGAGAGGCTGCTTGGAATACTGAGGGTGAATGATGTATATGCCCAGCAGATATTAAGGAGACGAGACTGTAGCAAGAATAAAAAGAAAAAAATTATCGTTGTTTTGAAAAGACAGGTTCTTCTTGAGTATTGATGAAGTGTCAGGAGGTACCCAGGATTAAACAGAAAATGGCTTCATTGTACTAAAAGGGGTGTCCCAGTTATTACTCTGATGTTTATATTTTTCTGTTGCTACTGTGATACGACCTTCAGCTTAGGGAAAGTATCGGTGCACTGTAGGTCCAATGTCACCCGGAATTACTCAAGCATGCGGGATTGACAGACTCCTAGTGTCTGCATAAAGTAAACATGTATGCTCATTCCTTACACATTAGACAGGCTACTAACTGGTATAGTGGTATATCATTCATCTCCTAACACGGCTTGCCAACACCTGCAAGAACAGAGTCGCGTTACCCATTTTTATTCGCTTCGTGTATCAAAATAACTCATATCGTGGGCTGTCTTTCTTTCTTTCTTTCTTTCTTTCTTTTAAGATAATGTACAATCGACATCAAAAGTTCTGACATCACTCCTGGTCTTCTCTCCAAAGGCTTTGAAAATCAGTGAGGTGAATGAACAGTAAAACATATGATCATTTTATTTGGCCACCGATCAGTGACATCAGTGTAGTTTGATACAGATTCACGCCACACTGCTTCTCATAGACCCATGGAAAAAGAAGCAGAAGTGACAGGATTATTGAAGCTGACTGTACACTGCTTTCAACCCCTCCTGTCTTGCCCAAGCTACATACAATTATACACCAGAAAAATCCATAAAAATACAATAAAGTAAAAGGGGAGTTATTGTACAAAAAATAATTATTCTCTTCGACATTATACTTTTCTCTTGTTACTCACTGACGATTCTACTTGACTCAGAAAGACCTCGTACTGAAGGGGTTCCTGAATTCTATATCGTTCCATTTCGAAAAATCTTGATCTTAACAAAACGAAATCGCCTGGAAAGAGCAAGAAACAAAAATGACGTCCAGGAATAGAAAGGGTTTAGCGCCTCACAAGTGTGTGTGTGTGTGTGTGTGTGTGTGTGTGTGTGTGTGTGTGTGTGTGTGTGTGTGTGTGTGTGTGTGTGTGTGTGTGTGTGTGTGTGTCAACTGACAGACACAAACAGATCTTAACCCTTTAGTGCACATTAATATGTCCGTTCGTACGCGCGTTCCGTAGAGAATTCTCGGATCGTCTCTCTTATCTAGGCATGGACATACGACCTACAATGACAGAGAGAGAGAGAGAGAGACAGAGACAGAGACAGAGAATGAGCAACGTCGCAAATTGTCCCAGGCAGATTAAATTCTCCAAAACCCAGTAAAAATGATATTCAGTGTCGCCGGCAGAGAAGAGGCACAATGGCTCTCTCTCTCTCTCTCTCTCCCTCTCTCTCTCTCTTTAAAAATCCAGACCAAAAGTATTCCCAAGAGACCAGAATATCCTTTACAAGCGCACTGCCTCGTTTATCAAAAGGACGATGGCTGCCTGCTGGAAACTTAACAATGGCGAGGAGCTTTGGGAGAGAGAAGGAGAGGAGACGACAGCAAGAAATACAGGGAAAACACTTGTTGGGGGAGGGATAGGGGTGGGGGAAGGGGGGAGGGATAGGGGTGGGGGAAGGGGGGAGGGAGAAGGGGGAAGTGGGGTGGGTATGGTGGGGTGAGAGTTGATTTGGATGGAGACTTAATAAACGGTAGGAGGTTTGGGAAATGGCTGAGAAGATGACAGCAATAAACACAGAAAATGTACTTGCCGATGGAGTGGACTAGGGTGCTTTTGAGGAGGAGAGGGGTGGGAATGGGGTTGAAGGGGGGAAGTGGGTGGGCGTGGGGAAGGGAGTGAAAGTGGGGTTGAAGGGGGTGGGTTTGGTGTGGGTGTGGTGGGGGTAAAAGTTGATGTGGATGGAAACTTAACAATGGGGAGAGGCCAGGGAGAGGGGACGGAATGATCATCGAAAGAAACACGTAAAATACCTGGCGGGGTAGGAAAAGTTGGGGGAGATTTGGGTGGGGGTGTGAGGTGGTTGATTCTGGAAGGGTTGCAGTGTAGCGAGGATTAAAATATGATGTAGTGAGAGAAGGGGATCAGAAAATTACCGCCATAACTGACTGGGTGGGGGGTGTTGTGGTGGTGGTGGAAGGGGGTTCAAGTGGCTGGGCATGAGAAGTGGTGCGGTGGAACTTAACAAAGGCGTCGGAGTTTCAGGAGAGGGACGGGAAGATGACCACAAGAAACAGGGAAAACTTTTGACGGGGAAGGGAAGGGAAGGGAAGGGAAAGAAAGGGATGAGATGGGATGGGAAGGAAAGGGATGGGGTGGGATCAATGGGGTGGGGTGGGGTAGGGAGATTATATAAGGATTATGGTGAGGGTGAGAGTACGGGTGTGATGAGGGTGTGGGTGTGGTGAGGGTGTGATGAGGGTGACAGTATGGTATGGGAGGGGTGAGGAGGCAGACAAGGAAATGAAAGCAAGAAACACTGGCTACTCACTTGACAAGGGAGGAGTCGCGGGGGGATGGAGGCGTGCTGGGGGATGTTAAGGTTGTGTTAGGATGAGAGTGTGGTGTGGTGAGGGTGTGAGTGTGGTGAGGAGAGGGTGAGTGTGGTGTGATGAGGGTTAGAGTGGCGTGGTGAGGGTGAGAGATGTGTGATGAGGGTAAGAATGTGGTGTGGTGTGGTGTGGTGTGGTGTGGTGTGGTGTGGTGTGGTGTGGTGTAGTGTGGTGTGGTGTGGTGTGGTGTGGTGTGGTGTGGTGTGGTGTGGTGTGGTGTGGTGTGGTGTAGTGTGGTGTGGTGTGGTGTGGTATGGTTCAATGACTCTTGCAGACTTAAGAAACAGTTTAACAGTAATAATAATAATAATAATAATAATAATAATAAAGTTTCCCTTCTTCTCTCCTTCATCCATAACTCTTCCTTCCCCTATTCTTCTGGTCATGAACAAATCAGGCAGGCAAATGTATATAAATTAGACACAGAATGAAGTAATAATTGAAGAGGGCCAATATAAAACACCCACACACGCCCACACACACCCACACACACACCCACACATTCTTCTACTCCCAGCTTCTATTTCCTCACCTCTTCGTCCCCTTAACCCTTTGAGACCGAGAACTATTTTCACATATCTGCTAAAACTTCACCAATTTATTCAGCTAAGGAAGAATCTATCGAAATGAAGGAGAAAATTAAGACTATATTTCACCCAGTCTGAAAAGTCTATCGTAACAGATAAAGTCGTCAAAGGCAAATAAGAATATTACAAAAGGAGACGTCAATGAACTTAGCGCGTTTACAGCAAATCAGGAAGCCAAATAAATAAATAAAGGATATAAAACACACAAACTAAGCCAATATACTCAAAACTATACCCACACTTTTCTCCTCCTCCACACCTTCTCCTCCTACCATTACTCTTCGTCTCCTGTGCTCGCGGATTGGAATTAATTCAGGCAGCAGGATCAATATACCAAGCAGAGAAGAGAATAACATTTGGAAAGAACAGTACCAAGGGGAAAAATCTATAATTGTACTCTGAATAGTAAATCATGAAAAAGAAAATGACTGCACTAAAAAAACGTAATATGAAAAACCTCTAAGAATCTTTAAAATGGCAAACACACACACACACACACACACACACACACACACACACACACACACACACAATAACATCAGACAGCAAACACCACAGCAGCATCTTAACAAAACAACTAAACATGAACCCAAAGTCGGCTACATTTTCCAGTTTCCGAAAAATTGCCACTCGCCCATAATTCTTCCTTCTCCTAAAGCCAAGATCTCGTATATATTAGGCAGACAAATGAATAAAGCGAGGAAGAACTGAACAGCATTAGGAAAATAAAATAAAAGGAATATTCAAAGTGTTACCACTGGAAAATCAAGAAATAATAATAATAATAATAATAATAATAATAATAACAAGTACCGTAATAATAAAAAGTTTGCTGACACTTCCCCGCTGGCTGTGGCGATGGAGGCTGTCTCGTGAAAAATTCTACATGAAAAATTCTTTAAGACAGCAACATGAGAAGGCAGCAAAGGGTACGGCAAGGAAGGATATTCTCTGACGCGCAGGGAGGAATGAAATATATATGACAGGGAGGACACAATGCTGGCAGCAAGGATACAATGTTGGCAGGGAGGACAATGTTGGCAGGGAGGACACAATGCAGGCAGGGAATACAAAATGCTGGAAAGGAATACAAAATGCTGGCAGGGAGGACACAATATTGGTGAGGAGGAGACAATGCTGGCAGGGAGGACACGGTGTTGGCAGGGAGGATAATGTTGGCAGGGAGGAGACTGTGCTGGCAGGGAGGACACAATATTGGCAAAAGAAGGAGACAATGCTGACAGGGAGGACAATGCTGGCAGGGAGGAGACTGTGCTGGCAGGGAGGACACAATGTTGGCAGGGAGGACACAATGCTGGCAGGGAGGACACAATGTTGGCAGGGAGGACACCATTCAGGCAGGGGGATCGTCAGCGAAATTTTCCTCACAACTGTACCAAAAAATACAACACAAAAGGCGACGAGATCTTCCTGGGTTCGACATTTCTTTCAGCCATAATTCTTTCGTTCCTTAAATCCGCGGTTCCGAATAAATACGATGGTGAAATGAATATACCAAGCACGGAACAGAGCAACGACTGAAAAGACAAAAAATAAGAAAAATTACTCCTTCAATCCAGCGACATATTATTATTATTATTATTATTATGATTATTACTTCACTACAGAGGTCTCCCAAAAGCTACATAATAATCGTCTGGAGGTTGTAAGAATAAATAATAGAAATGTCACGCAATTCAAGGGGCTAAACACAGCAACAGAAGAAAAACAATTGAAATAAAATATGAAAGAAACGAACTACGCAAAACAGTGTAACATAACTGTGAAATGTAACACAGGACATAGCGTGACCTTGAAATTTCCTGTCTATGATTTTGCCCGAAAACCATTACTCAAAATTTCAATGTAAGTCACTTTACCCGGAAAAGAATTAAACGCCACAAAACACCAATATAATAAAAAGGAAAACGAGTAAAAACACGAGAATAACTACTAAACTCGAGAAAGAAACATTTGAAAACCACCAGAAAACATAAAACGACAGCCTACTAAATAAATATTCTTGGTTCCGAGAAAAAAAGCAAGAAGTCAGATCAAAAATAAAATAATAATAATAATAATAATAATAACAATAACAATAATAACAACGATGATGATGATAATGATGATGATGATGATGATAATAACAGACTGGGATATGAAACCTACAAACAATAAATCACGAAAAAAAAAAAGACCAAACTTAGCAAAACAGCATTTAAAAGTACCAAGAAATTCACAAAAATATAAATAAATAAATAATAGATAAATAAAAATAAAGAGTAGTATCTAAAGAGTACTAAGAATCATGAAAAGATATAAAAAATAAAATCCGCTACATTTCCTCGCGTCCGATTTTTGCTACCGAGTCTAATCTTTTTCTTCACTTAGTCTCGTTGCTCCGAATAAATCAAGGCGTCACCTGAATAAACAAGATAATCAAGAGTAGTACTTCAAAGGCATCGATTAATCATGGGGATAAAAACTCGAATACTTTCAATATAAATCTTCCTTTTAAACAAATTAACTAGGAAAGGAATGTGGTAACAATTCAACCTTAACCACAAAGTACCAGACACATGCGGGAACTTCAGGGCCCTAATTTGGGGCTAAAGTCTATGGGGATAAACGCAATGTCTCCGAAATCGCTAGCGAGGGACGTAAGGACAGGGGTGCTAATACAGATGCTCCCACATCTAAAAATACAACTCAACCAGACAGAAGAGACAGAAGCATCTTGAAAGTAACCCACAAACCATGCAAAGAAAAGTGAACAGTATCTCCCCGTTTCCGACTGAGCCACCAAGCCATAATTCTTTCTTCTCCTAAGCCCGTGGTCCTGAAACTTACCGCTGCCCTGCACCACCACGCTCAATCTCAAAACTTTCCTCCCGCCCTCTCTCTCTCTCTTTTACGGTGCCTCATTTTCCCTTCTTTCCACTTTGTTCCTTGTATCTGCATCCTTCCCTTTCGCTCTTATACTTTAATTCTTTTTTATATTTATTCTTCTCTTTTATTCCTTACTATCTATTTGTTTCCTTTGGTATTGCTCCTCCATTGTGTTTAAGTTTTTATATCTATCTATCTATATATATACATACTCTAATCCTTGCTTTTTTTTTATTATTCTCTCATTTTATTCTTACCTCATGCTATAACTGCTTTTGTTTTTCCCATTTGCTCCTGGTGTTTTATCCATTCCCTTTACTATTTAGTCTTTACTCCATATCTTCTCTTTCATGTACCTTTATTCTTCTCCTTTGCTGGTTGTAGTCACTCTTTTTTTATTACTTATTCACTGGTATTCCTTATTTTTGTATCTTTATAAGGTTTACAAAGTATATATTATGAATTACACAGATACAGAACAATAATGTGTAGTAATATACGTGTCGAAAGAGAGACTGTCACTTACTGTAGAATGAGCGGGCGAAATAAAGAAAATAACACATACTGAAAAAAAAAAAAATACTCAACTAGACATACAGTACTTTTCATCCCTCATGGGTATGTGGGAGAAAAGTTAGATGATAGTTAAAGAAACTGGACGATACAAAGTCACCTGAACACACAACGATAATATGTGGGAAAGTGCTCGCTGAATATTTAAAGAAGGTCTGTGTAAAATGTTAGCTAAATACTGAACGATAGTATGTGAGAAAATGCTTGCTTAAAAGTAAAGGAAAAAGTTGGTGTGATAAAGTAAGCTGAGGAGGCAAGAAGTTAGGAAGAGTTAGATGAATTAGCCAAAAAACGTTATCAAGTTTTGTGGAAGGAAAATTTGGAGGGTAAGGCCTGCTGAAGTGTAGTTGTGGGCAGGTGTGGGGGAGCAATGAGTGCAGAGACAGGTGTGTGGCAGGTGAGTAACAGGTATTAAGGAGCAAACAATTATAACTTCTTCCCTCCAATGACTTATTTCATTCTTGATACCTCCAGAAAATGTTACTAAAGCTTGGGAGACATGTGTAGTGATGGGACTAGACACAATCTACATTAATCTCTCTGCTATGAACAATCCCTCCAAAGAAAATTAAATCGCCCAGAGGTAGCAACACACACACACACAAACACACACACACACACACACACACACACACACACACGGAATAGATTAAAGAGGCAGGCAATATGCAACACACAAAAAAGCGGTAGGTATTAGCACACAAACAGAAATATGTGTGTGACAGGTGTGGAGGATCAGATAACGCAAAAAATCAGGTGTTAAGAAGCTGGCAATAAAAAGGCACATACGTGACAGGTGTGGGGCAGTAGACAAAGCAGAACCAGGTGTTAACGAGCACACAACTCAGAAGCATGTGTTAGACAGGTGTTAAGGATCTGACAATACAGAGGTAGGTATGTGACATGTGTTAAAAAGCAGAAATTACAAACGCAGGTGTATGGTAGGTGTTCAAGAACAGACAATACAGAGGCAGGCTTGTGACAGGTGTTAAGGAGTAGACTGCACAGAGAAAGATGTGTGACAGATGTTATGAAGCAGAGAAAAAAAATTTAGGTTCAGTGTAGCGGAAAAAAGAAATCTGAGTCCAGGTATGCAAGTAAAAACAAAGGAAAAACATCGAGTAAATAATTGTGGACACGCATTAGGCAGATGCAAGGCAGGTATGAAAAGGTAAAATCAAATACCTGTGTCAGATAATATGCCTGATATAAATTAGACAGAGAGCAGGTGTGCAAGAAACAAATCAGACTAATTAAAGGTGTGCAAGAAATATATTACAAGTGCTAAGCTTTACTGTCATATTCATCTGTTATATAGCCTCTCTCTCTCTCTCTCTCTCTCTCTCTCTCTCTCTCGTTAATTACCGGACATCAAAGAGCGTTATAGTATTTACTATGACACACCTTTTCTATAAAAACTCCTTAACGCTTGCCTGGTCGTGAAGCCGAATCAATCTCCCTCGTTCTCACCCTTTTCTCACTCTCACCCTCCAACACCCTTTCCCACTCTCTTCCTCTCCAACCGTGTCACTCTCTAATCCCCTTCTCTCTCTCTCTCTCTCTCTCTCTCTCTCTCTCTCTCTCTCTCTCTTTCTAGCATTCATGGTTATTGCTCTCGCGCATCCTCGTAATAGCTGATAACGTCTAGGGATTCGCTTTGCCGCATTTCACTTAAGGTCTGTTTCTGTGGTTTCCTGTGACCCCACAAACCCACTGAAAGGTGTCTGGAGTTACTTGCCCATGGAACACTTGTGCTGAGTTCGAAGTGAGGTGGTGATGAAGTGGAGGAATGACACCATATTGATAAGTGTTTGGATGAAAGACAAAATCTGGGGAGGAAATGATGGAATGAAGCCGAATAAAAAAAAAAAAAAAAAGTGTTTGGAAAAGGAAAGAAAGAAAGGAAGGAAGATGGAACGGAGCAAATACGCTATGGTATCGAATTTAGTGGGACACCATAAAAACAATTTGCAGACAAATTATATGATGGCAGAATACTGGAATATGAACACACACACACACACACACACACACACACACACACACACAAAGGGGGGGAGGAGAATTTTATGCAAGAATTCACTGAGACCTGGAATGAAAGAAGAGCATGAGAGAGAATGAGAGCGGAATAATTTATGTAAGACATTTTTGGAATTTAAATTCAAGAACAAAAGGGAAAGGAAGAGCAGAAATGTAACTCGCAAATCTCTTCTGCGACACACACACACACACACACACACAGCTTCTATGTCAAAGGAAAGAACACAAGGCAAGACACTCAGGATTTGTTTATGCACAGTCTGTAATTCTGTCTCATGGCACACAGGTACCTTCCCCCTCCCTCCCTCTCTCTCTCTCTCTCTCTCTCTCTTGGAAGAAGATAAGAAGATCGTATTCAGTGGGAAGAGAACGAGACACAGACTTGAAAATAAATACAAAGGAACTGGGGTGACGCAGGGAGAATAGAAAGAGGGCAGGAAGGGAGAAGAGAAGAGAGGATGGGAGGGAGAAGACAAGTGAAGGAGGGAGGGAGAAGACAAGTGGGGGAGGCAGACAGAAAGAATAACGATAATGGGGAGGGATGGAAGAGGAGGGCGGGAAGTAAATATGGATGATGATGATGACGATGATGATGATGATGAAGACAGTAATAATGCCTATCAAGTGCAAAAAGGGTTATGAAGGAAGACGATCGATTTTTCTAAGTCTGAACCTTCCCCTAGAATACAACACTAACAATCTAACTTTACATCCATGTCCCTGGATTACATTGATTGGTGAGGAGGACAGGAGCAGAACGAAGTGGGGAAAGGAGGGGAAGGGGGGGCAGTGGGAGTAGGATTGATTGTGGGGGGGTGGTGGAGGGTTAGTGATTGAGGTGGGGGTGGGGTGTGAGGGGGAGGGGTGGTAGATGAAGGGAGGGAATAGGAGAGAAGGAGGAAAAGAATGAAAGGAAAAGAACATGAGGAGAGAGGGGAAAGGGAGAAGAAGGAGGAATGTAAAAATCTGAAGGGAGTAAGAGAGGAGAGGGGGATGAGAGGGATGAGTGGGTGAGGTGTGGGTGTAGAGGGATGACTGGGAAGGGTGTGGTGTGTACAGGGATGGGTGGGAGAGGTGAGGGGTGTAGGGGAATGAATGAGAAGGGTGCGGGGTGTAAAGGGACGGGTGTGAAGGGTGTGGGGTGTAGAGCAATGGGTGGGAGAGGTGAAGGTGTAGAGGAATGGGTGAGAGGGGTGTTGATGTAGAGGGATGGATGGGAGAAAAAGATGGCGCCGGCAAGTTGGGAGTTAACAGGAAAATGAGAGATTAAGGATGAGTAAAGAGAGGAAGCATGACCTCCGTCTTGAATTTCCGTCAGATAAGGCGAGAGATTTGCTGCCCCGACGCTGAAAAAGGGCAGGCGGTGGGCAGGAGGAATACAAAGGAGTGCAAAGGAGAGGATGACCAAGGAAGGCAATGAGTACAAAGAAAAGGTGTACAGTTGTTAGGAAAAGGTAAACAAAGGAATGCAAGGGAGTACAAATGAAAGAACAATAGAAAGCTTAGGAATTCAAAAGAATGGAGTACGATGGAAGCAGAGGAATTCAAAATAAAGAAAAGGATGTAGTACAGAAGAAAACACATGTACAGACAGGAATGCAAAGGAGTACGAAAAAAAAAAGCAGGGATGAAAAAGTACAGCAGAGAAGCCTAAAGAAAATCCGGTCCAAGGAAAGGTGAGAAATACAGAGAAAAAGAAGAGAGCATTTTCCTGAGAGTAATTTCTTCTGTATCCCCGACAGTTAATTTAGCAAAGAAAAGAAAAAACCTTGGCAGGGAAATATGTGGCTGCTTCAGGAGTGCTTTCACTGTTATTATACTATTATTATCATTATTATCATTAGTAGTAGCAGTAGATGAAGGTTACATCTTTCCATATAACTCAGAAAGGTCTTTTATAACTCGAATATGATCGTCTAGAGACAGGAAGAAAAGTAAACTTATTCTTACTGAAGAGATTACGTAAAGTGATGGGGTACGACTCCCTCTCTCTCTCTCTCTCTCTCTCAAATCAAATCTCGCTCTCCCCCATCTCACACGCCGAGCAATACCCAAGGGGCTGTCCCTGCTCACCACCTCACTCACATCTCACACGCACACACACAATGCACACGAACAGACGAACAAAACACATACACACATGCATACACACGCACACAAAGACACAAATATTCAAACTCATACAAACACACAAACACCGAAACACACAAGCTCATGCGCTCGAGCGCATTTCGCGCGCGCACACACACACACACACACACACACACACACACACACACACACACACACACACACACACACACACACACACACACACACACACATTCTCTCTCTCTCTCTCAAATCAAATCTCACTCTCATTTCCTCAACAAAACCCCCGGTGCTGTCTTGGCTCATCGCTCCATCCTGACACGACACGACACCACACACACACACACACACACACACACACTCTCTCTCTCTATTATCATCATCATCACCAACATCATCATCATCATCTCGTCTCCTCTTTCCAACCACTCACTCCTCTCATTCATTCACGCTCTCCCTTCGTCTTTCTCTTAAGGCACCCCCTACTCATAGTCTCCTCTCTCCTCTCTCTCACTCACTTTCTCACATCATCCCACTCCCTCACCTCCAAATCACACCTCACTCTCCCCACCCATCCCAAACCGCCAGCACCTTCTCGCCTCATCACCCCCACGCCACACACCACAAAAGGCCTCCTGTCCAAATGGTCGTCGCAATAAAGGTACAAACTTTTTCGAGATAAAATTATTCTCCCCGCGGAGCTAAGTGTCGCCTTCTCATCTCCCCGGACAGAAGGAGATCATAATTTGTTTTCACAGCTCAGTTTCCCCCGTTTGCACCCAGCTGAAACACACGATTCTTATTTGCACTGCATCTTACGCTTTCATACTGGCTTCTCAGATGAAGGTATAGTTTTAGATTTATATACAGATTTTAAATGCTCGCTCTACTCTGAACACCCCTGCTTCTCGCTGCAAGTTACAAAAGGACTCCTCGCTATTCTCTTGATTGATTAGTGGATGTGGAAAGCTCTGGATATGCACTCTCCACGCCCCTGCTTCACACAGCCAACCAGATTAGCCCTCTAGAGTGCAGTGTAACTCAAGAGGTGATGGTCTGGGTCGTTTTCAAATCTAAAATAAGAATGCAATACAGTGCGTTATTCTAGTGGAAGCGTTAAACCTCGAAAAAGCGACGGAGAGGGCCCGGGTTAATCGCTGAGACAAATCGATAGACGGGTGGCATGTTTACAGAGTGCGTGTAGGTGGGGTATTCTTATTTCGGCCCACACCCTCTCCCCTCCCTCCTCTACGCCCTCCGATGTCTCCAGCCACGACACGACAAAGGCAGCGCTCGGTTCCTGTAAATCAGTCTCTAATGATTTAAACACACACACACAAACACACACACACACAGTCTCTCTCTCTCTCCCTCTCTCTCTCTCTCTCTCTCTCTAAGAGGTATATTTTCCGGACCGATGATGCTACTTGCGCCACAAAGATAGCCACTTCTATCATCGCCACTGATATACCATTTTTACTCTAGCTTGGCCTAAAATTACCAGCTCTTCGTCTTCAATATTGTGCTGTAAGAAGAGCTCAAAGCTAGAATACGATGCTAGTCACTAAGAAGTGCTGCGGAAAGGATGTAGAGCCACAGGAATGTTTTATTCTGACACTGAGCCATGGAAGTAAGCTACAAAAGGACGAAAATCTGGGCCAAGGTAAAGTGAAAGAACACAGTAGAATTTATCTTACCTGAACAAACTAATCTGATTTATTCTTACCAAATTACCTAAGTGGGTTCATCGCAAGCAGAGGGTTTAATTTCATAACTACAGTACATTCACTCTAACCTGGCAAGAATCCTTAACCCCCTTCTAATCGGTTATGGCCAAGTGCATCCGACCGTTGGGTTAATTTGATAATAAAGAGGCTCATTCCTTCCTTATAACTAAGACTTGTCGAGATTCACGTAAATGCAACATGATATTCATGTTTGGAGATCTGGCATGTCTCATTAAGTGAAAAAAAAGAAAGTTATAAAGACATCATGGTATAGTTGTAGAAAAGGCGCTGCTTTACAGTCTTTTTCTTCTATTTTATTCCCTTTTTTTTCATACTTTTCGGTCTTTTTCAATTTTCTCTTATTTTTTTTTTCCTTTTTTTTTTCGACATAGGATGCCAAGCTCACCTGTTTGTCCGCGATGAGTTGAGAGAATCATTACGGCGAGTTAGAACTGTAAATCCTGCAACGCACCGCTCGAATGCTAATCTTCCCTCATGCAAGTCAATTCGCATAAATGCCTGCAAACTTTCCGACGGGGGGGGGAGGTGCGGTGGCCAGAATAGCCAAAAAGCTAATCGTGGCAAACAGTAGCTGGCAAAGTGAAAAAGTTTGCGTGTCTGCCTCTGTTTACAAGCCCGGCAGGGAACGGACGGGGGGAACGAACCGATTCATGCCGCCAATACCTGTCCAGAGTTTGAAGCACTGAATTTGACTGACCAATGTATCTATTTATGCGTCTATCATCCACTCCTTTACGGTCACATCAAAAGTATATAGACCCGGGACTAGGTTACTATCTATCATTCAATGTTCTGTTTATCTATTATATTATACTCTATTGTCACATCAAGAACATAGCACCTAAGAGGCCAGGTTACTCAGTTTTGACGTGTAAGGAGGTGAGAGTGACCAGTCCCTTTTCCGTGAGTGGTAATATTTAAGGAGTAAACCCCAGCTTCCCCTCAGATTCACCCTCTTCCAGGGACCGTATTCTCGTCGGTTAAGGAGGCTCCCTAGCACCTTTTCCACAGTGATTTATGTTTGGATATGGCTGGTTAATATCCTCCTGTACGTTATTTATGCGGAGTATGGCGATTCTGGAAGGATTTAAGCTAACACAGAGGAGTACAGTAAGGTGTAATAGGTAAAACAAATCGCTTAGGAAAAGATGTCAGGGAACTTCCTCAACCGACAAGAATACGGAGGACACATCTAGTTGGGTAGCTTAATTAAACGGCTGAAACTTATGCAAGAAATTATATCAACAAACTGATATTGTGTTCACCGTAGATTCAAAGTCAATGTATAAAGTCTTCCATTCGAACAACAAGTGACATTATGAAAAGAAGCTCCAATACGTATTATAATTTATCCAAAAACTATATAAACTCCACGTGCTGTAAAAATAATTCATAACTATCAAAATGACGAATGTAAACAGACACCTCATTAAGGCTAGCAAATAAAAAAGGAAAAAAATGGCATGTAGGAAAAAATATACTTCATTGAGGTAGCAATCCGACAGGTAAATGTAAATAGACGAAACTCATTAAAACGAACAGGTACGCAAACACCGGATGCAGGAAAATTACGCAGAACAACTATAAAATTCTGTAGGCAGCAAAAATATCAAACTGCGAGCAGCGGTTTATATTCAGTGTGTGCAGTGGGAAAGCTTGCTCTCGTCAACTAGGCAAAATGGAACAAAATGCAGAATAATCTCGGCTCTCCGCAGTAAACCCAGTACCGTCCTTCATTAGGGTTTTATGTCTGTTTTGCTGCATCAGTGGAAGCGTTAAAGATACGCCCCACAAAATTGGACTGAGATTTCGGGCAAAGTAAAAATTTCTTTAGGCCAGTGGATTTGCATATTTACTGTCCTTGCAGGCTAGGAGAAAATGTTTAAATTTCTGCGGGTCTGATTTCACGGCTTCTGTATTCTTCAAACTACAGTAGGATCGCAAATGATGATGAGAGCCTTAGGTTTTTAAAGACCATTTGTGTTGGAGAGGTAGGCGATAAAATTTGAAAAGGCTTAATCTCAGCCGCGCACTGATTCTAAAATGGTCGAAAGTTCTTTTATATTCTCACAAATTCACCCAAGTTCCCTCGATTATGTGTACTCCCAAACACTATTTTTTCAATACCAAAACTTCAATATTTACTTCCTTACACTCTCCACTCCAACAGCTTCATAGGTACGGGTTGGTCGCTTCTCCTGTGACGGATAACTGATGTCCCTTTGGTTATACGGATGTGCGGACGTTCTGAACCTATATAGCAGTATTTGGACGAGTATGCAAGAACTGAACCCCCATGCAAAAGTCCTATGCATGCGAGTGGGTGCAATTTTAAATAAACTTTCATATATAGAAACATCCGTCCATTCACCCATCTACTATCCATTCATCCATCCATTCAGCCTGCCATCCATCCAGCCATCTACCCATTCCCCCATCCTTCTATCCATCTAACCATCCATCCATCCATCCATCCATCTTTCTATCCATCCAACCATCCATCCATCCATCGATCTACCCATCCATCTAAATATCCATCCATCCATCCATACATCCATACATACATACAAACACGCACGCATATCTTGTTAGACGGGCTGTATAACGTAGCATAAAAGCTAAGCACATATTAAACTCACAGATGCCCCGTAAATGAAGTACAAAAACTGCTATCTCGCGTACACCTGGCGAGAGTACGGGCGTAACTACTCAGTAACGTGTGTAACAATGCATCGTTAAGAGGGAATAACTGAGGGGTCGGGAGGGGGGGGGGGTGATGGAAAGGATTTGAGGAGTGATGGTTTAGGCTACCATGGATGAAGCTGGCATTAGGCGTCTGGCATACGATATACACACACACACACACACACACACACACACACACACACACACACACACACACGAACAGATAAATACAGAGATAATACAGACTGAGACAGAGATGCAGATGGAGACGTGTGTGTGTGTGTGTGTGTGTGTGTGTGTGTGTGTGTGTGTGTGTGTGTGTGTGTGTGTGTGTGTGTGTGTGTGTGTGTGTGTGTGTGTGTGTGTGTGTGTGTTATATAATCGTTAGGAGGATGAAAACTACACCGTATATTAAACTATGACGTCACAGTAATGAAGGAGTAAAGGAGATAAAAATAAAAGCAGTGAATGTCGTCGAAAAACTTTGCTCTGTTATTGGAAGTGACGTAATAAGCAAATGTTTTCAAGCTGGGTTGGTCTAATAAAAAGAAAACTATATTGCATGTTACTGAGGATGTTGGGCACAGTTCCTGGATGGAATGTAATATTAAACTGGATGGTGCTGAAGTCGAATTAAAGAGATGGAAAAGTCTGATCCTTTGAATAATATATAAGACTTTGAAACTCATGCACAGACGTCTTGAAGTTAATGTCCATAGGGGTATCTGGAGAGTTGGTTAATATCTTCCTGCGAGAGGATACAGACTGCTTGGTCCGTGTTATGTTATGGTCAAAAACCAATCCATGAATGTCTGCCCTGTTTGCTAAGGAATCGACCACCAGACGATTTTAATCAGCTTAAGCGAGGTCTCCCGTAGCGCTGGAATTGGACATAAGCCGAGAAAAACACTGGAGTCGCTGGCTGTTACCGTACCTCCCCCCCTCCCCAACAAAAAAAAAAAAAAAAAAGACGAATCTTTTCCACTACCATGGCCTCGCTTACGACAGCATGAAACCCGTCCTTCCGATTAAGTACTTTCGATTATAATTTTGGTATTTACAGAAGAGTTTATTCAGACTAATAAAGACTTGGTACTGGAGAGATAGGATACAGCCTTCACTAGGATTAACCCTTCCTAAGATAAATATAATCACTTGAAGACAGCAAGAAAAAATTGATCTGAACTGTTTTTACTCTAACCCGGCCTACAAGCGTCATCTCACCATCTCAAATGCTCAGCTGTAATAACAGATTATTACCAGAATACAATGAAAGTCACAAAGATGTGTCATGGAAATTACGTAGCGCTGTAGCGTTGTCTTATTCTGCCACAGAGCGACGCAAAGTAACTTGTAAAAGAAGGAAAATCTAAGCCAGGTTAGTGGAAAACAGATATGATACGTCACTGTAGTAATGGCGCTAAGTAAGGCCTCTCGCAGTGAAGGAGTTAGCCCATTCACTCCCATAAATTACGCTTTATTTTAATCAGATTACCAACAGACGCTTTATTAACTTTTAAGGGAGATTTTTTTTTTGTAGTGGCGGAGATAATAAACTCTACCTCTAACCCTACAAGTAAAAACAATCATGTAGGTACACTCTTTTTACCTTAACTTGGCCTAATATTGCCATCTCTCAATCTTCAATGCCGAGCTGTAATAACAGATTAGATTATGATGCTAGTCAAGTATTATGAAGAGGATGTTGAGCCATAGCATTACCTTACTCTTCCACTGTGCTACGTGAAATAAGCTGCAGAAGGACGAAAATCTGGGCCATAATTAGTTAAAAGGACTATAGCAACAATATACAGTAAGCTACTTAAAAAAAAAAACGGTGACAAAAAACGGACTAGAGCTGCAATATACTTTAAAAATACGATACCGGGCTGAAGGGCTTCCACATAAGCTTAAAAAAGAAAGGTTAAAAACGGGAAAAAGGCCTCGCTATCATGGACTAACTCAGGACAGCATTTAAGCTTTTATCGTCAAAGAATTCCAGCGTCCAATCTCCGTTTTTGCCTCACCCCGACTCCCGTATTGTGGCGGTGCTGGATGGGCCGCCCGTTTTCTTAATTTAGGGGGGTCTCGCCCAATCTGGACTCTGCAGGAACAAGATCATTTTCTCTTCCGCCCCCACGAATTATAGTCCCACACGAAATTTACACACGGCGACGCATTATCTCCCTCGAAACGTGACAATAATTTGCTCCTTTTAACTCTATCTTCTTTGGGACGGTTCTGGTTTTCTAGTGTTGCTAAAGCCAGACGATTTTATTCTGCTGTGGTTGGATGACTGGAGCCTGTGAGTGAGTTACTGGAGTCTGGGAGTGTCAATATTGTCGCCATAACAATATCATGGTCGGGAGAAATCTTAAATCTAGTATTCTAAGTAATGCCAGACGATTTTATTCAAGGGAAAGTGATTCATAGGAGCCTGAGTGTTAGAGAGAGAGGGGGGGGGGATCAGGGGCAGGAAAGGCGACAGGACTTTTGATGCCGACGGTACAAAAAAAAAAAAAAAAAGTATGCAAAACAGAAGTACTACACTATGCAAAAAAAAAATAAAACAGGAATAAATCGCTAAAAGGGAGGTGTTAGGGAGCCTCCCTGACCTACGGGAATACGTGTGCAAAATGCTGGCTGCGGGACAACGGCGATATATCCCCCGGCAAAACGCTGTCTTGCGCTCACACTTAGCCTAATGAACCCCGTGTGCTGCTTAGTTGTTGGGGGGCATGGGAGGCGGAGCGGGGATTGGAGAGGAGGGAATTGGTGGGGGGATTCGAGGGGGGGGGGACTGCAGGGGAGATTCGAGAGGGGGAAGGGATTGGGGGAGTGGGAAGTTCGGCTTAAAAAAAAAAAAAAAAAAAAAGGTTCGAGAGAAAGAGGGGCCTAGGTATGGTATGGGAGTTTAGGATTTGAGAGAAGAGGAATCGGAGGGAGGTGGGACTGAAGGGGAGGGGCTGGAAGAGAGGGGAATTATAGGGAAAAGGGATTGGAGGGAAGTGTGACAGGAGGGTGGGGAGCAGAATAAAGTTCGGATATTGGAGGAAATGGTACTGAAAGGAGGAAGAAAGGGGAGGGGGGTCTTGGGAGAGGGAAGAAGAGGTACCAGAATGATAGTCCTGAAATTGAGGAAAGCTAAGAAAAAGGAGGGAAGGTGTTCGGGAAGGATAAGGATTAAAAATGGGAACCTGAGATCAAAATGGGAGGGAGAGGTAAAGACAGAGAGGAGAATTTAGGAAAGAGAGGGAAACGAAGACAGAGGGAAAAAAAAAAAAAAAAAAAAAAAGCCCGAAAAGGAGGAGGAGGTGAGGTAGCCGGAGGAGGGGGGGGGGAGTCCAAGAACTGGCAAAAGTCTGAGACAGGGCAAAAATCAAAACAAGAGCAGATATTTGAAAAGGGGCAGAAAGCTGGAAAGGGTAGGGTAGTTTGGAGTATGAAGTGGAGCAATTTGAAAACCGGCATAATGGTCCAGAAAAGAGGGTAAGGTGCCTGGAAACCAGCATAATGGCCTGGAAAAAGAGGGGAAGGGTCTGGAAAGAGGGGAGAGAGCCCGGAAAGAGGGGAAAGAGCCTGGAAAGTGGCATAATGATCCAGAATAGAGGGGAAAGGGTCGGGAAAATAAGAGGAAGCCGAGATAGGGGGAAAGGGTCCCGGAAGAGATAGAAAAAGATTTGCAAAAGAGGGGAAGAGATCTGAAGAGAGGACAATGGGTCCCGAAAAGACAGACAGGGGGCTGGAAAAGAGGGAAAGGGACCTGGAAAGCAGAATCATAGTCCAGGAACGAAAGGAAGGATTCAGAAAAGCGACAAAATGGACCTAAAAGGAAGTGAAGGGGCCTGAATCTCAGTTAGGGGGGAGGGGGAGGAAGTCGGGTGAAGGGAGGGTCAGGAAAGAGGAGGGAGATGAAGGGAAGATCAGGAAAGTGGAAGGAAGGGTGAAGAGAAGGTCATGAAAGTGAAGGGAGGTAAAGGGAAGGGAAGGAAAGAGGCGAAAGGCTAAAAGGAAGGGAAGGAAAGAGGAGGAAGGGGGTAAAGGAAAAGTTCGGAAAGCGAAGGGTGTGAAGGGAAGGGATGAGAAGGAAAGAGAGGAAGGGGAGAAGGGAACGTCCGGAAAGAGGGTGAGTGAGAATGGAGTCCGGATAACAAGTGAGGAAAGCGGCGACTGAACGCACATAACCTGATGATGAAGACCCGGCCACTGCTGTCTCTGCGAACTGGGGACCACATTATCCCTCCCAGGCACGATGCATCCTGGATGGTTCTGGAACTAATCTCTTTTTTTTACTCTCTCTCTCTCTCTCTCTCTCCCCTCCCCAGTTAGGCACACAGTCAGGATATTCTCAAAGGGAAGTGAGTCGCTGCAGGCACGGGGAACCTATCTATTAACGAGGGACCTTCATTTGTCACACAGCTTCCTGTTAGAGATTAGGAGCCCTTTAGAGTCTTCCTTTGTAACAGAGTGCCCTGTATGCTTAATAAGGAGCTTCCGTTTGTGTCAGAGTAAGTCCTATGTGCATGCCAGATCTCCACTAGTGCCAGAGTGCCGGTCCGGTGATACAGAGGGTCATGATTTGCGTTACAGACTGCCTCTACTGCGATATGGGAGCCCTGTATTTGCTACAGATCCAGGTGTGTCTTATTTTTACCTGACGAAGTTCCCTGACCCTCTTCCAGCCCCAAGTGCAGCCTGACAGGGGGGTAAGTTTTGACTAATAACCAAGGAGATTTATTCTTACCTCAGACCTATGGCTCATTGAATTTCATGCCACATGGATTAGGTATTCAAGTTCCCTCACCCCTTCCAACTCTACTTGTTGCCAGACTGGAGCACTGATTTGACTAATAACCAAGGAGATTCATCCCTCTCTCTCAAAAAGAAGGCTCGTCGATTTTCATGCAACCACGACATAGCATTCATGTAGTCCTTTCAAGTAAAAACAAAGCGACTATGGTGACAATAATAAGGGGTATCGAAGTCTGTGTGTGTGTGTGTGTGTGTGTGTGTGTGTGTGTGTGTGTGTGTGTGTGTGTGTGTGTGTGTGTGTGTAAATTAGCCTGGCCTAATGAGCTGGGAGTAATAGGTACGTTGCCATTCTACCTGACACTTCCACCTCACGCCATAATGAACCTCTTGTTTCTTAATTACCTTCGCACACTGGGCTCCGAAAAAAAAAGAAAAAAAAAAAAGAAAAAATATATATGTACGCCGCTCCACTGAGATGCAAAGGTCCCCCCCCCCTCAAAAAAAATATATATAAGAATAAAAATATAAAGCCATCTGAACCTGGAATGGCGATGAGCACAAAGTAGCTCCAGGTGTTAGCAAACTCAACATCACGATCATATTACAGCGATATTACGACACGACATAGAGGATGAGGTGGAGGGATGGAGCAGAGAGGTATATGCGAGAGGGCGGTGTAAGTTGCGGGGAGGGCAGCGAAATTGCAGGGTACAGGGAGGCATGGAGACGGTTTGTTTGTGGCAACTTCGGCCGCTGTTTGTCATGGCTGAATAATGAAATTGTGATTGAATTCATTATAAAGTTCCTTGCAATATATCTTGCTCAATATTCCTCAAACTATATCTAAAGCCAATATGAAAGTTAGAGTCTGAACATAATTATTTGTGTGGTCGAGTTAGGGTACGGTTTCCTCATCTTACTTAATTTTCCTTTATAAACTTCTACACGACATTAATAAAGTTATTGGTCAAAACGTAATAAAACTGAGTGATCGAATTATTCTATAACGTTCGCTCGCTTTTTAACTTTGTGCTGCTGAAAAATGTATTATGTTACTGAATAAGGAACAATCTTCTTATTTCTGACTAGCCTAAATTACCTTCTCACCACCTGAGTGCTAAGTTGTAACAAGAGAAAAAAAACAGAATATCAAGTTGGTCACGATGAAGTGCTACGTAGAAGGTGTGGAGTCATAACAAATGTCTCTTTCTACCACTAAACTACATGAGCTACCAACCAGAGGACGAATATCTGAGCCAAGTTAAGGTAAAAGGAGTACAGCAACGCAACCAAATATAACGTGTGATCAAATTCATATAGGGTTAATGGCGCGTGCTCCTTAATTGCTGACTCTGTGTTGTTGGCAAGACTTCTAATGGCGTGATAATCTGGAGTTAGTAGCCAAGCAAGTCTTAATGAAATTCGGGATTGCAGTGTCGTTCCAGGGCAGTGAGGAGATCTTCCAAGTGGAGTCTTCGCAAACCTCTTCAGTAAGAAAGACCTTTTTCTGAGTTCAGTAAAATCATCTTGATATGGCACAGGAAGAAACTAAATTAATACATCAGTAGGATACATCTCTAAGTTCCTAAATTTAACTCCTAAGAGGGTTATAATCGTCTGAGGTCAACAAGAACTAACTAACTGCTCCAACTGGATAAAATCGTCTGATGGTAACAAAAAAATAAAAATCCCTGAACATTATATATACGGTCACTATGCCCCTGAAACGGCAACTGATCTCCTCAGCTGAATAAAAACGTTTGGCAGCAACGAGATTAAAATATATACAAGAAGTCACCGTAGTGAAAAGCTTAAAATCCCTGAAGACCTTGAGATATCTCACTAACTCTCTGAGAAAGACAGCTCATTCCTCAAGCTGGATAAAAGTGTGATTGGAGCAAGAATATAGCAGCTTATTTACTCAGTCAGTAGCAAGAATACATAGTCTAGGCTACTCACGGCCTGAAAAGACTAGGTTACTATCTGTTGGAAGCAAGGGGAAAAAAATCCTGGCTACCCACGCACTCATAAAGGCCAAAAAATCGATAAATTAAACACAAACAACGTCCAACACATTTCACCACCTCGATCTGAGAGCTCATCCCTTCCCTCCGACACACAAGGGGCCTTAATTATCACTGAAGGGAATGCATTTAACAGCGCCTTGGGTTTTTACGAAGGGAAATAATGTAACCGAGGGAGTGGTTGGATGAGACGGTGCCCGGAGGTGGTTGGATAATTGAGTTCCTTGGTGAGCGAGTCCTTGTGAGGAAGGTGAGTGTATACTATATATTTCTTATTCAATATTAGTCTACTGATGTATTTATATCTGTCTATCGATCCGTCTAGCTGTCTATCTATCCATCTACCTACCGTCTACCTATCTATCTATATATCTATCTATTTATCTATCTATCTGTGTGGTGTGTGTGTGTGTGTGTGTGTGTGTGTGATAAATCCATCGAAAACACCTGCATGCTAATTCCAGGAAGGGACAACCAACGCCACCGCATAAAAAAGATTAGATTGAACGCACTGACACAGATACGGCTCATCATCCCCAGGCAGTGATAAGCCAGACACGAGGTGAAAACAGATTAAATGGCCCATCGCTCTTGATCTTATCTTTACAACCAGATGCGATAAGAGGGGAGACAAACGAAGGAAGCTTAGAGGGAGAAAAGATGGAATGATGAACAGAGGTTGCTGACAGAGAACAGATGGGGCTTAGACAGAACAAAAATAACATTATCGAGAACACTGGAAGCTCAATAAACGAAGGAATGAACAGAGAAAACTAAAACGTAATTACTCAAGGAAGCTAAGATGGAGAGAGGATGAAAAAGGAGAAAGTTTACAGATGTTACAAGAAATTTGGAGAGAGAGAGAGAGAGAGAGAGAGAGAGAGAGAGAGAGAGAGAGAGAGAGAGAGAGAGAGTTCAGAGAAAGAAAGGAGAGAAAGGAAGTGTTCAGAGAGCTGAGAGAGGGTTCAATCAGCTCAAGAGATACAGAGGAAGTTGCTGTCTATTAAAAGTGCATTACAGGGACTGAGAGTAGAGCAATGGGATTACCTGAGTTCCTGTAGTGCCATTCTCACAAAAGAAAGAGAGGAAGAGAGAGAGAGGGAGAGAGCGGGAGGAAAGAGGGGAAGAAAGGATCAGGAGAGAGGACAGAGAAAGCGAGGGAGAGAAGGCTTGAAAAGCGTAGGAGAGAGGAGGGACAATGGAAGGGAGAGAGAGTAAGGAAAGAGTACGAGAGAGGAGGGAGAGAGGGGAAAGAAAGAGTAGGAGAGAGGAGGGAGTGTGGGAAGAAGAAAAAGGATGGAAAAAGTAGGAGTGAGGAGAAAGAGTGGAAGGGATAAAGGGGAAAGAAAGAGTAGGAGAGAGGAAAGTGGGAAAGAAAAAGGGTGACAGAAAGGGAGGGATAGGAAGGAAACGAAAGAAAGAGAGGGAGGGAGAGAAGAGAAAGAGAGGAGAAGGAAGGAAGGAAAGAGGGGGAAGGAGGAAGAAAGTGAGGATGCAAAGAAACGAAGGCAAGACAGAGAGGGGAGGTGTAAGGAGAGGGGATTGAAAGTGGAAGGAAAGACGAGTAGTGAGGGAGGGAAGAATGAAACAACGGAAAATGAAAGGGTGGATCTGAGGAGGGAGGGAAGTGCCAATATCTCTTCGATGAGTGAGAAAAAAGGAGAGCAAAGCATGAAGTCTCACCCTAACCATCAGCGTCTCCACCGGAATCAGACAGGAAAGTGTAAGAAGGACGAGTGTAAGGCAAAGAGAGTGGAAATTTGGCAATGATAGAGCGAAAACAATTACACATTATCTTAAACAATGAGGGAACTTAAATATCAAGTTAACATTAGGTACACTCGATTAGAAATTTACATTCATTCAGGTACCAATGATTCCTTAATAAGAGTTGGTGTTGCGTTATCAATAAAGCACATTTTTTTTCTATTCTGGATACTGTACCTCATGCCTGTATAAACTTCCTCCTTTATGCTGCGTTGACGGAAGTTACACGGGAATGTTTTGAAACGCTTTGTTCACCAGTTCAGTTTCTATGGACGAAAAATGTGATGATAATTTTTTGCGCTGCCCCATGTAACCAAGTTGTTCTGTTATGTAGTCAGTGGAAAGATGGAGTGATTGACGGGGAGAAAGATAAATCGTGGGAGGACAGACAGAGAAGGAAGTGAGAAATAAAAACTGGGGAAGAGGGGGAATTCAAGACGAGAGAGAAGTGAGAGAGGAAGAGAAAGAGGAGAGAGGAAGTACAGAATGGAGCCTCAGAGGAATATGGTTCACGGTAGACGCAATATTCCTTCCCCTCTCTCCCCCCCCCTCTCTCTCTCTCTCTCTCTGGAGTTGAATAAAATCGTCTGGTATCAACAATAATATAACAGAACTACGCCAAACACAAAAAACAAGAGAACACAGGAATACAGAAATACGTAATCAGACTGGAGGGATTAATGGGCGATTTATTAACCCTCTGACTGTGACGAGTTCCTAAAAGCTGAATAAAATCGTCCGCCATAAGATGCACTAAAATACGAGACTCTATGTAGGAAAAATATACGAGGCTCAGTGTTTCTGGTGGGCTTAAATCGTCGTGTATTTCAACATCCTTGCTGCTCTCGAATTCTCCTTAAAGAAATCGTCTATCGCCAGCCTGTGTGTGTGTGTGTGTGTGTGTGTGTGTGTGTGTGTGTGTGTGTGTGTGTGTGTGTGTGTGTGTGTGTGTGTGTGTGTGTGTGTGTGTGTGTGTGTGTGTGTGTGAGAGGGAGAGAGAGAGAGAGAGAGAGAGAGAGAGAGAGAGAGAACACGGACGTACTCTGCCACTTCCTCAAAAAAAGAAAAAAAAAAGTATGTTTAGTATGGAGTGCAATCCTCTTAGGGACCAGCTCAACAGGTGCCTAATGGGGTTCATCCTTGACTCACACTACACACTATAACAGAACTAAATTGGGGAACTACAGTAAGGGTGGGATCACTGTTATGGTGGCAGTAGTAGTAGTAGTAGTAGTGATGATGATGATGATGATGACAACAAAAACAATAAACACCAAATATAACAGATTTCAATGTAAAAAAAAAAAAAAAAAAAACACGGTAACAACAGACTTGAAGATTCTTGTGCCCTTTGCCAAGACGCCCCAGAGGACTCAGTACCCAGGTCACGCCCTCGAGGACCTCCTAATTCTTGGTGATGTATGAGACGGCAATCCCACACGAGGCTTTACTGCTGGTAGGAGCGTCACCACAGAAGTCAGGTGAAGTCAGGTGAATATATGAGAGAGAAGTAGGTTGGTAGATAGATAGATAGATAGATAGATAGATAGATAGATAGGTAGACAGATAGACAGACAGCTAGATAAATGGGAAGACAGATAAACTGATAGTGTCACCAAAGAAGTCCCACCCGTGAAAGCAGGTGAATATATGAGATAGATCGACAGACAGATAGACAGAGATAGGTTGCTAGATGGACATACCTAGACAGATAGGTAGATAGACAGATGAACAGAGAGACAGACAGACAGATAGATAGACAGAGACTGACTGACAGATAGATACAATATTACACACAAGAGAAAGAATATTACACAACAGGATCAACACACACACACATACACAAAAAAAAAGAGAGACATATCCATGTTTTATTTCCACTTCCATGCGTAATCTTTTTTTTTTTAATCTCCTGGCAATTACTCCCTTAAAATATGATCCTTTTTTTTTTTTTTGGGGGGGTTAGATGTGGTACTGGGGATGAAGAGGAGTAAGGAGGGTTGCCATGGCGACCCAGAAGGCTCCTCGTCTTGGTAAAGCTAATGTGGAAAATGTTAAGTCATAGAATTATTTTGGCAGGACTTTCTCTCTCTCTCTCTCTCTCTCTCTATTCCAGTTATCGCTTTCTTTCCTCAGTCCTCACTGTCAGTTTTTTGTCTCGTCCATTCCATTCTGGTCCACACACACACACACACACACACACACACACACACACACACACACACACACAAAATGGGATTGGGACATCTATAAAGACTGTCATCTGTAGAGCACTTCACTGTCCCTCTCCCTTCACCACCATCGAGAGAGAGAGAGAGAGAGAGAGAGAGAGAGAGAGAGAAACAAGAAAACAGCAGTGGGTGGCAGTGAGAGAGAGGAGACAGGAAAGTACACAGAGACTGAGTTAAGCGTGGAGATATTGCGGTTTCCCCTGATACACACCACTCTTGTAAGGCCAGAGATTATAAGAGGAGAGGAGAGGGAAGGAGAGGAAAGGAGAGAGGAGAGGAGAGGAGAGGAGACAGTAGGGGAGAGAAGAGGAGACAGTGGGGAAAAGAAATCGACAGGGAAAGAATGGAGAAGTGAAACAAAGTAATCTCATGCGATCACGGATTACGCTGGGGGGAGAGAGAGGGTAAGAGACGGAGAGGCAGGCTTGAAGGAGGGAATGAAAGGGAAGGTGTGTGTGTGTGAGAGAGAGAGAGAGAGAGAGAGAGAGAGGGGGGGGGCTGTGAGGGAAGGGGAGACAAGATCACAAAGAAGTACAAAGAATCACAGAGAAAGACCACACCACGTTATTGGTCTTGAGATTGTTTGTGGCATGGCGGAAATAAGACACCATTCTGTTGGTATCTGTCCCCTCAAACGAAGGAGGAGGAAGAGGAAGAAGGAAGGAGAAGAAGAAGAAAAAGGAGGAGGAGGAGGAGGAGGAGGAATTAGGCAGACAATGAAGATTCTCAGTGTAATGCAGACGCAGTGCAAAAATCGTCGAACTCTGTGTCTCTAAGTGTACAACAGTGACCAGAAGTTTTCGGACACTTCTCAGGCGACCGCGGCAACGGGAAGGTGCTACATGAACTACAGTATTTTTTATGTTACAGCAATATGAAGCCCACTACAAAAGATCTACAAAAGAGGAAGAGGAGGGTGGCTACGCTCTGTCGTTTGGAGGGGAGTGGGAAATATGACAGGAAGGATAAAATGCTGGCAGGGATTTCTCAACGAATTTTTGCTCTCGACTGTACATACCTTGGCTGGTTGAGTCCCCTGTTAGTTTCAAGAGTATTATGGTGAGAGCTTTGGAAATAAAGAGTGCTTCCCAGCTGAGCTCTCTTGATGGTCACTTTCAACGCAACTGGAGAGAGAGAGAGAGAGAGAGAGAGAGAGAGAGAGAGAGAGAGAGAGAGAGAGAACGAGACTGGAAAAAGAGCCTTCACTACTCTACTTTTCTTTTACATTCTAATTTGGCCTAAAATTGCTCTCTCTCCAACTTGAACTCAGGGATGTAGCAACAAATTACCACGAGAATATGGTGCTTATCACGAAGAATTGTTATGGAAAGAATGAAGAGCCTAAACGCTGTCTTTTCCAGCCACACAGTTACGTGCAATAAGCTGCAAAGGGACGAAAATCTGGGCCATGTTGAGGCGAAGGGAGAATAGGGTCCCCTCCTTCGCTCAATAAAAATCGTCTGACTGCAGCATCAAGGAAAAAACAGAAACTAGAAAACCGCGTTCAAGAAAAATATACAGACCTGGAAACCGCGTTCAAGAAGTTAATCCTGCCATTGACACCTGAGCATCGGCGCGCCACTCGAGTGTGTGTGTGTGTGTGTGTGTGTGTGTGTGTGTGTGTGTGTGTGTGTGTGTGTGTGTGTGTGTGTGTTTTCCTGCGGGAATTTTGTTGAGTTTCCCCTCCACAGCTGCTCGTTTTCGTCTACGTGCCGCTCGCCGTTCTCTGTTGCTTTTTGCTGTTATTTCGGTTAGTATGTTTTTTTTGTCTTTTGTTTTTCAGGTTATTTCTGTTGGGAAGCATTTTTTAAATTTTAATGCTAGTGTTATTCCTGTCATTGTTTTATTTATCGTGCTATATTGCTATTGTATGTCTGTTATTTTCATTATTCCACGCTTCGTCGTTTTCTGTTTTTCAGAGGTGTTCCTCTTAATGCGATTTTGATTTTGTTTTTTGCTTTCATATATTTATATACGAATTGCTACAATTATATAATCTTCAATGAATAAATTAATATATAAAAAATAAGAAAATAAAAGTAAATAAACGAATAAATAAACAATTCAATAAATAAACAAGTCAATAAATAAATTAATGAGTAATTAAATAAACGTAAATAATGAATAAACAAACCAAAGTAAACAAATTCCTTAAAGTAATCACATACCAAACATACTGTACATAACACCAAATCACCCTCCAGACAATAAACCAAATTTTAAATACCGGTAAAATAAATTGAAAAATAAAAACAACACGATCAAAAACACATAGTAAACAGCAACACATAAACAGCAACACTCATCCTCCCGCGCATAAAACTGCAACACATAAACAGCGAACACTCACTCTCCCGTGCCTCAGCAACACATAGTAAACAGCAACTCATAAACAGCAACACTCACCCTCCCGTGCCTCAGCAACACATAGTAAACAGCAACACATAAACAGAAACACTCCCCCTTCCGTGCCTTAAACAGCAACACATAGTAAACATCAGCACATATACAGCAACACTTACCCTCCCGTGCCTTAAACAGCAACATATAAACAGCAACACTCACCCTCCCACGCCTTACACAGCAACACTCACCCTCCCACGCCTTACACAGCAACACTCACCCTCCCGTGCCTTAAACAGCAACACATAAACAGCAACACTCACCCTCTTGTGCATTAAACAACAACATATGAACTGCAACACTCACCCTCCCGTGCGTTATGTCTGCTCTGTTTGGATGTCTGCGTGAAGGGGTGGCTGGTGGTGCCCATAACCCTGTAGACAGACAGAATTAATTAAAACACAAACATAATTATACTGTTGTTCATTGGGAGAGTAAAGTTAAAAATAAAAATAAAAAAAATGTGAATGAGAAGACCAAAGGGAAAACATTATGGTACAGCAGTAAGATTTTTATGAGACAGACAGACAGACAAGGTGGGATTTTGGAGGTGACTAGGTAGAACGAGCTGGGATGATGATGATGATGATGATGATAAGGATGATTACCCAAGAATATGAAGAGCAAAAGGTAATTACAGGAAGGAAAATGAAGAAAGCAGGAAGTAAAGCAAGACAATGCGCAGAAGTTGCACGACAAAAATGTTAAGTGCAGAGGAAGGAGATTAGAAAGGTCGAGGAAAAAAAAAAAAAAATCAGTGGAAAAGGCACATCATGGAAGACAAGAATAAGCCAAGGAGAGAGAGAGAGAGGGGGGGGGGAACGTTACTGTTGTGTGAAAAAATATAAAAACGTGTGATTTAGTGAGTAAGAAAGCGCTAGAGTGAAACTGGGCAAAAGACAACAAAACCCCAGCCCAAGTCTTCCGTAATGAGCGCACGACAGAGGAGACTGTGTGGGTACGGCCTGCTAAATTGCCTGCCTGCCTCCCTGCTTTCCTCCCTGCTTGCCTGCCTCTCTGTTTCCCTCCCTCTCTGCCTCCCTGCCAGACTGCGTTTCTCAATACTTGCCCGACTGCCTCCTTCCCTCCCTACCTTCTTGTCTTATTGCACGCATGCCTCCCTCCCTACCTGCATATCTATCTCCCTGCCTTCCAGTCTGTTTACCTACCTCCTTCCCTACTTCCCTCCTTGCCTCCCTCCCTGCGTGCCTCCCTGTCTGCCACGCACCAAGGAAGTTGAATTAAAACCAAGGCAGCTCGGGACGACAGCGTGGGGAGATTGATGACTGGGCTGCCTTCCTTCAGACTCCCCTGTCCTGCCGCCCCCTGGGATTTCTTACTCTGCCTCAATTTATCCAACTCCTAACTCAGGGATTCACAAGTTCGCACAACACACACACACACACACACACACACACACACACACACACACACACACACACACACACACAGCAGAAAAAGGTAATACACATAAACACACACATCCTCCTCTGTCTGTCTGTCCGTCTCTCTCTCTCTCTCTCTCTCTCTCTCTCTCTCTCTCTCTCTCTCTCTCTCTCTCTCTCTCTCGTCTATTGTTCCGCATATTCGTCATGGTAGAGCGAACTCCAATGGATAACTTCTACCACTGTTCTGTCTTGTACTTAACTGTCAGTCCCATAATGTACTCAGAGACCATGTGTGTGTGTGTGGGTGTGTGGGTGTGGGTGTGGGTGGGTGGGTGTGGGTGTGTGTTTTACGCATTCACACTCACACTTGCACTCATACTTTTCACCAACTTCACTCCGTCACATTTATACTCATACTTTACTTCTGATTCAAACTTCTCTCTCAAGCTTCCTATTCATTTGCAGTCACTCACACTCATCCTCTCACTCTAACTCACTCTTCCCTTACACATATTCTCACTCTCATACACTGCTCTCACTGTTTTTTTTACACACCCCTCTCTCACGCTCACTCTTAAAGTACTCGATTCTAAACACTTGCATTTAGTTTCACTCGCACTTTTATTAGGCTAACTCATCTCAGTTTCTCTGCATCTCTCTCTCTCTCCCTCTCTCTCTCATTCTCATTCTCCCACTTACCTTCACTGTCACTCGCTAATCCACTCAGTGCCCTTCTCTCTCTCTCTCTCTCTCTCTCTCTCTCTCTCTCTCTCTCTCTCTCTCTCTCTCATAACTAGAGGGAGGAAGTTAACGAGGGATGATTGCATTGACGTGTGCGGGGATAAATGAGATGGTAATTGGTTTAGGTGAGAAGTTTGCCAGAAGGGAGAGTATGAAGAGACCAGGAAGGGGACAATCTATAGGAAGAAGACAAAGGGAGGACGAGGAAGAAGGGAGGAAGAGGAAGAAGGGAGGATGAGGACGAAGGGAGGAAGAGGACGAAGGGAAATCAAGCGCGAGGAAGGAGGGACGAAGAGAACGAAAGGAAAGCAATGCACGAGGACGAAAAGAAGAAAAGGGCGATGGGAAAATGATGTTCGAGGACGAAGGGAAACTAATGCACAAGGACGAGGACGGAGAAAGTAAATGACGAGAACAATGAGATACTAAGTTCACAGAAAAAGACACATTAAAGGACGAGAACAGGATAAAGGACGATATCACACTAAATTAGAGAGACCATGAAGGGCGAGGGTACGCTTAAGGAGACACAAAAACACACATACCCACCCACCCAAACACACACACACACACACACACACACACACACACACACACACACACACTACCCTATCTCTCCCTCCCTCATACAAACTCTTTCTCCTCCCATATCCCCATTATTCCTCCTCATACACCCCACTTCCCCCTTTATTTCCCCCCCTCACACCCGCACTTCTTCCTCTCGTCCCCTTTCTCCTTCCCATTCCCAGACCCCTCTCTCTCTCGCTCCTCATGAACACTGACCTACTCCTGCGAACCCTTGCACGACACTTCCCTTGTTCTTGTCGCCCCCAGAACACCTGTTATTGATCTCAAAGTGTGGGGGTTTGTTCGTCTGACTCATTTGATACACTCACCTTTCCTTCGCTGCGATCATGTTTTCACTCTTTAGTTGGATGACAAGTTTAATTTTATTTTACTGATTAACTGATTGACTGACTGACTGACTGATTGATTGATTGACTGACTGACCGACTGACTGCCTGATTTACTTGTTTATTCGTTCATTCCTGCCTCCTGACGACTCTACAGTTTGGCTGAGCACCCCTGAATCGAAAGCGCTTTAACTGCGCAAATTCGAGATGTTTCACCAAGACTAAATTTAATCTTTTAGTGATCGAAGAAAAGTGGTGAGCTCCTTCCCTACCAAAGCTCCCTATCCTTGCTGCCACCAGACGATTTTATACGGGTGGAGAAAGACTCGTTCTCACAGTGCAGGGGCCAGGAACAGTCTCCTTTAATCCGCTTCACCATAATAAGCTTCCTCTGGGCTTTATAGAATCATCTGCCGGGAGTGAGATTTACACACACACACACAGAAACAAACATACACACAAAAGACGTCCTCGCTCTCAAAAGGCTAACCCCTTTAAGCCCCGTATTTCCCTCCAAAGCTGGATAATAATAATCAAGCCGGAGTCGAAAACAGGAAAAAAGGAATAAAAAAAAAAAGTTACCTTCTATTTGCACGAGTTAAAGGGGATATTTTTTCACCCCTTCAGCCAGACGTATTTTTAACCAAGGCTGAATAAAATCGTCTGGATGAAGCAAGAATAGGATGACAAACTATAAATCCGTCAGTGTACAGAAAACGATAAACCCCTTTCCTCAGAAGACTTCTTAACTTACAAGTATATTATTGGTATCTCCAGACGATTTTCTTCAGTTGATTATCTTTGGGAACTGGAGGGGTTAAATAATAGCCTTAATTAGCCCCTAGGTAATAGAGATCCTTCATAATTAAAAAAGAAATTTAGTTTGGAAATTACAAGTAATGGAAATGAAAGCTGGGCGACTTTAGATACTTCCTGCATATCCCTCCGTCCATCTAAGACTTAATATGAATCCGTCACAAAATCGCTAATAATAAATGAAGTGTTTTTGTGATCCATTGCTATGCTGGGCAGGAGTGGGGGGTGGGGGGAAGTTGCAATGACTGTGGGTGATTTATTGCACTGCTGACATGAGGGGAGAGAGTGCAGTACCATGCAGTATATGGGAGAGAGAGAGAGAATTATACACACACACACACACACACACACACACTGATAAAGACAAAACACCTTCCCTCACTTCCCGAGCGCGGATGTAATTAAAAAGATGACAACGCGACAAGACAGAGAGAGAGAGAGTATTAATTCTGTATTCTGACCACGTTCCTCTCCAGGGGGGTTCACTTTAGCCTTGTCCACCTCGATTATTCAGGGAGATGCAACCCCTCATTAACCCCCTCAGCACGAGCATCTCAGGAATTAGCTAGTTTATCAGATTATATTATTCAGTTTTGGGGAGACCTGGTAGTTATGTGGATGTCATTTGATTTATTAATTACTTTATTTATTCTTGCAGCTGAATAAATGTAATCTATCTTTCCCACACTTTTATCTGAAGTCCACACAACACACATTATACCTCACACTCACACCGCGCCATGACACCACACCACCACACCATACCTCATCATAACATCACACTACACCACACCATACGCCACACCTAACCACACTCAACAAAGCCACACCTACATTTCATATCCATTCCACACACCAGACCACACCATGCCATCATCTTAAAATCATACTACACGCCACATGGTACATTTACACCTCGCCACCACACCTAAATCTGGCCACAACACACCACACCACAACTACCACACAAGTTTCCTGATGATAAACACGGGAGGGCGCTGGCTGGCATGCATAACAACCAAGACAAAGTTAGGATAAAGTTTGCAGCCGCCTTCTCAACAGCTGTGGCCTGCGTGGAAACGTACAACGACCCACGATATCCAACCCTGCTTCAAAATACAGATCGGTGTTGTGTGATTATACAGTTGTTATGCATTTTCACTTGTCGCAATGGATCATCTACTCTTGTTAAGCTTTACTTGCAGTTGCGGGATAAAGCTGCAAACGATACAAAGTTTATGTGATACTGGGCACCGTAGTTTCTTCTTTCGTATGCCTGTAGTTTGCCTTTTCGCAGTTATGTTCTTAAGATAGTCGTACTGGCGATTCAAGTAGTCGTTTTCATGACCCGGAATCATATAAGCATTGATAAAATTTGTAAGTTGTCTAGCTTTAATGAAGAAAGTTCAGTAATAAAACAGACTTTTTTCACTATAACTTACTTACTCCACACACACACACACACACACACACACACACACACACACACACACACACACACACACACTCCCTCAGCATCAAAGAGGGACGATGCGACGGTGTGGCTAGTCGTCAGCAAATCCCTCACCCCCCTCCAACGCCTCTCTCCCTGGAAACATTAATCCTGGACACAGCACTGCTCTGACATAACAACGGCCTTCAAGCTTCACCACCATACGGGCAACCTCCAAGATTTCACTAACAAAACAGTGATAATTTGCAAGCTATTATTACCAGTATAACAACAAGAACCTCAAGGCTATCACCGGAGACACATCAACAGCTTCCAAACTATCACCAAAGCAACAATTTCCATGCTATTCCCAGTAAAAACAATAGCAACTAACACGCTATCACCCACAAAACAACCACTACCTCCAAGCCATGTAGCAGTTGTAGCCCTAGGTTCATCTGAACTGTGAACCCAGCGGACTGCAGGATGATGCTACCCTTCTGTAGCATTCCACCAGCTTTCTTGTTTGGGGTAAGGAGGAAGATCAGGGACGTTTGTATAATCATGCAGAGGAGCGGCTCGGTTATATCGGTGACAATACATGAAAACGTCCCTCTCCTGCATCCCTCCATGGAATTACATCAACAACATGACGGCGACTTCAAAGCTATCACAAACAAAACACCAGCAGTAACTTCTATCACCAAAAAAAAGAGAAGCTATAAACACCATCACCAACTTCCACGCTATCACCTTCAAAACACAATCTTTCACCACCAGCTACCACCAACACAATCTCCTCCCCCACCATAATCACCATCGCCACCATAACAACAGGCGTGGTGATACAATACTGGGGACTAACGCCTAGAGAGACACAAGGCTTCCATAACAGACACGTCCTTGCTGGCTCATAACATACAGATGGGGAGAGGAGGGGTCTGGAGGGAGGGTAAGAAGTGAGAGGTTGGAGGGAGAGGACGAGGTGAGAGGGAGGGATTATAGGAGGGGGTGATTGGATGGAAGGAAGGAAAGCAGTGATAGGATGGAGGGAGGGGAAGGGATGAGAGGATGGAGGGAGGGGAAGGAGTGAGAGGATGGATGAAAGGGAGGGGGTGATAGGATGGTGGGAGTGGAAGGGGTGAGAGGATGGAGTGAGAGGGTGGGTGGGTGAGAGGTTGGACATGGGGGATGGGATGAGAGGAAGGGGATGAGAGTGATGACTGATGTTTTCCTAGGCCTCCCATTAAAAATTTCCTTAATGAGTGATAACAGATGGATTTGAGAGGGGTGAGGGAAAAGGAATGAAGGGATGAAAGGAGGGGAGAAAATGGTGTTTACGGGGAGGGGATAAATAAAAAGGACGATGAACGAAGGATCTGGAGGGAGGGGAAATGGTGTGTTGGAGGAAATGAGGTGAGAAGTTGGAAGAAGGAGGAGAGGTTGGAAATTGACGGGAAGGGAAAGGGTGAGAAGCTGGAGGGAGGGGAAAAGAACAGAGGCAAGGGGTGGGGGAAAGAGGAGAGGCTGGAGGTAGAGGAGAGGAGTGAAAGCAGAGAGAGGGGGGGTTGGTCGGAGGGGAACAGCTGGTTAATATATCCTCAGAATCCGCGCAGGCAGTGAAGAATGCGTGGGCGATGAGGTTCGAGAGAATCAGGGAAGGGGTTGAAAGGAAAATACTGTGGATAATCTTGAGAGGGTTAGAAGAAGGTGAAACGTAGAGAATTCAGGGTTGGATGGTAGGTGTGTGGGTGGTTTGGTGGAAGGATGTAGGCACAGGTCGCCCGAACGAGAGTAAGGGAAGGAACTGAACGACAAAGAAAAGAGAAGAAAGTGAAAAAGACAGCGGAGAGAGATGAAAGGGGTTTGTGGTTGGGGTGACACTGCTTTAGGATCCGGGTGGGTGAATGGAAGGATGGGTGAGTGGATGGTGATAGTAGGGTGTCGGTGCGGGACTGCTGAGAGGGAAGAATCAGAGCGGTTGGAAAGTTAGGGAAAGAGGTTGAGGGAAAAGGAGTAATAACAACAGAGGCTTGGAGGGGGTTAATAATGTCCTAGGATCCATGCTAGGGTGGTTGGGGGGGGGGGTAGGAGGGTGTCGGCGCGGGACTGCTGCTGGATGTCTGGTAGGTAGGTAGGTGAGGTGGCTGGACGAGGAGGAGGCTTTAGTGTGGCTGCAAACCCGCATAGGATCACACGCGCGTCGTTCCATACCGCACCTCACACACGCACACGCACGCACCTCCATCCACTCCGTTACTAGAGCGTTACTACATGGCGCTTGATTAATTTGTCTGTGAGTAAAATACAGTGTGAACCTCTAATAATATACTGCAGCAGAACTTATCGTGCTGTGTGGAAATCTTGGCACATAAAGTAGTCAGACTTCTTGCCCTGAAACTTTCGGGATTACAAAACGCGCCCGCCTCCACTTCGTTACCAGAGCCATATCATTAGTTACCAAAGCCGTGTCATTAGTTTGTTTGTGAGTAAAGTTAAGACATGTGAAGTGTAATTACCTACTAAAAGGAAATTCTGGCAGTGAAAAAAAAACTTGACATAAAGTAATATTAATACCTGGCTATTAAACTTTCCACCTTCACTCTCACCTCCTATGCGTTACTGACATGACGATATTTTAATGTGAAAGTAATACTGAGATCGTGAAGCATAATCGTATTCTTCTAACGCAAATTCGCACAAAGTGAATGGAAACTCGAGACATTAAAAAAAAGGAAAAAAAAAAAAAAAGAAATCCCCCCCACTATACTTTTTGAGACCTTCCCCCACCCCCAAAACGAAGCCTAATAAATATAATCCTTGCGTTTCCTCGGTGTGCTGGGAATGAAGTACTGTGAATGTGAAGTACTGTGAGCGAAGTACTGTGAGTAAGAAGTACTGTGAGTGAGAAATAGAATCGATATATACCGAGTCAACTTCGTACAGTGTATGGGGAAAAGAAAAGAAAATCGATCTATGAATTATTAATGGCTTGCACTCCTCACTGGCAACTCATTTCACCCAAGTACAAAAAAACAAAAACAAAAAAAAATATTAATAGCCACACTTTTTTCTTATTGTGCTTGTGATATGGTGAGTGTGATATGGAAATGTTCCCTTCAGAGCCACATTCAATACAAACGGTGAGGAATTTCAGGCCATTACATAATCGCCTCAGCAAAAAATAAAATAAAATAATAATAATAAATCTGACACACCCAACCCCACCTGAAATTACCTTTATCGTGATCTTAAGCCGTTTTCAAGTTATAAAGTCTTTATGCGAATTATAGTTATTACCCCCGCCAAGGAGGTATTCACCCCTGTCCGTTTGTTTGTTTGTTGGTTGGTTGATTTGTGAGCAATATTACACCAAAACCACTGAACGGATTTCCACGAAACTTGGTAGAAGAATGAGCCTTGGCCCAGAATAGACCCCATTAAATTTTGGTGCGGATCCAGAACTGCATGTTGGGCCTTGGCGGAGGTATGCGCTGTACTGAGTGCCATTCTAGTTATAAATTGTTTTGATTATCGCTTTTATTTTTGTTTTAATAACCTCTTTAAGGGTCGTCTGGTTGCAACGTCTATGGCAACTACATAAGAGAACATTTAAGAACACACAATTGGTCTGACCTACGCCTTAGAGTCTTGAAAACTCGTGAGTATTGAGCCGGACTCTACTTCAAAGGACTACCGAATGCACACAACGTTCCTCAGTGTATTAGGGAGCAAAAGCATGACTGTTCGGTATAATCGTCCCTAATGAAGCAAATTCGTCCAGTGTGTATTGTGAACGTTTGATCTACGAATAATATTAAGGATACTCGTCACGAAAACTTCCTGGCTTGATACCCTGTGAGCCACCTCCTTCCAACCACATACGAAATTGTTTACTGATACCCTTATGGCTATTGTGTGTGTGTGTGTGTGTGTGTGTGTGTGTGTGTGTGTGTGTGTGTGTGTGTGTGTGTGTGTGTGTGTGTGTGTGTGTGTGTGTGTGTGTAAAGTGACAGTCTCTGCTGAAACATACTCTTTTGGAAGTAAGAAGAATTTGGGGCCATAAAATAAAAGATTCTCGCCATGAAAACTTTCTGGCTTACAGTAGCATCTCTCTGGCACCTCCTTCCACAGCGGCCCTGCATTCTCGCCAGCTTACTGGGCTTTCCTAACTCCTCCTCTTAAGCGATTTATTTTACCCATTTCACCTCAGTATACTCTTGTATACCTCTCTCTCTCTCTCTCTCTCTCTCTCTCTCCTGATGTCCAAATTTTTGTCTCAGTCTTCTAGTGAGTGGGATCGTGAGTGTATAATATGACTGCTAGAAATTATAAATCGAAAGAATGCGGAATCCGGGATGTAATAATAATAATAATAATAATAAAAACTGTAATTTGGCCAGGAAACTTTCTGCACTGAATGCAAATTAATTCTCACCTCCGTCAAAGCGTTTCTGATGCACACACGCTATTTCAGTGTGTTGGTGAGCGCAGTCGTGTGTGAAAAACATACTCGTACCCCCTATACCATAAAGAAAACTGGAATCTCGCCATGAAACCTGGCACACAACCCCACCTGATTCTCACCTCCTTCAAAGCATCTATGTGTACCTCCTTCAAAGAATCTAAGTGTGCGACTAAGAGTGAGACAGAATCGAGCAAATTCGTTCAAAGTGTATGGTATTTTCGACACTAAAATGGTAAACACTCCAGCCATGTTACTTTCTGGCACTGACCCCTCACTATACCCTTTCCACTCGAACCTGGCCTAAAATCGCCATCTCTCCATCTTGCCAATTAGGGACGAGCGACTGGCCATTCTCGCCTTTATATTCTCGTCGCTTAAAGAGGCTCCCTAGCACCTCTTCCTTGGCAATTCATTTTTGGAAACGGATGGTTAATATAATTCTATACGTTATTTGCGAAGTGTATCGTGACAGTACAATGATTAAAATGACAGAAGATGGTAGTAAGGTGTAATAAGCAAAACAAACCGCTTAGGAAGAGGTGTTAGGGATGTTCGATGATAAAATAGATAGCCAGCTGGTGTAATCGTCAGTGTGAAATATAAAAGTCTTGCTGCAATGTGGAGGAAAATCTGAGTTAAATTTAAAAAAATAAAAAAATAAAAAAACGAAACGAAAGCAAAAGCAAAAAGAAAGAGAAAAAACAGACGGATAAATAAAACACTTTTTTCTTTTTTTAGAAACAAGTATGAAAAATATGGATTTAGAAAAAACGAAAAAGGAAAAGAAAATGATAACACAGACTGAATGAAAGGGACACCACGAAACACTAAAAAAATGTAAAAAGGGAATAAGAAAATAACAGACGAAAGAAATAAAGCCACAAAACTTTTAAAAACTGAAAAAAAGGCAAGACAAAAATAGACGAATGAAAAAAACACCACAATTTTTTAAAAAGAACCATTCGTGCAAGGCAGCGAGAGCATCGTTTTGATTTCAGCCACGTTCATTAAAAGTGTTAGCGTTGTAAATCTGAACAAAGTGTGCCAGAGCGGAGTTAGCGTTTGTCATACACGTGTAAACTGGAAAACGACATTATTAATCCGGCAAAATGAATTCACTTGTTCGTCGCTCGCCGCTTAAAATGGAAAGTTTGTTTGACGCTTGAGTTTGACGTTACAGCTTGACGTTAGAGTCTGAAGCTTTGAAGTTAGAGTTTGACGTTAGAGCCTGAAGTTAGAGACGTCAAAGCTTGAAGTTAGACGTTAGTTTGACATTAGAGTTTGACGTTAGAGTCTGACGTTAGAGCTTGAAGTTAGAGTTTAACGTTAGAGCCTGAAGTTTCTGTTTGACGTTAGAGTCTGAAGTTAGGGTCTAACGTTAGAGCTTTGTTGATAGAATGTTGACTTACTGATGCAAGTTATCAGCACTGAATGTTAGCGGAATGTATTATACTCTTTTTAATAACTTGGCCTAAATTTCTGACCTCTTAATCTTGCTTGAATACTGAGATGTAACAAGAGATTTTCACTAGAATATGATGCTAGTCACGAAGAAGTGCTATGGAGAGGAGGTAGAGCCGTATCACTTTTTCTACCACTGAGCTGCGTGACTAAGGTGTAAGAAAGGACGAAAAATGTTTGCCAGGATAAGGTAAAATTCCTCTAACTTTGGAATAATATATAATGTTTTGTATATACTCCCTTTTTATTTATCTCATTTTTGCGACTAACAGACGATTTTATTCAGCTGACAAGAGCACCCTTAGGAGTGAATGGGTTAATGGAGGCTACATCAAACCCCTCCAACTGGATATAAAAATCGTCCGGTATGGATGCAATGAAGTTAAAAATGACGTTCTTGGGCTGAAATGGGGTAATTCTTGCTATCTTCAGACGATTTCACTCAGTTTATGGGGAGTTTTCTTGAACGGGTGAACAGCTTGATATACAATAGTCTTCAGACACCCCTTCACTGCTGGGGCGAATTCTTATGATAAATACAGAAGTACATTTATCAGAAAACAAAAAAAACTAAACAATTACATACATACATACACACATACATACACATATACATACATTACATACATACATACGTACATTACATACATACATACATACATTGTTATAGGTCTGAATGGCTTAATCATACAAGTTTTTTTTTTACTAATTACTGTGGAAGCTTATTCTTTCAACTTTGAATAATGATTGAGAGAGAGAGAGAGAGAGGAGGGCTAATATACAGCCTTCATCAACCCCCTTCTCTACTACCAAGCCTTTGATAATGAATGATAAGCTTATCTTTTCCTCGTTGTGAGTAAGGATTAGTTTCTTGCGTCACCCTGTAATAAAAAAAAAGTTGAATGAAGATTATGATCCCTGAGTGATTAAAAGAGACTGGGATGAAAAGAAGCCTTAATCCCTTCAGTACCATGACGTCTCTTTCTCTCTCTCTCTCTTAGTAATGCACAGAATATTGCAAATAAAGATTGGAAAATATACAGGATGCAAAATAAAGAAGACATATTGAATAGAATGAAAAATGAAAAATTGAGGAATCAAATTAACACTTTTGTTGACAGGGACCAATTCATTTTGCTGAGGGATTATCTTGTAGTTCAAACAGTTACTCAAGATAGTTTCCAACCCTAAAAAAAAAATACTGTGACTGTCTGAACACCAATATAATGATGCGGCTGTAGAATGCAAGTTATACAGAATGCAAAAATGATGAATGCAAATAGCGAATACAAAATAACGAATGCAAACGTGGAATGCGAGAAAGGTACAAGGAAGTGCTGGGTCTGTGTGATGTAACTGTCTTTCTGTAATTGTCTTTCTGTAATTGTTCGCCATCTCGTTTGTGGAAGTGCTCGCCACTCGATGGGCCTTTACGAGTGCCACTACCATCCCTCCCTCCCTCCCACTAACGCTACCTCCATCCCGTTGATCTGCTCTCCCTTACATCCCCCGCCCTTCCCTCCCACTAACCATTCCCTTCTCCCTCCCCCTTTCCTTTCGAGCATCTATTTATATCTCTCTCCCTCCCTTCCTCCTTCCTTTCCTCCATTCATCCCTGCCTTTCATCCTGTCCTCTTTACACTAACCATCTCTCCTTCTAACACGTCATCCCTTCCTCCCTCCTTCCCCTTCTACCAAACTTTCCTTCCTCCTTCCATCCCACCAATCAACCCACCTTCTATCTCACCCTGCCCTACCTATTACCCATTCTTTCTCCTTCCTTCCCTCCTTAATTACATGCCATCACTCATCCTTAACTATCTCTCCCTCTCTCTCTCTCCATCAACTACCTTTCTCCCTCCATCGTTCCCTCCCTCCCTTCCATTCCAGTGCCCTCTCTCCTTTCCTCCTTACTTCCATTCCTTCAACCATCCCCACCTCTCGCCATCCCATCCCCCCATCTCTCCCTCCTCTCCATCTCCCTCCATCCCTCCATCTTTCTCTCCACCTCTTCCTCCATCCCTCCATCTTTCTCTCCATCTCTCCATCCCTCCCTCCTCCCCTCCAGCACCCCTACGATCCGATAACCGGCAATGGGAACACGCCATCACCGGCAAAACATTATTGGCCGGTCATGGGTCTCCACCACGATGCATTGGATAGCCACTCCACCTCCACTCCACCTCCATTCCCCGCATTGGATAGCCACTCCACCTCCACTCCACCTCCATTCCCCGCATTGGATAGCCACTCCACCTCCATTCCCCGCACTGGATAGCCACTCCACCTCCATTCCCCGCATTGAATAGCCACTCCACCTCCACTCCACCTCCATTCCCCGCACTGGATAGCCACTCCACCTCCATTCCCCGCATTGGATAGCCACTCCACCTCCACTCCACCTCCATTCCCCGCATTGGATAGCCACTCCACCTCCACTCCACCTCCATTCCCCGCATTGGATAGCCACTCCACCTCCATTCCCCGCATTGGATAGCCACTCCACCTCCACTCCACCTCCATTCCTCGCACTGGATAGCCACTCCACCTCCACTCCACCTCCATTTCCCGTACTGGATAGCCACCTCATCTCCACTGCACTTCCATTCCACATCCTATTCCCTCCGCCTCCACCTTCACTGCACTCCACCTCCACCTTCACCTCCACTCCACCTGCCTCCACCACAGCTCCAATATTTACGATCATTCTTTAGTTCACTTTGCGTATAAAACTGATAATCTATTCTTCATTTTACCTCAAACACCTATCACATATTTCACAATCAGATCAGAGTATATATTAAGGTGAAAAATTACGAAAAAGAAAACTATTGCTGATATTACTTACCAAGATCCTTCATAAATACCCCTGGTGTACTATTCACAAAGGATCTTAGCCATGTCTTACGATCAATAGAAGTCTCCACAGAAGTTAAATAGCATCATGAAGAATTTTCCTTTATTAATATATTTATAAATGCATCATCCTATATACAAGTTAAGCTTAAGACAGTTTATGAATACTGGTACTCACGTCACTATTCACTAGTAAGGTTGGGCAGCATCTGGTAGGTATATGAGTTAAGACAAATTCATAAAAAGATCCAACACATAAATTAAGCTTAAGAGAGTTTGTGAATACTCATTATTCATTTTAGTAAGGTCGTAAAGTACCTGGGAATAATATGAGTTATGACAAATTCATAAAAAGATCCAACACAAATAACGCTTAAGACAGTTTGTGAATACGGGTACTCATTATTCATTTTAGTAAGGTTGTAAAGTATCTGGGAATGAGTTAAAACAAATTCATAAAAAGATCCAAGACATAAATTAAGCTTAAGAGAGTCTAAGAATACTGTTTTGTCGTGTCGCCTCGCTCCACTTGCCAGCAGCAGTAACAGACCACCGACGGGGCTTCGGTACGGCACAATTACCCAAGCAAAATGGCCTAATTCCGACTAACTGTGCCGCTAATACAGGTCACCCCCACTCCACCCTCCCCTCAAAACCTACTCCTCCTCTCCCCCTCCAAATCTGGCTCCCCACTCTTCCCTCCAAACCTGCCCCCAATCACTCTTCCACTCGTGCCCTTCAAATTCGCCCACTCACTCTTCTCCCCAACCAAACCTGCCCCCCTTCAACCCTTTCCCCTTAGATTTCCTCCTTCCTCCCTCCCTACTCTGACCTTCCCTCTCATCCCCCTCTCTATCTCTCATTCCCCTTCCACTTCTCTTCTCCCTACCTTCATTATCACTTCCTACCTCCTCTCCTTTCCCCTCCTTTCCCTCTCTCTTTTCTCTTTCCCCCTCCCTCCCTCCCTCACTCCCACCTCTCCCTCTCTCCCCTCTCCCTCGCCCCCTCCCCTCCTCCTCCCCCTTAATGACGCATCCGTGGTAATTATCGCTAAGTGGTATGGGTTAGCGAGAACGGTTGGATTAATGAGCCAGGATTCTCACTCAACTGCCCACACGTTTAAGACCCTCCCCCCTTAGAGCTATAAGATTTTCCTTCCTGCGTCGTAAAGGGCCAGGTATATGGGAGCGACTCGTGCTTATTATACCATTCTACACCACACCCCACACCACACCACACCACACCACCACCCTCTGCACCCCATTTAGTCTGCCTCATTCCCTGCAACTTCAAAGCCCAAATCGACACCATTTTTTTTTTTTTTATATAATTGCCAACATCAGAATCTACTCAAGCCCAATATCTTCATTAGCGCTTCAAGCTGAGTGTCGTGTTAACCCCTTTATGATCGAGACAACTCCCGTGTTCTATTACGCTGATTTTATTCAGCTGAGAGTGAGTCATAGGCCGGTATTCTCGGCGGTTACAGAGGCTCCCTAACACCTGTTCCTTAGGGATTTATTTTTTGATATGGGTAGTTAATGTCTTTTTGTACGTTATTTAGGAAGAGTATGGCGACACTGGAAGGATTTATGTAACACAGGAGAGTAAGGTGTAATAAAATAAATCGCTAAGGAAAAGGTGTTACGGAGCTCCCTCATCCAACAAGAATACGAATCTATGAGACGCTTGAACGTACACTACTTCAGACCCCTGACGTCTCTCTCACGTTATTCTTTTTATTTCTTCTCCGAATTATTTTTTTCACCTCAAAACAGACTTTCGACTTTCAAATGTAAAGCTGACACCAAGAATATAATAAAAGAAATCCGTCCAGTAATATCTAGAAGGAAATATTGACCCCTTGGATGTCACTACTAGACTTGGTTATATCATGCAGGTGGCAATGAGAATATAAAGTAAATATTTAAGTTGTTTGGGACTTCAGTAGAGGGGAGAGGTGAAAGTTCGACTCGAGTGGAGATCTATTCATAGGCGTAGGAGTTGGAGGAAAGGGGGAAGGGGAGGGGTAGGGGAGGGGGAAAGGAGGGGGATAGGAGGGAAAGGAGGGGGATAGGAGGGAAAGGAATGGGATGGAGGAAGGAAGGGGAGAGGGAAAAGAGGCACAGAAGGAAGGAAAGAGTTCGTGGATTTGTTTTCTTCACAATCAGATTTTTCATATTCAAGTCCCTCCTAGTAATAATAATAGTAATGATAATAATAATAATCATCATCATCATCATAATAACAATAAGTGAGGGGAGGAAAATTTACCGGCATCTTTAAACTCAATACAGACATCACCCTGTGGCGGTCAGTTCATACCTATACCCCACTGTTAAGCCGGACCTCTCTACAATGAAGCGGTAAAGCCATTATCGTCCCAGGCTGGCTTAGAACAGTTTGGCAAAGGCCTCCTACTCGGTTAACCCAGACAGGCACTCCACATAGACCTCGCGATCACCGGTTACTTAAGAACCATACCTCCTTAATACGGTCTTTGCTTGCTACCTCCAGACGATTTTAGATACTTTGGGGGGATTTTTAGTAGAGAAAAGGCTAATTAGGACTATAACTAACCCCTCCAGTTCGACATTATCCCCTGTGCAGAATAAAACTGTCTGAAGAAATAAATTAAAGGGAAAGTCACGTGATTCAGTGGGCTTTAATTCAGGCGATTTAAATACCGTGTGTAATAAAGCACAGGTAACAAAGTGATGTCTTACGGTCTTATGGTCCTACCTTCCTTCATAACTTGCTATTTGACTTGAGAGAGAGAGAGAGAGAGAGAGAGAGAGAGAGAGAGAGAGAGAGAGAGAGAGAGAGAGAGAGAGACTCACTGTGAAACCAGCGAACACTACGACAAGGCAACTCTTTTGGGCACTACAAGTAAAAATAATTACAGTATTTTAAAACACGAATATATATTTCACCCCCCGGGAGTGGCAATAATGGCCTGTCATAGAGTGTGTGGCTGTTGTGATTACCCTAATTACGGTATTTATGTGGTAATGGACGAGGATTAGGTTTATGAGCAAAATTAAGAGTGTTATTAACTGTAACTTTAACGCCTGAACAGCTGGGCTATTTTGTAAGTATGAAGAAATGAGTCTCTTCACCCTCTCCTAGACAGTGGAGGGGTTTTGGTTCTTACGAAGGCAAAACAGGCGATTTTTCTCAGCGGAGGTCAATTTGTAGTACGTAAAGGATCAAGAGAAAAGAAACAAGGGGGGAACTAAAACAAAAGATCTATTAATTCTCCTATTCAGCGGAGGCCAATCCCAAGCAGGTAAGAGGTAAAGAAAAAATGAAAAACGTGGACTAAAAAAAAAATATTAACTCTCTATGACCTAGGATTTGGCTATGGTGAGGAAAATAATGTGGAGTTCAGGTAATGTGACTTGAAAGCGTCCATAGCGAGTAATAATGAAAATATTAACTCTGGCATCTGCGTCTGAGATACATAAAAAATGTGTCTTATCTAAAACAAATTTCTTCAACACACCACCGCCCTATCTTCCATATCGCTTCCTACCCCCTCTCTCTTCCCAGCCCCTTCCTCCCCCCCCTTTCCATCCATCTTTCTCCCTCCCCCTTTCCCTCCTCCTTTTCTCTTCTTTCTCCCTCCCCCTTTTCCCCCTCTCTCTCCCTCCATCCCCCACTCCTTACATCATTAAAAAAATAAAGATAAATTAATATAAAAGATCATACGATAACCGAAAATGAAAATACGGAAGAGAAGACGAGTAAAAAAAAAAAGCAAAATATCCCTCATCTTATCCACAATGTCTCCAAATACGACGATTCTACTTTCATAAACAACTAAAAAATCACACAATAATCCAGGCACAAAAAAATATGGTAGAAAAGAGCTAAAAAAAAAAAAAAAGGCGTCATGTTTATATCTACACGTCTCTCGAGGTAACAGAAAGTGGTCTGTGTTTATTATGCAGTTTTTTCTCTCTAACTACGAAAAGGGGAAGATTATTTTCAATATTTTATACTTTATCTCTTTTTCTTGCCCTTGTTACACTCTCCTAACTCTAACTCTCTCTCTCTCTCTCTCCCCTCAAGCTGTCCCCTCACCCTCCCCTCTCCCCAACTACAAAAGTGATAGTTAAATTCTTCTTCTTCTTCTTCTTCTTCCTCTCCCTCCCTCTCTATCCCTCCCTCCCCTCCTCTCAAACTGTCCCCCTTGTCCTCCCCTCTCCCCAGCAACAAAATTGAGAGTGAAATTAGTCTTGTTTTTTCCTGCCGGCAAAGACTTAACACCACTGGAGTGTTTAATCGGCTAAGATCCAGTCGAGTGCAGTGGCATCCTCTTAAAAACTACTCAGATGCTCAAACATGCCTTGAGGGTTTTATTTCTTGCTCTTTTTTTGTCTTTTAATTAAGGATTATTTTTTCTGTTGTTCTCTGGAAACAACAGACGATCTTAATTTGCTTGATCTTCCTATTTATTTATTTATTTATTTATATTTTTGATATTATTTATACTGTACAATTTTACTTTTAATTTCCACTTACATTTATTTTTACTTTGGTTTATTTATTTTTACTTTTATTTATTCTTCTCTATCTATTCATCTACGTATCTATCTATATATCTATCTATCTGTCTGTCTGTCTATCTTTCTATCCATCAACCTATCCATCTATCTATTTGCTGCTGAAACACTTGTGGTGGTTGTGCGTCCCTCCATCCAGTAACTACATTAAGAGACAAGTCAAATGGTTCACTGCCAAAGCATTTATGTTACGTGCCAACCATATGGTCAAATGCACACATGGTGGTCTAGTGGGTTACGGCGCTTCAGTAGGATGCGGGGCGTAGGAGTGAACGTGTGTGTGTGTGTGTGTGTGTGTGTGTGTGTGTGTGTGTGTGTGTGTGTGTGTGTGTGTGTGTGTGTGTGTGTGTGTGTGTGTGTGTGTGTGCTTATACAGTTATGCCACTCAGGGATGAGCGAGGCTGGTCACTCTCGCCCTTAAATGTTCGGGCCGGCCCTGGATTCCTACGCTTCTGATGAGGGTGGATATTTTATACAGTATCAGAGAGAGAGAGAGAGAGAGAGAGAGAGAGAAACTACTTTATTACGATGGTGTACGTATTGGATATTTAATTCTCGCTACCTAAATACATCACACACACACACACACACACACACACACACACACACACACACACACACACACACACACACAACACACACACACACACACTCACACACACACACACACACAAAATGAAAATCAGACAAGATTAATTTTTCCGACGTGATTAAAAGCCCACAAATGCGTTCCTCAAAATTCATTCCATTTTACCCACCCGATTTTTTTTTTTTATTCTGAAGGTCAATGTCACTCCAAATTGCCATGAAAATGTGGACGCTGCCTTTGAAAAAAAGAAAGAAAGAAAGAAAATGAATTAGAAATAGTTCGACAATAAAGACGACCTCAGTTAAAGACAGGAAAATGAATTAAAGAGTTTATAAAATGCTGATGCTGCCAATAAAAGAACGAGAAACTTAATATTAGCACAAAAGTTCAAAAGAAATTGTGGACGGCCCTCAATTTAAAAAAAAAAAAAAAATAGGAAAATTATTAAAAAGTTTGAGGGAAAAAAATCCACAAAAAAGTATGGATCTTTCAACACACAAAAAAAAAAGAAAAAAAAAAATAACGCACCTAGCTCTAGACGTGAAAATACCGAAGGCTGATTAAAAAAAACAAAAAAACATGCAGCATAATGAGACGGGGTATGGTTGCCATGGAAACCGAGGGACTCACTTATAAACTCTCCCAGGCTTAAGTCCTCCAATTCCATGACGTGTTTTTGGGTGAGGAGGCGTCTCTTGGTGCTGTTCTGTCCGTCTGTCTCGCACAAATTATTTTCGGACTCAAGGTGTTTCACTCCCTTAGAGTTTAGTGTGTTTAGCAATGCCACACCACACCAGCACACCAACTACCACACCACACGACACCACTATATAAAACACCATACCACACCACACCACACCACCACACAAGACACCATATCACACCTCTTTACAGAACACCATACCACACCACACCACACCACACAACTACACATAATACCACATCACACCACACCACACCAAACAACCCTCCCACACCCCACCACACCAAGAACATCAATCAAAGGGCTCCCAAGCTCCCCCATCTTGTACTCATAAATGTTTACTTCGCTCTGGCTGTTTCTGACGATTTTACTTAGAGCTTTCCAACTGGGGGAGTGAGATGCAACCTCCATTACCCTCCTACTTTCTTAAATGATCTAGGGTGAAATAAAAACAGCTAAAAAAAACAAGAACTCGGGGATATGGGATCGAGTAGGAAGGCTGCAAGAGATCGAGCAGCGTGGACAGCCGCAATTAGGTTGAAGCATTTACGATACGATGATACAAATACTCGACAGAAATATATCGGACTGAGGGAGTGTAGGTGTGTATATAATAATGTTTGTATATAAACTCATACATCTATTAAAACCTTCACAATCAAAAGAGTGAAAAAATACGCGAAAACAGGCAAAAACCGTGAAATTGTCTTTAAAACTGCTTGTATATATAATTACCTTCCACCTCACAGCCAGGCAGCACTTCCTACTCCAATTCTGTGTCATTATTGAAGTGAAAAATAGGACAAAGAAAAATCATGACAATGGTTACCTGCTGGGGACTTTTTTCATACGCTATAAAGCAGTTTACAGTCCAAGTAGAGTCAATGCGAAAAATGAAAAAGAAAAACTGAAAAAAAAAAAGGGAAAAGAAAGTGCTGTGATAATATTAACTCATGGACTTTCCTTACCCTATGATTTTGTCAACACTTCCACTACGATGGCATTTTTTTTCTCTCTCTCTCTTCCTACCACCAGACGATTATTATTATTATTATTTTTTTTTTTTTCAACTGAAGTGAGAGCCGTAGGAGTGAAGGAGATTAAGAAAAAAACAAAAGGCTGAGTATTAGCCTTTTGTTCGAAATATCTCGCTACAAAATCGTCCGCGGATGGTAAAAAAAGAAAGAAAAGGAGAGGAAAGAAGAGGAAAAGATAGGAAGGGAAGGGAAGGAGAAGAAAGGAGAGAGAGAGAGAGAGAGAGAGAAATACGTCATCGGAATGAGGGGGTTAACCTTTTCAATCCAAGTGACGTTTTTTTTGTATGTGGTTTATTCATGCTGCCTCCCAAAACTCTCGTGCTGAAGGGGTTAAGGAAAGATGACTCTAAGCACTCCAATTCGGAAAAAAAAAAAAAAAACGAAAAAAAATCGTCTATAAACAGCAAAAATAATATATAAAAAGATGTCATCGGGTTGAAAGTGTTAAAGTTCGAAAAAACTCCCAAAAACTAAAAAATATATATATATAAAAACAGGAAAAACAGTGAAAAAAAACGATAAAAAAAGGGTAAAAAAGGAGGAGCTAAGATCCTTCATAAAAGGGACCCCGAGAGAGAGAGAGAGAGAGAGAGAAAGAGAGAGAGAGAGAAACAAAACCTCGCCTCATATTGCACCTCTTTCCTCTTGTGACTAAACAGAACAGGACATTATCTATCTATCTACTGCCAGACGCCTTAATCCCGTAAGAGGTGGCCACAGACAAACAAATCGTCTCCATGTAGCCCTGTCCCCCGCCATTTCACTGCCCCGCTCCTAGCTCACACACACCCCTCTCTCATATAACTCTCCACTTCATCCCTCCATCTCATCCTTGCCACAATCGCAGTAAAAGGTTCGTCTCATATACCACCTCTTCTGCTCTTCACTCTCATGTTCCTGACAATTGATTTCCTAGGGTTCACTGGACGAGAAAAGTTCCTCCAATATTGCACCTCTTCTTTCCACTGACCTCTTGTGGCTAATATGAAAAAATCTGAGAAAAAAGTTTGCTTTATATATAACTTTCATTTTTCACTTTTCTCTAGTGGATAATAACAACAGGGTACAATAAAAAAAATAATTGTCACATTTTGGTCCTCATTCTGCTCTTCACTCTCTTCCTGTGGCCATTAGAAGAGGATACAATGGAGGAAAAAAAAAAGTGTACCTCATATACCACTTCTGTATTTCACTTTCCTCACGTGGATGGTAAAAACATGGTACAATAAAAAAAGAAGATCGTCACATTTTTCACCTCTTGCTGTTTTTAACCCTCCTCTTGTGGCCAATAACTGCGGACACAAAGTCGTACTCAAGCGCTTTTAACTTTTTCTTCCGTCTATTAGGAAAGATGGATGGGTACGCTGGTGATCACAAAAAATCGGTTCATATTTCACCCCTTTCTGCTTTTGACCTTCCGCTTGTAGTTAACATTTCTAAGATGAGAAAGGCCAGGTATGCTTCTCTGACTGATACTGAAACTTCTTCTTTTCACTTTTCTCGTGGCTAACAAGGAAAGGGTACAATTGAAGAGGAAAGTTCGCATCGTACTGCATCTTTTCTGTTTTTCACTTCCCTCTTGCGGCTAAAATGTCTAAACTGAGAGAGTCTTAGGATGTTTCTCTGGCCACAGATGATGCTTCCCGAAATGATGTGCTAAGTAGTAGAGCGAAGGATACGCCCAAAGTGTTAAGGAGACGCAGTGAAATAGTAGGCGAACTTTTTGTCCTTGATTGTAGATGTGGGAAGGTGGTTTGGTTTGGTGGGAAAGAGTGGAAATGAGTGGTAACGGAGGAGGAAATGAATGATAATGGAGGTACTATTGCTGTGATGAAGGGATGCGTGGGAGGGTGATTGGTGTGGGGGAGGGGGAGAGGAGACGGATGGAGAGGGAGGAGGGTGGAAGCAGTTTCACATGATGAAGGGTCACATGAGGGAAGGTGACTGATGTGGCAGGGAAGCGTGGAGAGGGACAGGCACAGAGGGGATGGAGGGGTAATAGGGGACGGTGGTGCATTGGTTAGCACAGCCAGACCGGAACTAGAAGTGCAAGAGTTCGATTCTCGGGCCGGTCAGATAGACAGATAGATATACAGACAGACACACACATCTTGCTAAATGATACGTACCTTCAGTGTACTGCACGACATTTCCAATATATATCCTTGCTATATTACACGTCTGCAGTATATATTCTTGGCATATAACACGTCTTCAGTTAAACACTTCCTATGTGCCTTTTTAAAAACATACTTATTAATACTGTTATACTAAACATCTTTTCGTGGCAGCAGCAGCAGTAGTAGTAGTAGTAGTAGCAGCAGTGTATATCCTACTTACATGTTACATCCCTTCAGTACATATTCATCTCGTTATACAACACGTCTCTCTCACTATCAACACAATATCATTACCTGCATTAAAAAAAATGTATATTGCCACCAGCCACCCCTCCCCGGCTGGTAATAACACGGTAATATTATGCAATTGTATTATGTATAAGTGGTAGGTGGTGGCGACCATCATCCACTCACTTGATGTAGTGCTGCCTACTTCTTCCTTAGCCTTTATCATTCTTTTTCTGTGCCTGCCCTCCTCTCTTCCTATTTCTCCCATCTTTTCTGTCAATATTTATTGCTTTTCTTTCCATTACAGGTGGCTTTACATTGAGTGACAAGCCAAATGGTTTCCTGTAAGCCAAGAAACCAATTACAACGCTGGGTGGTAACCATATAACCAAACCATACGTGCTCCCTACGTGTCAAGTGGGTTGGTGGAGGGTTAGTGCCCCTCCCTGTAAAACAAATAACTCAGAGTCAAGTGGCCACCCCGTCCGGGATTATGGCGTCTGGCAATAGATAGATATTATATATAATGCAGGTGTGGATGTGGTGTGGATGTGGAAGTCATGGAAAGCGTAAGGAGAAATACACGGAGAAGGTTTGGCTGTGTGGAGAGGATGGAGAATGAGAGAATGAAAGACTGACTTGGAGAGAATATGTAGGTGAGGTGGTGGGGAGAGAGGGAGGGGGAGACCGATGAGATGGAGGGATGGAGTAAAGAGGTATATGAGAAAGGAGGGTGTAAGTTGGGGGGAGGGCAGCGAAATGGCAAGGGGAAGGGCGACATGGAGGCGATTTGTTTGTGTCCACCCCTTACAAGATTAAGACGTCTCTCTATAGAAAGATAGATATATTGATAGTTAAATAAATAGACAGAAAGATAAACAGAACAAAAAATGCCACACATAATCGCCTGCAGCTGTTAGAACGAGAGACAAGCTGATTCCACCTGACTTAGGGCATTACATTACCATCATGCTACTATTTATTCAGTTCTTGCTATATCCTGACGATTTAATTCAGATAAGGATTAACTTTTCGAACTTGTGGTGTTAGCAGTAGCAGTAGTTGTAACTCCAAGCTCATCTGAATGTGAACCCAGTGGACTGCAGGCTGAAGTAGTCCTCAGTCCTGCAGCCTACAACATTGTCAGAGGAATAGGGAGGCAGGTGAGGGACGTTTGTATAATCGGGCAGCTCCACCGCCAGGTTATATCGGTGCCACCACTTGAAGCCATCCCTCGCCAGCACCAACTTGGGGTGTTAAAGGGCTCTCCTAAATTGAACAAAATCGTCTGGTAGGAGGAAGAATAAACTTTTAAAAAATTACGTTACTGGGAGCATCCAGGTAGATCAAAATATTCCTGAATCAAATTAAAATCAATCTAATACTTAAATGTTATGCTGTATGTCCCTTGCATTAGTTAGAAATCACTACAGTGCTTTTGGCTGACCTTGTATTTTGTGCAGTGCCATCAGATCGTATAAAACTGCCATCAGGAGGTGGAAGAGTGCCATAAGAACGAAGAGGACTGCCATATGAACCTTAGAAGTGGTGTGCCTAGTGAAGTGCAAGTTGAGCGTAAGGGAGTGCCAGGAGAAAATAGTAAGTGCTAACAGGGCGCAGAATTGACATCAAGTAGAAATAATGATGACGAACTAGGGAAATGGTGTACTGGGTGAGGTGAAAGTTGTATACTGAATGAGGTGCCAGAGAGAAGTGAAGTACCAACAGGAGGACAGGGGAAGTGGTGTACAGCGTGAAATACCAGTAGACTTCAAAGCGCAATGGAAAACCATGAGGGTAAAGAAAGTGGCATAACGAGTAAAGTAACACCTTAACACTGGGAGGTGGTAATCTGTACAGGGCAAGTAGATGTATATTAAGACATTTATTCAAAGTGCTTGTAGGCTTTAACAAAAAGCCTTTTGGTCTCAACTTCCTGCCATCAGGACAGAGTGGAGTGGATGCTGCAACGTACATACTCAGGTGCTAGTCGTGTGTCACAGTGGGCCATCAATCTGTAGTGAAGTGCCATAAGAACGTGGAGAGCCATCCGAACGTTGTACAGTGCCATATGGACGTAAAAAGGTGTCATAAGGACGCAATAAGGTGCCATAAGGACGCAATAAGGTGCCATAAGGACGCAATAAGGCGCCATAAGGACATAAAACGGTACCACAAGGGCGCAATAAAGTGCCATCTGAACAGCAAAGTGCCATATGGACGCACTAGGCGCCATCACAACCTAGTAAACTGCCATCAAAAGGTGGCCAAGTGACATCATACCTTAATAAAAGTGAATTCCAAAAAATCTGGTCTCGAAAAGGGCGGCCTCGTGAAAAGTGGCCTCGAGAAACGTGGCCTCAGGACCTAACCTAACCATGGTGTCGAGAGCGAGTGAGGTAGGGACAGTCAGTGTCAGAATCGAGGAGGTGAAAACCCGAACTCTGGTGCTACTGCAGCCCCTCCTGGTGCTCCTGCTGGCCTTCCTCTGCGTCGGTCCCCGCCATGCCTCCGCCAATATAGGTAAGTACACCTCAAGGGGCTTTTTCTCTGTGTGTATGCATGTAGTTCTAACCATGCTGAAGGGTTTCAATGGTGGATTTGTTCCTTATTTTGTACAGGTTGTGCTGTTTACACACACACACACACACACACACACACACACACACACACGGAAGGGGGAACATACTATTGAACTGCAAATAGGAAAAAAATCGACATAACTGAGATGTACGTAATGAATGGTTAGCAAGAATCTTTCACCTAACCCTTACCTGCCATATACCTGCATAGTCTATTTCTTAAACTCCACTAAATTGCCAATCACCAGGCACACCCAGAGGTAATTTACTCCACTAATCCACTCTTATTTCACATTATTTGTCTCCATCTCCTCAATGGTTCCGGATTTTCCTCAATAAAACCCTCTGTGCTCAGTCTGTTCTACCTGCTTATTTTTAAAAGCTTTATTAATGTCCACCGTATTAAATCCCTTGATCCACTTCCGCATTTTTGCTAAATCTCCCCTGCCATTCCGCCTGAGAGAGAGAGAGAGAGAGAGAGAGAGAGAGAGAGAGAGGGGGGGGGGAGAGAGAATGGACTGGGTGAGGTGGAAAAAGATCTAATAAAAATGAATCCAGAAATCCGCGGGGTGTTGCAGGGGGAGGGGGGAGGGTCGGGGAGAGGGGAAGTGGAGGGAAAGGGCAAGGGACATGGGAGATGGAGGGAGGGGGAAGGGGAGAAGGGAGACGGAGGGATGGGGACAGAGAGGCAGAAGAGGGATAGGAGTGGAAGTGTGAAGGCAGGTGGGTTGGAGTGGGCTTGGAGGGTGAGAGACAGGGAGAAAGGCAAGGGAAGGCAGAACTGGAGGGAGAGAGGGAGGGAGACAGGGCGGGGATTGAGAGATAATAGAAATGCAGACCAGAAGTACCACATGGATTTGGGTATAAAGAAAATGTAAAAGCAAGATCAGAGACAAAAAAAAAATAATAGCAGAAAATATATACAGATGTCAAAATACAATTAGGATTTAGGTTTCCATCAGCTATTCTTCAAGCGAACTCCAGTATGACTTGTAAAACTGCACTGGAAAAAGGCAGACAGAAAACTATAAATAAAACGAAAACTACAACTTTATATTTACATGGATCTCGATACAACTGGATTTTTGTTTTGCGTCTCAGATCTTCAAAAACAAAAATCTATCCTACGTGATGTACGATGGAAATGGAAAACGTAAAATGTACTTAGGGTTATGTTCACCTGGGACTGAAATTTCCAAGCTGAATAAAAAAAAAAATCTCTACACAACAATATCGTCTGAAACTAAGACAATCAGAGTGGAAAAGAACATCATGGTACTCAATGGGTGGTGGCTGGAAGAATTTATAAACGTACCCCCCTTGGACTCGTAAAATAGCCGAGTTAAATCGCAAAAAGGAAATAGCATCAAGAGGGGACGAAGGCAGAAAGTTACAAGGGTGGGTTCCAGGCAGACTCCATGGGGTAATCTACTTAGAGAATTTCCAGGAGGCACTTCTCCTCGAGTTTAGAGGCGGACAGACTTGGAACGATGAGAAATTACTGCGATTGGCATGTGTGGGGAGAGCTTAATGTCGTTTTCCCCTCCTCCTTCTCCTCCTCCTCCTCCTCCTCCGTGTAGTCTTTTTTCCTTCTTTCTTTCCCCTTCGTCCCGTGGCAATGCTTATTCTTGATTCTCTTCTTGACTGTTTTGCCTGTGATGTTACTTCTGTCCCACCTCTGGTCTATCCCTCCCTCCCTTCTTTCACATCAATGTTTTTCATAATTCTCTCTCTCTCTCTCTCTCTCTCTCTCTTTGTACTACTTATCTTCTTGCGCTGTTCCATCCCTCCTTATCTTCTGTTTTTTTCCCCTCCTCTTCTTGCACATTTTTTTCTAAAGCAACGTCTCTCTCTCTCTCTCTCTCTCTCTCTCCCTTCCTCCTAAATCTCACAGCATTGCCTTTTCCTTTTTCTCTGTCGTTCTCTGCCGTTTCTTTTCCTAATTTCTTAACATTTCCTTCCACAGCATCGTATTCGCACCATGTTTTCTTCCTCGTACTGGTTTCTTCCGCCTTTCCTCCTCTCACATCAACGCTATTTCCTTTATTCTTTTTCCTTATTGTTTGCCGTTGCTCTTCCTGCTCTTCTTTATTTTCATTTTCCTCCGCAAAAATGTCTTTCTCTTCCTTTCTCGTCTTCCGCTATTTCCCTTCTCCTTTTCCGGAAGCAAAGCATTTTCTATTTCTGTTATTTATATGCCTTTCTAACTGTCTATCTATCAATCTGTCTATCTATCCATCTATTCTTCAATCGTTATTTCGTCTTTCGTTTTCCAGCGCAACGTATTTCATTCTCTTACCTATATTTACATCTCTCTATCCATCCATCCATCCATCCATCTATCTATCTATCTATTTATCTATCTATCAGTTCTTCACCACTAGAGATTACTCGTACTTTCCTTTCTCCAACACTGATATGGTATTCCCAAACACTAAGGGTTATGTGCCTGCAGATCGGCTTTCTTTTTGCCTCAGGATTATTCTCTTCCAGGAAAATAGAGTCTTTAAGTAATCTATTTCTCCAACAACCACAAAGACTTTTCCCGTGAGGTGGAAGTGAAATTTCGGAGGCTTAAATTAGTGAATGAAGGTGTGGCCCATCTCACTGTATGCTCTGGTAGTTATTATTATTATTATTATTATTATTATTATTATTATTATTATTATTATTGTTATTATTATTACTACTACTACTACTACTACTACTATTACTACTACTACCACTACTACTACTACTATTTTTTCCAACCTCCTGTTTCTGGAACCTACCACAATGGACATTATTGGGAAAGAAGGATTTGGATTATGAACAGAATTATCCTGGAACCTGACCTACCCTCTATAGCCAATTACTGGACTGTATTATAAAGATATACTCTGTGGGCCCCTCCAATCCCTTCTATCCCGTTAGCAGAAAAGAGGATAGGGTGACGGACGGGAGGATGGATCAACTAAGAAGGCTTTGTGTGTCAATTCCCTCTTCGTGACGTTCAACCTCCTCCTCCTCCTCCTTGAATGAACTGTCCCTCCCATTTCTCCTCTCTCAGTACCTTGTTCCTCTTCTTCCTCCCCCACTCTTCCTCTTCCTCCACCTCTCTCCATATTTTGTTTTTCCTCCTCCTCCTCTTTGAATTCCTTTGTATTCCTTTACCTTCTCTCCCTATATAATACACTTGTCCTTCCCCTCCTGTCTTCCCCAATTATCCTCTTATCTCACGCTCCCCTTCGTCCTGCCTTTTATCCATCCCTTCACAAATTCATTACACTAACGCTCACTGTATTCATCCATTACCCTCCTCCTCCTCCTCCTCCTCCTCCTCCTCTTCTTCTTCTTCCTCCTCCTCCTCCTGCCTCATTCTGTCCGTCCCTTTTGCCTCCATGTCCTCTAATTTGGCCTCTCATGCAATTCATCTCTCTTAGTGTCGTCCTCCGTCTCCTCTTTTCACTAGTCTCCCTCTGCGTCCTCGGTCTCTCTGGTGCTTTCTCTTTCTCCCCTTACCTCTATGACTCTCTCTCTCTCTCTTTCTCTCTCTCTGTTCCTGTCTCTGTCTGTCCTGTCTCTTTCTCTCGTCCTTTCTTTATTCATGTTCCTGCCTGAACTGTGTCTTTCTTTGTTCCTTTCTTTTGCTCCCTTCCCTGTCAGTCCTGTCTTTCTCTGTTCTAATTCCTATTAGTATCACTTCTGTCCCCGTTTCTTCCTCTCTTTCTTTAACCCTGTCTGTTTCTGTTCCTTCGCCGCTGGCCCTATACTCTCTCTCTCTCTCTCTCTCTCTCTCTCCATTATCCGTTGTTCTCTCTCCCATGCTTCTCATTTCAGTCTGGTATCATCCCAATTTTCTGAAGCTATATGTATACAGTAATTATCTACATATTTATTTGATACGCTTGTTTTACATGGGATAGATATATACAGGTATTTAGCCAGACTGCCAAAGTTATATATATATTTCTGTAAGGTCTTTATTTATATTCAATTACTTACTGTTATACATAATTTTAAAGCGGCTGGGCACAGACTTGACTATCCGCTATATAAGGGCCGGAAGTTCCTATAGATACAGTATGTTTATATATGGATGTAGTTAACCCCTTGAGTACGGTAGTCTTACAGTAAACTCTTCCTGCTGCCAGACAGAAATACAACCAAATTAATCCATACTGTACGTGATATTTATACTTTGACTTCTTTTCTACAGTAACTTGTTGGCTTTGTTACACTTTACATTGCCTAATTCGGAGTTATGTTTTCTCTATCTATCTATCTATTGCCAGACGCCTCAATCCCGTTTGGGGTGGCCACAAACAAATCGCCTCGAAGTCACCCTGTCCCCCGCCATTTCACCGCCTTTCACCTCTACAATTATCGATACCTTGTTTATTCCGTTACATCGATACGTTACCTTAATACCTGTCCCATTTTCACTTGTTCTATTTACGCTTCCTAATTACCTGTCTCATTTTCGCCTTTCCTATTTACGCTCCCTAATTACCTGTCTCATTTTCATCTTTACTAATTACGCTCCCTAATTACCTGTCTCATTTTCACCTTTACTAATTACGCTCCCTAATTACCTGTCCCATTTTCACCTTTACTAATTACGCTCCCTAATTAGCTGTCCCATTTTTACCTTTACTAATTACGCTCCCTAATTACCTGTCCAATTTTCACCTCTACTAAATACGCTCCCTAATTACCTGTCACATTTACCTGTACCTTTGCACCTTATTTCCTGTCAAACCTTTTTACCCAACAAAACACCATCTATTTCCCGTAAGACAGGCGCCATCAACCCTCATCAGTTATGAAAAGAAGCCAGCAGCCTACTTCGCTACGATAATGGTCTCTCGGCTTTGCAAAATGGAAGGACGGAAAAGTTTTATGATTTATACTGATTCTGATTTTTTTTTAAATACGCTGAGAGTGTCTAAAAACTTTCTTGAACGAAAAATTGTAATAGTAGCATTGGTATTAATAATAATAATATATATATATATATATATATATATATATATATATATATATATATATATATATATATATATATATAAGAAGTAGAAGTAGTAGTAGTAGTAGTAGTAGTAGTAGTAGTAGTAGTAGTAGCAGTAGTAGTAGTAGTGGTCTAATAATAAATAATAATAATAATAATAATTATAATAATAATAACAATAATAATATAGATAATGATGATGATGATGATACTCATTACGAAAAAGTTTATATACCTTTTTACAACGAAAATGAAAAATATCGTATGCAGAGTTTCTAAAAACTTTCTTAGGCGTGAAAGTAACTTGTTCATTATTACCAAGATGTCTATATTACCTTTATTAAGATCTTTATTATGAAACTGAATTATTTTGTAAGCTAAGAATTGGTTAGGACTTTACTAGACCGTCGAAACGATAAATTATACCTACTTACAATTATTCTCCCTATATTATCAATGTTATTTGCCCCAGTAAAGGATGTGTGTGTGTGTGTGTGTGTGTGTGTGTGTGTGTGTGAGAGAGAGAGAGAGAGAGAGAGAGAGAGAGGAGAAATATTAGGGGAACTTTGTCTCCGAGTTACACATTTTCTTCCTCCAATATTTAAGACCCTTACGAAGCTACACGGGTCTTCTTTAAGGAGTTACCTCGAGGGATTTGTCTCCTCCCATTACCTGTATTTCCTGGGGGAATATAATCATTTACACAGCCTCCATTACGTAGAGAGAAAGAGAGACAGAGAGAGAAATTACTGTAGTCTTATCGCAAAATTATTTATGCCAACTACACAGACTTCCTACCTCGGCATTCACGAAAATCATATTCATATTTAGATTTCTGCTCTCTCTCTCTCTCTCTCTCAATACCAGTACTGTACTTTATTCCATCACAAACTCCTCCATCTTCAACTATACTCCTTTTCATTCGGATTCTCTCCGTTTTGAGCTGTAACAGAAGATGAACACTGGAATACGATGCCAGTCACGAAGAAGTGCGATGTAAAGAATGCAGACCCGTACTTTCTTTTTTGTACCCATAAGCCACGTGAAAAAACAAGCTGCGAAAAGACGAAAATCTGGGACAAGCTAGAGTAAAACGAATATAGTTCCACCTTTCTCACAAAATACTATGAAATTATCTCCTAAAATTTCTCCCCTCTATTCATCACAAACTTTCATATTTCTCTAACCATTCAATCAACACTTACTCCAGTAAAATATTTAATTGCCTTAGTTACAACCTTTTCAAAATCATAAAACACTTTTCACCTCGGCATGCATCATAATCCCCCACATTCCGTTTTCCTTTTCGCTGCCTCACCCACCAAGTCACGTTCTTCCATAAGCCGTCACTTTTTTCCCCCGTCAAACATAAATGCTTTTGGTCCCACGGCATCAAGGGCTCGCAAGTGGGAGAGGGAAAGCACAAGCAGGGTCGACCTTAGGCTCTGGAGGTCATGCATTCACCATTTCCATGAATCATTGTTTGGGAATCAGTGGTGTTGGTTGTGCTTGTCTTTCCACCTCTCCACACATGCATCCACACCCTTTATTCATTGTCAATCTACATTCACTACTTCTCACATACCGACAATTCATTCTACATACACCCTATCTACACTTATCCTACCTATAACCCCCAACTAAACTACTGTACCTTCCACTCAAACCACCTTTCCACACCTATCCACATACTGCACTTTTCACCTACCCACACTCATCCTCCAAACATCTGCACTCTTCATTTTTAACATACCCACATTCTTCATCCAAACATCCACACAGCCCCATTTCTTACCCATCCACACCATTCATCCATATATCACTTACACTCTGCCTCGAACCACATACCCACATTCTACCTATCTTCAACCATCACTCCTCACCTATCCACACCGTCCATCCAAACAGCCTACGCCCTTCGCTCCAGACACTCCCTTTCTACACACCTCATTCCTATAACATCCACCCACACTTCCCCCTGCTAATACTATTTTCCAGTTTCAGGCTCCCACACCCTCTGCCCACACACACCTCACCCACACACTCTAATCATATCATCAATGCACATCCAACTACACACACACACACACACCTCCCAACCACCCATCCTCCCACACACACACACACCCTCGACCTTGATCCGCCCCACAAACTCCCAACATTTTTCACCCTCACCTCACCCACATACTCTCCATGCATTCTCCCCTGACCCACACGCCCCAGTGAGCGTTTTACCACTGGCATTTACCTCGGTCTACACGAGAGCCCGTTCTCGCTAAATAGAGAGAAAATATATTAAATTCTGTACTCCTCTAATTATGATCTGTGCAAAAATTAGAGAAGCACCGAGGGAAAAAATCGAGGTACTTCTCTGAGTGTACTAATTAGTGGAAAGAATCTCATCAGCGTGAAAGTGAAAAACACACACACACACACACACACACACACACACACACACACACACACACACACACACACACACACACACACACAAAGCATCCACTGAATAAACAAAGATATGGAGATCATGAGAGTGCTGGTGTTCCGACTGTGAATATAATACCCCCCCCCTTTTTTTTTTCGTTTTTTAGGCCGATTTATTCAGCACTCCCTCACGAAGCCTTTACCCCAACACAAGAGCACTAAACGCGTCCATGTAACAAGTCATGACGATGCAGCTTCTCGCCATGCTCTCCCCTCCTCTAAAACCTACCTCATATACAAGACTTCCACGGGACTTTTATTGGAGCGTGAAGTACTGTGCGACCCGGATATCCTTAATTTTTGACGTCAGCCAACATCCCTGAGGTAGGTTCAGACGCTGGACCCTTCGATCAATAGCGTGCGCTCTAACCCAATGAGGCAGGGCGGCTACTATTAACATCCAACAATGCCCCGGTGTGAGGAGGGACCCGCCACAGATTAAACCAACTCCGTGGCACCAGCAAGATTCGAGCCCGCCCTCCATTGCAACACACGTCTCGTACACTGCCCTCTGACTGATGGAGAGGGGCGCCTTCATGTGATGGATCAGATACAATTGGGTGGATACACTGCCAGGATAAACAAACATCCTTCAATCCCCAAAAGAAGTTCTGCTGCTTCAGGAAAAAGGCTACCAACCTCCAGTCTATCGGGTTCACGGACAGATGACCCTATGATAACAACAGCAATAATAACAAAATCGCATACCTCCGCCGACCCCAATGAAAGGTATTACTTATTACTGCATCCCGATCCAGTTCCACCTCAGAACCTAACCGACTTCTCCTTGTCCCATTGCCCACCTATCCACCAAATTTTATTGAAGTTCGATTACAACTTTTTGAGATCACGTCAACAAACAACCAGACAGATGACCTCAAAGACACAGGTGAATACATAACCTCCAGCTTCGTTGTCGGAGGTAACAATAACAACAAAGACACTTCACTCTACCCCACTCAGTCACCATCTCCCCATTGCGACCATAAATACTAACAACAGGTGATATTATACTGAAAAAATTTGTCAGTCACGCAGTACCCGCCGTAAATTGTAGCAGGCTGAGGTAATGGACCGGAGAGGCCAAAAATAAATAAATAAATAAATCTTTTAGTACACAGACGTCTTTTGTATTTTTCTTCTCTGGACGATAAATTTTTCAGCTATGGAGAGAAATTTTCAAGATAGAGAGGTTACAGGCTTCATAACTCACACGGCTCGTATATCAAGCGTTATCGGTCGCCTCTAGAAGTGATTTGTTAACATCTAAATAAATAAATAAACAAAACAACGAGGTAAAAGTCACTGGAGACGTTTACAGCCGACTACGGTTTCCATGGTAACTGTTTCGTAATGCTAACAGTAATACTTCGTGTGATCGTCAACACCACAGCCAAAGAGGATTATTAAAAAAAAAAAGGTCGACAAAGAGAATTATCAAAGAAAAACAAACAGGGAGTGAATATTTCGTTTCTCAGCATCTTAACAGAAGGCAGGGAGTATGGCAGAAAACGCAATAATTAAGGCTCCATCGGCTAGCTTCATAATAAAACACACACAGACACACACACACACACACACACACACACACACACACACACACACACACACACACACACACACACACAAGCTTTCATAGGTTTCCGTCTAAAAAAAAAAAAAAATGCCCCGGGGATTCTGTTTTTTCTGCCAAAGGTGAAAATTTTCCCAGGTTACTTCGAAATTCTCTTTGCCATTTCCTGCAGTTGCATTACAGTTCCGTGAAAAATAATCAAGTCTTTTCACAATTTTATTCCAAGTCTATAACAGTTTCAGACACTTTAATTTTCTGCTCTGGCCTTTTATACTTCAACTTCCGACCTGTGATACTTGAAGCTTGGTGATATTAATGAGAGAGAGAGAGAGAGAGAGAGAGAGAGAGAGAGAGAGAGGGCAGAACGGGAACAAAAGACAGACGGACTAACAGGCGGACAAAGTGACAGGCAGAGACACAAACAGCCAGAGTACAGCGCACACAAACACGGAACTAATTAAATTAAGGACAACAGCCAAACAAAAACAGCCCACGGAAAAAAACACAAAAGCACACATAAAAATACGGCCAGTGGACAAAAAACAAACATAAACATCCACTAAAATGGCTTAATTGGCGAGGCTGGATTAAAAAAAAATAATAATAAAAAAAATCGACAATAAAGCCTAAGAACTGAGTATTTTCGAGGCGGAAAAAACATGCAATAAACAAGAAACAAACAACAACAACAACTTCCCCCCTCCCCCTTCTTCCCTCCTCCCTCCTCCTCCCTGTCCCCCTCCCCCTCCTCCCTGTCCCCCCTCCCTCCTTCCCTCTCCCAGCATCTGCATGGCGAATAAACGTGAATGACTGAACGAATAAATATGAGTAAATGGAGATGAATGGGGGTCGGGTTAAGTGTGTGTGTGTGTGTGTGTGTGTGTGTGTGTGTGTGTGTGTGTGTGTGTGTGTGTGTGTGTGTGTGTGTGTGTGTGTGTGTGTGTGTGTGTGTGTGTGTGTGTGTGTGTGTGTGTGTGTGTGTGTGTGTGTGTGTGTGTGTGAACTGCTTTAATCTCACGTACTCTGTTTCATTACCTCCAGACGATTTTATTCAGCCTGACTTCGAACTCAGGGGTTAAATACACCAATCCCTAACCCTTAAAACTATAATATAATCGCTCCCTTAAAATGAAAAAAATCGTCTGAAGGTAGCAAGAATAAACTATGCTCTTTCTACTCTAACTTGGCCTAGATTTTCGTCCTTTTACAAATTCAGATAATTCAGTGGCAGAAATTATAATACTACGGCCATATATCCTTTCCATACCACTTCTTCGTGACTAGCATTATATTCCAATGTTAATCTATTGCTACACCTCCGTATTTATGAAGGAGAGAAGAAAATTTTAGGCCAAGTTGGAGTAAAAAGGGTATAACAACGCGACACTTCTTCCAACAAAGACAGATCGTTTCCGTCACAATCTGTTCGCCTTCCATTTCAGTCTTGGTCTTCCTCTTCTCCTCCTCATTCTCCTCCTCCTCCTCTTCTTCCTCTTACTCCTCCTCCACTTTTTCTTCCTCCTCCTTTCCCTCTTCTTCTTCTTCCTCCTCCTCCTCCTCCTCTTTTTCTTCCTCCTCCTATCCACTAAAATATCAACAGGTAATAACAATTCTGCAATATTTTTCCATATCTTTTTTCTCTCAGTAAGCCAAAAATTCTCGCTATCTTTAATCTACTTCCAATTTACTCTCGGGATTATTACTCTTCCTCTTCCTACTGGTCTTCTTCCCCCTCCTCCTCTTTGTCCTCCTCTTCCTCCTCTCCATTAAATCATCCACATCGATTTTTTCAGTAATAATTTTTCGTTTTCATGTAATAACACCAGAAGAATAACATTTTTTCTTCAAATATATGCCTGCTGCCTTCAGACGATTTCTTTCAGCCTAGGAGAGCCCCCTAGTAACGGAGGGATTTAGGAAGGCAATATCTAAGCCCTCAATTCTGACAAGCCTCTCCAAAAGCTGAATGTAATCGTTTGGTTTTGAATCGAATAAAAATCTCTCTCTCTCTCTCTCTCTCTCTCTCTCTCTCTCTCTCTCTCTCTCTCTCACACACACACACACACACACACACACAGTTACAGTGTTAAAGGAGGTAAAGTCATTTAAAAACAGGTGAAACTGCTGCTGCCACACCTGTCTGCACTAATCCAATCAGGTTATTTACTGTGTTTCGATACTGACCTGATAGATAAACAGAGAGAAGCAGATTAAAAAAAAAACATACATACATAGAGACACATATACTGTATAGATGAATAAAGACAGATATATAGATAGGTAGATAAGCTCAGACTGACAGGTGGATAGATAGATATACCGACAGATAGATAGATACATAGATAGACAGATAGCTTATTAGCAAGATACAGACAGACAGATGTACATACAAGAGACAGATAGACAGATAAAGATACAGACAGACAGGTAGACAGGTAAATGGATACGGATAATATGAACTTGACATAGGTAATTTCGACACAGGTGAAATGTTACATCCACACCTTTCCAACCTATCATTCATTGTAGTTACTATGCATTCACGGTGGTTGTTGATAATGATTGCAGCTTATACAGGGCAACTACACTATACTTTTTTACATTTACTTTCCCTGTTTGCAAGATTAAAAAAAAAAAGATTATTGGGTACGCTTCAGCAAACTCTACTTGTACCTAAGTGCTTAATGAAATATGTGTTTGTGTGTTTGTGTATGCAGTGTGTTTATGTGTATGTGTATGTGTCTTTCTGCCTTCGTGCTGTTGTGTATAGCGTATATATGTGTATGTATGTATGTGTTCTCCTGACTAACTATGTGTACTTCTGTGTTTGTATGTTGTATGACTCAATGTGAATGTGTATGCGTGTGTTTTCCTGTCAAACTATGTGTGGTTGTGTATGTAGTGTGAACTCGTATGTGTATGTGTGCGCATGTTGTTTCCTGTCTATGTGTGGTTGCGTGTGTGTTTGTAGCGTGTTTGTGTGTATGAATATGTATTTTCCTGCCTAAGTGTGGTTGTGTGTGTATGTAGCGTGTTTATGTGTATGTATATGTGTGTCCTGTCTAACTATGTGTGGATGTTTGTTTCTGTATATGCTGTGCCTACGTATGTGTATGCGTGTTTTGATTTCACACTATTCCATTTCACCGCTTCCATTGTTGATCAAACTGCAGATATTTTACGACACCCCCACCTCTATCTGACAGACTATGTGCAATGTTTGTGTGTTTGTATATGTGTTTATATGAGTATGTGTTTGTGTTTTATATACAGCTGTACTTTCACTGTTTCAAATATAAAGAGTTACTGTACATATTTCAAAGTCTTCTTTACTGTTAGGTGTGTGTGTGTGTGTGTGTGTGTGTGTGTGTGTGTGTGTGTGTGTGTGTGTGTGTGTGTGTATACGTATCATGAATTTAGGCATGGAAGCATACAGTCTATCTTTACGTATGTGCTTCCAATCATGTGTGTGTTTTTTCCGTATGTGCGTGTGTTTGTGTATGTGTGTATATGTATACCCAAATGATTCTGAATGCATAAAAGTCTACGTATGTGTGTGCAGGTGTGTGTCTGTATTTTTTATGCATGTGTGTGCGTAACTCTAGGGCCGGGCACCTAAGCTCTAGCTGCGGCCATAAAAGCTTGGCTGATGTGCGGATGAATGGATGAGTGTGTGTGTGTGTGTGTGTGTGTGTGTGTGTGTGTGTGTGTGTGTGTGTGTGTGTGTGTGTGTGTGTGTGTGTGTGTGTGTGTGTGTGTGTGTGTGTGTGTGTGTGTGTGTGTGTGTGTGTGTGTGTGTGTGTGTGTGTGTGTGTGTAGCGACAAACAGAAACAATCCAGCCACGTACACATCAACTCGACGTCACGCCTGATGTATTTCCCAAAGGCAACGTTAATACCAGTCCCCACAACGTACAGCAGGTGCCAAAAGAGCTCTTACCCTGCCACTACATCCGCTTCACACTTTTGGCACATCCGTCACTTTCCACCCTGACGTAACATATCAAGGAACACCACCAATAGGCAAGGGAAACACACCAAAAATCATTCACCTTAAGGAACACTACTCAGCAGAGAAAAGGAAAGAGTAAGAAATGGTGAAGTATTTGACGAAAACTTTTGCCCACTCTGTCCATCTCGCAGACTCCTTCCGCTAAAAGTATAATCCCTTCGTATATCCAAGGAGTTTTTGAAAGAATTTTTCGTACTCAAACTTCTTACTGGGGATTATTGCTGCCGTAAGATTAAAAAAAGAAAAAGAAAAAAAGCTTAGGAAGAGCAAGCAGAAGAAATACAGGTAAAGTCCTTGATCTTCTCGTTCTAATTAAGTAACGTGAGGCTCCTCCAGGTGAGAGGGTGATTGTCTCTTGAGCTGAATAAAAGAGAGAGAGAGAGAGAGAGAGAGAGAGAGAGAGAGAGAGAGGAGAGGGGAGTCATCGTAAAAGATCACTGAAGACTATAATTTCTACCAACAAAAGTCTTCCCTAAAAAAATAAATTCTTTGGCAGGGAAAGGGAGAGAAGGAAAAAGAAGTACGAAGAAACAAACACAAGGACAAAGAGACACTGAGAAGACAAATAAAGACAGATAAACAAAAAGACAGAAAGGAAGTGAAGACAGACATTAAAAGAACAACAGACAGACGGGCCGAGACACACGGAAACTTTAGAGAGGCAGGGTCACAACAGCAGTGCGTCAGACAGAAACAGACAGAATCAGACAGACAGCAATAGACAAAGACAAAAACAACGCTAGACAAAGGCAGAGAAAGACAGATAGCAATACACACAGAACAGACAAAAATAAAGCAGACAGCGAGATTGATGGCAACAGACAAGAACAGAGACAGACAGAAACAGCCAGACAGACAGAAACAGCCAGACAGACAGACAGCGACAGAGAGACAGAAACACAGACAGACAGGGACGGATCTAGCCCTCGTACGTAACTTGTGTTGTTGTGTTGTCCTCTTGCCCTCGGATTTGGTCGATTCAAGTCCTATACGAGCATCCCTCCTCCTCCTCCTCCTCCTCCTTCTTCTCCTTCTCCTCCTCCTCGTCTTCGTCCTCCTCCTCCTCCACACCATCATTCCCCTACCTCCCACACTGTCACTTTCATTTTCACCATAATCAGTTTCACGATCACTTTCACCATTATCTATTTAATCACCATAATTCCAGCCCTCAACCACATCCTCATCATTACTCGCCTTCAGGTGGTGGCTTCCACATGACCTGGTGGAGGAGGTACCCGGATAACAAACGTCCCTCATTCCCCTTATCATCATCATCATCATCACCATTATCATCATCGTCATCATCATCAATCATGAATTACCATCAACGTTGTCGTCGTCGTCGTCATCATTTATTTCTATTTTCTTTTCTTTTTATTTATTTATTTTTGAGATACCCCTTTCCTAAACCCAAACGAAGGTAAGAGGATGGCTGCTGCACTAGGGGGTCAATTGTGGAGGTCAAGACCCTAGAGAAACTATGTCCCCAGCTTGCCTCAGCACTCCACGTCAGCATCTTAAATCAGCATCACTCGTCAGCATTTAGGTGACACACTTCTTTATTGCGTCTTCACAAGAGCCATTTGTCTATATCTCTTATCAGCACACTTTCCTTGCACTTACTTTTTGGCACTGGGATATGGCTCTTCGTTAGCTTCATTTATCAGCACTTGGATGGCACTCTTCGTCATCGTCAGCATCGTTCCTCAGCACTTGGAAAACACTTATGAGCATGACAATCATTCGTCAGCACTCAGATAGAACTCTTCGTCAACACTTGAATAGCACACTTAGTCAGCACTTGGGATGCGTATTAACTCAGCATCATTCGTCCACTCCTCTGATCTTCGTGAAATTACCAATCAGCCATGCAAACAAAGCACGTAAAGAGGCAGACACCAAAGAAAAAATGAAAAGGGTTTTGGAAAGTGGGAAATAATGGAGGGTAGACACTGGCAATACTGTGTGAACCGCCCTGTAACACACAAGAACTGAGGTATAATACATGAATCACTGTATCATCACCAACGATCAAAGGGGTTGGAATCATTGATCATTGGTCTGGAACTGATTCAAAACCTTATGACGTGATACCAAATTCAACAACAATAATTACCCGGTGAGCTGGCATCACGTTTCAATAGTTCTAAAGCTGTAACAGGATTATCGCCCGGGACTGTACAATCGCGGACATAAAGAGTGATCCACCTCATAACGATAAAGAAACCCAATGATGTGATTTTCGTACTTCATGCTTCTCAAAATATATTATGTCAGAGCATCATAATACTTCGACCAATAAATGGAGTGATATTACTGGCAGGAAATATATAACTATTGACGAATATACTGACACATGTTTAGTCAAAGATTATGAAACGCTTAACTAATATTCTGAAAAAACAATATAAAAAAAATGTTGGCCTCCGAAGATGTTGCCAATGGATTTCAAAAGTCACTGTTCACTGTCTAAAATTGTACACAGAGAACCAAGGCGAGGAAGCACAACCGTAGCAGTGGTAGTTGAAGTTGTAGTAGTGGAAGTACCAGAAGCTGTAGTGGTGGAAGTAGTAGAAGCTGTAGTGGAAACTGCAGAAGTGGTAGTAGTAGAAGCTGTAGTAGCTGCAACCTCAGGCTCATCGGAAACGTGAACCCGGTGAGCTGCAGGCTGAAGTTTCCCTTTCTCCGCAGTCCATCCTCCTCCTTTCGAGAGATAAGGAGGGGACTGTGGGATATTTGCATAACCAGGCAGCGGAGTAGCTCGGTTATATCAAGGCCACCGCATGAAGGCGTCCCTCTCCAGCACCAACCATACCGTAAAATGGCAGGATGGGAACATGTCAACATCCAACAGGGAGGAGTGGAAAAAGTCTGAAGCAGGAGACCGTGTGGATGATACTCGCAATGGCAATCAACATCCGCTTATTTTCAGAGCGCTGGAGTTAAAATTAAAGCCCTTCAGCCAGAGAAAAATATATACGGAGTGTTCCGAGAGGAAATGATGTAAAGTTTGGGAAATGATAGGTGAGGGAATCCTAAATAAAAAAATTCTATATCAACACGTGTCTAATTCTCAGCCATTAAAGAGCTACAATTACGAATGAATTTACGGGTGAGTCAAAAGGAAGGTCATTCTCGCCCATGCGATCTTCAGTAATTGTAGCTGTGTTGAGAATATTTTTCCTGAAGCTTCTCTTATCTATAATTTTCCAACTATGCCCTTTCCTCCTAGGACACCCTGTACATTATGCTCTCCTAGATCATCATCATCTTGCAGACCTACTTTCTCTCTCCACGGTGACGTGAGGTAGGGTCCACAGAGTCCCCCCTCCCCCCACAAGATAAAAAGGAAATGAAATCAAAAGAAAAAAATGGGAAAAACGAGAGAGATACTAACACACGGTCAAAAAATCTCCAGCCGCCCCTTGGAAACTCGGATCAATGAGGGCAGTACAATAACCCACATCCCAGCTGGCGCTATTTTATGCCTAGACCGCCAGACGTCCACGCAGACCACAAGAATGATTTAAAACTGTGCGAGATCTGGGCGGCCGAGGAGAAGCGAGTCGGCGGGATTTAAGAATATTATCTGGCTTGAAATATCCCCAAGGCCATGATTTTTAACAGATCCTCAACCAGCATTTACAGTGAAAAAATATCCACAAGGGAATTTTTTTTTACAGATTCTCACCCAGCACTTACAGGAAAAAATATCTCCAGGGGGATTATTTTTAACAGATCCTTAACCTGCATTTACAGAAAATAAAATTTAAAAAGTGTCAATGGCTGTAAATTATTATCAGAAATCATGTTGTCTGGTCGTATTTTCTGAAGCAGGAGTATCTCTAGGATCCAAGCTCTCCGTCGGTCACTCACTAAAGATTTTCGGAAAAAGTGCTCAACTCCAACAGAATTTAGTAATGCCTCAAATCAGGGCCCTGATATTCCGGCATTCACGCCATCTCTTTTTATTTTTATTTATCTTTTTTAAACGTTCCTTCCAGTTTCTTCGTGAAGTGTTTGGTGGGTGTGTGAGCGAAGGGAAAAGTATGAACATCCCCGTTAATACCACTACACCAGTCCTGAATGATACAGCCCTAACGTGAACTGAATACGGACGGTGGGTATGAGCGCCGAAGTGGGGCTATGTGAAGGTTATGTGCCACGCCGGAGGACTGCTGGACCTTAGGGAAGAGATAGTTTAATCTATGCTCAATATCAGATACATAAAAACAAAAAAGAAAAAGAAAAGCTCTAATATACGAGGTCTGCTTAAGAAAGTATATGAACAGGGAGCCAGGAGTCCAAAGTTCTCCCTCTTTCTCATTTTCCAAGCATCTCCCTACACATTTCCACATCGTCATTTCCTTTAATATGATCCCTATTTTTAGCCCAGGAAGATGATGGAGCACCGACCTAGGCAGCTGATTCAGTAAAGTCAAATATACAAACAATCTTAAATAATACTTACACACAAATAATCTTAAATGCTACTTATGCTTAGGGAAGTTTATGGATGAAGCGCTGACTCTGGTAGCTGAATAAGGACCAGATTATACCCAGGCATTCTTATCCATAACGTAAGCTTAAGAGACTTCATAAATACAGTCACAGGTCTCCAAAATTCTCCCTCCTCTTCATTTTTCGGGGAGCGCATATCTCCACATTACCATCCCCCTAAAAGTCATCTCTCTCTCTCTAGCCCAGGAAGAGGAGGATTGAGGAAGACGGAACACCAATTTTTAGTACCTGGATGAAAAAAGCAACATCATCCACGACTTATACTAATAGGTAGGAAAATGTATGAATCCTGGATCCAAAATCTCGCCTCCCCCCTCTTCATTTTTCCAAACAAGCGTCTCCCTGCATCTTTCCACATTACCATTCCCCTAAAAATGCTCTTATATCCCTACCGGGGAGGAGGAGGAGGAGGAGGAGGAGGAGGACACCGACTCACTTTATAACTCCATCGCCACTCGAGTTACGACGGTGAATTCATGGGTCTTCACACATCTCTCTCTCTCTCCCTCTCTCTCTCTCTCTCTCCTGCCATTTTGCTTTTTGGCCCGTGTGTAATTCCAGGACAGATAAGAGAGAAAGAGGCTCGTCGTTTGGGACACTCGAGGTCATAATTTTTTGGCGCGCTATCACTGGCGCCGCTCCAGCAAGGGCAGTTAAACAATGTAGTTGGGAAATGCGCACTTTAAAGTTTCTTGGGCAGTAGAGTTACATATTTTATACTTTTATCTCTCTCAATCTCAGTTATCATTTGAGTTCTGAATCTGTTATCATTTTAGCTCTCGTAATCTCTTACTATTTTTCTCTCAATCTCCGTTATCATTTTAGCTCTCTCAATCACTGCTGTCATTTTTGCTCTCAATCTGTTATCATTTTAGGTCTCTCACTGTCATCATTTTCGCTCTCTCAATCTCAGTTATCATTTCAGCTCTCTCAGTCTCTATTATCATTTTATCTCTCTCAGTCGCTGTTTTCATCTTAGCTCTGACAACCTCTCCTGAGCTGAAGATATCGTCTTTGCATAGCAAGAACATAAGGAAATAAATGCCAGTGTATTAATAGGTATGAATGTATTTGCTGGGTTAAGAATGTAATAACGAAAACACATCTGCAGGTAAAACAACTCTACCCACGTATTCCCTGCACGTTGTAAAAAAATGTAAATGTGACAGGGCAAGAAGACGGACCCCCCCCCCCATTGCTCAGCTCTATTACTCTTATTCCTCAACTCTATTACTCTATTGCGCAACTCTATTATTCTACTGCTCTGTTACTGACAAGCAAAACAGCCAACATTACCCCAAACTCTGACATGCAAACGTGCCTCCCTCAGCTCCTCATGCGAACATCCTGGGTTAAAGAGACCATACTTAGAGGTCTCGTGGGTAAAGTCTCTCTCTCACTCTTTCCTGTGGCACTGAGAGAGAGAGAGAGAGAGAGAGAGAGAGAGAGAGAGAGAGAGAGAGAGAGAGAGAGAGAGAGAGAGTACCTTTCTCCTCTCAATTATTTCCAGTGGGAGGTCAAGAAGCGTGTCTTAAATATCCTCTCTCCATATGCCCACAAACCCACTTAATAAAATGGTAATAAATCTACGGGTCTAAATGCCTTTTTTGCCTGTTGGTCTGCCTGTCTGTGGAGCCATTAACGAGCACAAACATGTTTATCATTACCCTTTGACCTCTAACAATATGCTCTCACCAGACAAGAAATATAATTGTTCGTAAACGTGGACAAGTTTCAATTAATTTCTCATCGGGTCAAAAAGCCCACGCCAACACAATGAGGTAACAATAACGCCTACTCTCTTCATCCATGACTTATTATTGTGACGATACATAATGCCAACGTGAAGAAGAGAATAGGTGTGTGTGTGTGTGTGGGGGGGGAAGCGGGTGGAGGTGTGTGTGTGGGAGGGTGGGGGTGTCTTTGTGTGAGGTGTGTGTGTGTGTGTGCAGCTCTGGGCATAAACTTGACAGCAGTTCTCCCACATGACACACACACCATCACATGTTATTACTTCGGCGCTAATGGTAACTGTCCATACTGAATATAAATTATGCTATGGCTGTCTCGGTAAGGACTGTCTTAGGAAACAACTAACACCTTCAGCACGGCGGGTTGCACTTAATCTAACTACTGTAACACACGGAGAGAGAGAGAGAGAGAGAGAGAGAGAGAGTCAGTACAGCAGGGTATTATTCCATTAAGATAGAACTAAATTAATTTGGGGAGAGACAGCTGTGAAATTGGCATGCTTAGAGCGCTGACCTAATCTCTTCAGTCCCACGACAGGCTGTATATATATTTCTCCTTATATCTCTGTGACTATTCAGTGTACAAGAGACTTCAGAATTTGGAGGTTAAATATTGCCTACATTAACTGCTTCAATTCCATGGTATTTTTTTCTTTTTTTTTTTTAGCGTGGAGACGTAATTAGTTTCTTACTTTCTCTTTCTTTCTTTCTTCCTTCTTCTGAACTGAAAGTTGTAAACGCTTCACTACAAGCGTCTGTTCTAAGCTTAATAATAATAATGATAATAATACCAGTAGTAGTAGTAGTAGCAGTCGTCGTAGTAGTAGTAGTAGTCGTAGTAGTAGTAGTAGAAGTAGTAAACAAAAATAAAAATAAACTTTCAAAGACAACCCCCAAACAGAAATGCTTTAACGAGTATCATGAGAGCGCACTTTGGATCCCATAAATAAGGCGGGGAAGTAAAATTCTCGGAGGAGCCACGGAATACATCTCACATTTTTGCTCTCTCTCTAGACTTTTGAAATTGTGGCGTAAAGTTGCGAGGTTCCCCGAGAAAGACACTGGAAGCAGAGATAAAAGCTCGACTATACCTGCTGTGATGAAAACGAGGCGGCTGGGGAGACTGCAGCGGGGGGGCGGCAGCCAAGTCTGCATCGTAAATACCAGGGGAAGAATTTATAAACGTTCTTAGGATGACGTATGAGAATGTCTTTAGGGGGAACATTGATAAACGTTCTTGTCCTGAAGTTGTGTAGGAGAAAGTTTGTATGTACGCTTGTGTTCCGTGATACTGAGCCTTGAATTAGCTTCGCAGATTCAGAGGATATGGATAAGGAGCATAACAGCCCGACTACTGTTAATCTCTAAGGAGCACTGCAGTCTGATCACGATTAAGAGACTCAGGCCGTTCAGATAAATGTACTACAACTTATCTAACCTCATAACTGCTGTCATAACCTACTCTATGTACCACTCACTGTACTATAAACCTGTAACTTCAACCGTATATTTGCCGTCACACATAAAGCCATCAGACGCTTTACAACCCAATTTAGAGTGAACATTAAGTGAAAGAATACGAGAAAACAAAACGATATACGAAATTATTTAACTGCTACGGAGACTTATTCTGTATACTGTATTCCCTAAGATACTTAATGAATTCCAAGCCATCTGTTTCCCTAAGATGCTTTATAAATTCCGGGCCAGCCACGCAGACACCGGAGATGGGGCCAACTCACGGACCCGCAGCTGTTGTTGGCTCACCCACACGACCCCCCCGACCCTGACTTTCAACAGCAAGGGCGAGGTAAGGGTGGAGGGGGTGGTAGGGGAGAGGAAGGAATACAGGTACGAAAAGTAGGAGTAGCTGGCCTCTACACACACACACACACACACACACACACAGTTACACATATACACACACGTGGGGTCCTTGATTATATAATGTGCATCGTGAGGCAAAATTGGGCCATACAAATTACGGAAATATGAAAACCTGGTCAAGAGGTGGATGCAAATTACAGGTTGCGGCACGGGCCACATACAAATGCGACATAATATGAGAAAGCCATGTAAGTCATAGAGGAAATACGAAAACATGGCCAAGAGGGGAAAGCAGTTCATAAATTGCAGCACAAGCCACATACAAATTCTATACCCGGGCCCTGCCAGAAACATGAATGGAGTCTGGCAGGCGGCCCGGTATGGTGCAGAGGAAAACTGATACATGAAAGCTGGTAACTGAAGGTCGCACATTAACAGATGGACTTTGATAATACCTATTACGTCTATAATTAAGTACCACTAAAGGCAGGTGACTGATGTACTTTGGGAATAAACTGTAATGTTCATAAGGCTACATTTTAAAAACATACCTTGTTAGGTATTCTCATAGTTACGTGCTGGTTAGGTCAATGAAACTGTTCATTCCTCTATATTACACTGCTCATCAGATTATCACTGACTCTTTTCTTTATCAAATATCGTTTCCTTTATTATTCCTTTTTATCTTTTAATCAGAAGCCAGCATTCTTTCTTGCATGTTCCAGGATTTCAAGTGATACCTCTTAACTTGTCAGGTTTGGTTAATGCCGTATACCTACCCTTGAAAATTTTTCGTGGAGGCTCATCCTTTACCCTCACCTTCATCCTGGCTGAAATCACCACCACCATCATCATCACCACCATCGCCCTCATCATTGCCCTCACGCTCTCATCACCCTCATCTTAACCCCCATCTCCACCACAATCACCACTTACTCTCTCAACTACACACCCGCTTCCAACCCCATAATCATCATCAAATTTCCTTTCACCTTCACCGTCGCCTTCACCTTCAACTTGGTCATATTTCCCTGACTCTCTCCATGGGCTAATTTTCCAAGCCACCTAATAACCCCAATATTGAGTTTACATTAATACTCAATGAAATATCCAAACTACTCGCCTCTAGGTAAACAGTAGGTGATGGTGTGTGTGTGTGTGTGTGTGTGTGTGTGTGTGTGTGTGTGTGTGTGTGTGTGTGTGTGTGTGTGTGTGTGTGTGTGTGTGTGTGTGTGTGTGTGTGTGTGTGCCCTGCCTCCTCATTTGGTAGTCTCCTCCTCCTCATGACTAGAGAATTAAACTTCTTAATGGTACATCAAAAGTTTGGGAGCTGAAAAAGAGCTTACGGAAACTACGTCTGCTGAGTAACACACACACACACACACACACACACACACACACACACACACACCACGGTCATTAGGCGCAATAATCACAGGTGCCTGCAAATAACAAACACAAACCCAGCGAGGCGCATCATCCAACTAATGGCAGTCCAACTCAGAATCAATTACTTGCTGATTGCCCTTTACAAAGCGGTTTACAGATGAACATTTTATGCTCTGACGGCGACGATTTCCCTCAACTGGACTTAATCGCATGTTGTTTGCCTGACTAGAATTAATGAGTGCATCCAGGGTAGCAAAAAAAGAAAAATCCTTTGATCTAGGGAAGTACAGGTTGGATGTAAACCGTCTGGGGATGGGTTGAGTAACAATGACAAATCGTCCCACAGGCTTTAAGAGCTAATCGAGTAGTTTTATTACTTTATTCATTTATTTATTTACTGGTAGACGGTGGCCTGAGTAAAGGAGAGAAGTGTCGTGATGGCAATGGAAGGGTTGCAGAAAAAGATGGGACACAATGACGAATATGCTCCACTGAAACGACATTCATTTCAGCTCGTGATGGAGTTACATGAAACTGTCAAACCCCTCCAGCTCAAAAGGCTCTCCCAAGCTGAATGAAATCGTCTGAAGGCAGCAAGAAAAAGAAATAAAGACAACGCCACCGTATCGAGGGCGCTAATCAAAGTGTCAGGTCACACTTGGAAGCAAAGCAAGTGGAAAATTGAGTTACTTAGCCTCCACTTTGAGCATCCAGGATGTGAGGCCAGCATCTAAGAGTATCAACTCTGCCTGGGACGTCATGTCTTCGCCTCTTCGGTTTGGCTCGTCTATCTTTCTTTCACTTTTCATTTTCTTTCTCTCTTTGTCTGTTATGGAAGTGTTACCTGACGGGACAGCACCACATCTGGAACTGTAATTGAGGATGATCAGAGGAACAGATAATTTTTGGATAAGAAAAGCCAAAGCGTGGAAAGCGGGAATGGTGCCGTTTTAGCGGAGGTATGTACTCTCGGAAGCTCTCGTTACGACGGAGAGAACTGGCGGTATAGAATGTCTGGTTGGAAATAAATACTGTTAAAATAGGTATCGGAGCTGGCTTGAGACATATATTAACAAACCGTGTACTGGAAGCCGGTCTGGAAAAACAAATGTTAAATTAATGATGAAGGACTGTGCGACATGGTGTTAATCTGTTCGTGGCCACCTCATTAAGATCAGACGCCTGGCTACAATTAGATTAAATAGACAGACAGATAGATAAAAATGGAGAGACACACACACACACACACACACACACACACACACACACACACACACACACACACACACACACACACACGAGACCGAGAAGAGGAGAGAAGACACGGTTGGAGAAATCACTAAAACTTTCCAGCAAACTCAGCAATAAAACAATCGACAAAACACTCTCTCTCTCTCTCTCTCTCTCTCTCTCTCTGTGGGTGATTCCTACAATGCCTACAACACAGTACATAATTAAGATCGGATATAATAAGCAAGTTAAGTAATCATTCCTAAGCTGTTATAATCTGTATAAGAAGTGAAAAAGGGGTAGAAATGATGAGAATGGTTTTGTGTGTGTGTGTGTGTGTGTGTGTGTGTGTGTGTGTGTGTGTGTGTGTGTGTGTGTGTGTGTGTGTGTGTGAGAGAGAGAGAGAGAGAGAGAGAGAGAGAGAGAGAGAGAGAGAGAGAGAGAGAGCGTTTTAATCCAGCAATTACCTCGTCCATCAAGGCTGTTTTCCCTCTCATTTAAGACAGATTAGGGAATGACTGCAAAACTCGTTAGTAACTAGTAGCCATCAGCCACGCGCAGTAAAACCCGACAACTTTTACGAAGGGAGGAGCAGGCATTATCAGAAAAGGGGGATAAAGTCTGCGCCAGTCAGGGTGATTTAGCACAGGATTAACGTGTGAGGGGCAAGATGAGCACGAGGATAAGCGTCTCATGGCGTCTCTTCCTTTACCTTTAACACCGGATTACTTTACTAGGTACAAGAGAGTCCAGGGCACGAAAAATCTTAAATATCACAGCGACGATAAATTTGCTCCGGATAAATGTGTGAGGCGAAATGAGAACCGAGGATAAGCGCATCATGGTGTGTCAACCTTGACCTTCCTGCATTACTATCCTTGTCTTTAACTCCGAATAGAAATCTTAATCATCATCGTCATCGTCATCATTATTATCATTTCTTGCATACGCTATAATACCCTCGAAAGTAACAGTAGATCTGTTGCCATTTCCTTTTCTTCGTACTTTTTTTTTATATATACTCCTTTGTACCTTTACCTTTAGCGGCAGACAATTTTACGATCCTGAAGAGAAACCTAAGCAAGAAAAAAAAATAAAGTCAACCTAACCAACGATGTGTATTTTATTTTTATTATCTTCTTTCTATCACTGGATCTCCCGTAGTGAAGGGGTTAAAAAATGCCCCGTCTAACCCCCCCCCCCAGCTAAGGAAAGGACTCCAAACCCTTCTAAAAATCCCCGTAAGTCAGCAGGAATGAAATGAAAATACGTCACGGGAGCGAAGGGATTAAGAAGGTAGGCGTTATCAGGGTCGGGATAATTTCCATGTCAGTCAGGGGTGATTGAGGGCGGGTCAGGTCAGAGGGACGGGGAGGGTTATTGCGTCTTTCTGGGCTTTTATTCTTGCTACTCCTCTCTCTCTCTCTCTCTCTCTCTCTCTCTCTCTCTCTCTCACACACACACACACACACACGGGAGCGCTCCACTATCGCAGTGTTTTATCTGAAAGTCATAAACTCCATCCACTTTAACTTGGCCCAAAGTTGCCGTCTCTAATGAGGGGATCAGAGGCAATTTCCACTCCCTCCCTTATTATTACTTTGTTATTGCTTTACTTAATTCCTGATTTATTTAATTACTTTATTTTATTCTTGCTTTATTACTGAGTTCCTTTATTGCTTTTATTCTCCTTTATCTTTGCTTTACTTTATTACTCTACTTTATTCTTGCTTTATTTTGCTTTATTCTATTACTTTACCTCATTTTTGCTTTACTTTATTCTTGCTTTATTTTTGCTTTACTTTGTTCTTGCTCTTTTTTTTATATAACTTTATTCTTGATTTATTTTTGCTTTACTTTAATATTCTTGTTTTAATTTGTTTTACTTTATTTTTTGCTTTACATTATTATTACCTCATTCTTGCTATGGGAAACCTTTCGAAGTAATGGAGGTAAAAATAATCTCCGTATAACCCCTTCATCCTATTATATTCCACTTATCAAACTACCAAGAACTAACTTTTTTTCCCCGCGTCACATCGGTCTTCGCCAATAAAGGAGTAAAGTGCATTTTCTATGATCCCCTTTACTAATAGGACTTCCACTTTTATCTGTTTTTATTCATGCTACACCCAGACTGTGTGTGTGTGTGTGTGTGTGTGTGTGTGTGTGTGTGTGTGTGTGTGTGTGTGTGTGTTGAGACTCAGTAGGCGAATAGCTTGTTACATCCTTCAATCCAAAGACGAATTTTTGTCTTATTTCTGCCATCTCCAGACGATTTTACTCAGGAAGGCCTCTTACTAGTGAAGGGGTTGATGAAGGCTGTATCTAACCCCTCTAGATCCAAAAGCCTCCCCTGAACTTAAAAATAAAGGAATAAATAAAGAAAAAAATAAATATAAATACCCCGATAGCGGCAAGAATAAATTGTCATACTCGGGTTGATGGGGTTAAGCTGGAATTTGATGCTGTTCACACACACACACACACACACACACACACACACACACACACACACATTCTCATTTTCATATGAAGGAGTTGCATACATTAAATTTTCGCCTAAATGAGACAACACGTAAGCTCTCAAATGTATGATAATAATGTACCTGTGTGTGTGTGTGTGTGTGTGTGAATGGCCTGAAACTTCATGTACCTATTAAACGAGTTACAAGATTATGTACTGTTTCTCTTACATGTGTTCCTGATTACGCAACGACACACATGTAGACTGTAATTACTAAACATCCTATAAGCAGAACAATTATACTTCAGCGAACTGATCTAACCTGACGTAGATATTTCACCCTATTCAGCTCTGTTGATGGCTAATATTAGTCAATCCGCTGGGTCAATCTGATAAGCAAGAAAAGAAAAGAAAAAGATCCACTCCTACCTCATTATATGGCTGGTCGAATTTCAGGCAAGCACAACTCGGTATTTACATCGTGATAGTGGCTAGGATCCGTCAAAAAATATAATAACAATAATAATAATAAAAATAATAATAATAATAATAATAATAATAATAATAATATACTGTAGTACTAAGAGTGTGGGAATAATATCAAGAGACTAAGATTATTTATTTCAGAGCAGTAAACTTGTGCTAGGTGATGATAATGTGGCTGTCTGTGTATTTATAAATGAAACCTTTAATTTTGACTTACCTTATTATGATCGGCAGGGGAGACGTGTTCAGGCCTTACTTCCCCTCTCTTTAAGTTTGTTGCGGTCCTGTAAGAGAGGTGAAAAGTACAATTACTATTATTTTATTATTATTTTTTTTTCTTTTTATCAACATCAGCATCAGTATCACAAACATAAGCATCATCATCAGCATCATTACGAACATCATCTACATGATGTTCAACAAGAATCTCAGCATCAGCATTATATGCGATATTCATTATTATTATTATTATCATTATTATTATTGTTTGTGCAGTCACTCTTATCTTTTACATCTATCCCTTTGTTATATCATTCTTTTCCACCACCACACAAGGGATCTCCATCAAAATACCACTGCCTTTTTCATCCGCAGCCCGCTTCATTCCAGACACGCCGCCATGCGCCTCATTCCACCCTCGCCCTCTTACCACCAGTCATTCCACTCTCTCACTTGCTTCCACCAGTTCCATTCCACTGTTATTCGCTCCTCAACACGCTCATGCCACTTCTTTTTTTCATTTTCCTGACATCCCATTCCAACCCCCTCCCGTCAATATACACTTCATTCCACCCTTCTATAAATTCCATCCCAAAGTCATCCCATCTCATTTTCTATCCATGTCATTCCACTCTCTCACGTCCATCAATTCATTCCATTCTGTGTCTTGCAATTACAGTGCTTTTCCTCAGTAATTTGTTCAAAGGTAAAAATCACATTCATATTTGGAAATGTAATTTATTGGGTAAAAAATATCGTTCATCCCCAGTAAACAACCAAATGTGGGTATTATTTTTTTTTTCCATACTAACCCTCATTTTCTTCTAGTAAGTCACTCAACGACTTTGCTTTCTCCAAACATGCTCATTCTGATGCCATTCTTTCTTCAATATGCTCATTCTACTGTTATTCTTTCTCTTTATCTGGTCATTCTATTTTGACTCTCTTCCACTATCTCTTCACACACACACACACACACACACACACACACACACACACGTCTCATAACCCTCTCACACTCCTCCACCACATCATTCCGACCTCCTCCTTCACCCGACGCTATTTCTCACCATCACAAATTCATTCCATCTCCTCTCCTCTCTCTCTTGGGCTCTCCCTCACAGCTTTCTTGAGATTTCTTCCTATTTTCTTCCTCCTCCAGCGCTTTGCTTAAGATTTTTTTTCCACTCCTTTCTTTCCTTTACCTGTGTTTTCTCTCATTTTTCTTGTTCTGTTTTTTTTTTTAACTTCCAATTTATTTTTTTTTCTTTCCTCTCTCTCTCTCTCTCTCTCTCTCTCTCTCTCTCTCTCTCTCTCCATCTTTCATTCCATCTTTTCACCAATTTTTCTTTTTTCTCTTCAAAGGGATTCTCAGATTCAGCTTTCTTCCTTTATTTTCTTCTCCTTCAGTGACCTCGCCAGTCTTTACTCTCTTCTCTCTTCCCCTGACCAATTTCTCTCTCTCTCTCTCTCTCTCTCTCTCTCTATTTCCTATCACCCCATTCCCTGGCTTCTTCATTTCCTCTCCCTCTCCCCACACCACGTCCCTCCATCTTCCTCCGCCTTTCTTTCCCTTAAAAGTTCGCTCCATCTTTCTTTCCTTTCCTCACTTCGGTTTCTGTCGGTCTTTTTCTTTTTCTATACATCTTCTCCTCTCTTCATGGACTTCTTTATTCCCCCCTTTTTTCCTTCCTTCACAAATTCATTCACTTTTCCAAATCCTCTTCTTGCTATCATTATTTTTTTTTCTTTCGCCTTCTTTCCATTAGTCATTTTTTTTTTTATTTTTTTAATTAATGTGTGTTTTTCTCTCCTGCCAATGTAATCAATAAATTCTTTCTTTTCTTTCTTTATTTTTTTGCTTTCAGTCCATTCTCTCATTTTCTTTCCTCTATTTCCTTCATCCCTTTCTTCCGTTCCTTTTCTGTTCTTCAGTTCACTTACTTTTCTTATCCTTTTTTAATTCCTTTCACACGTTCATCTCTCTCTCTCTCTCTCTCTCTCTCTCTCTCTCTCTCTCTCTCTTTCAGTTTTAAACATTTTCTTTTCATTTCACTACCCCACCAGTCCATTTCATCTTCTTTACCCGTTCTTCCTTTCACTAATTCATTCCATTTTCTGTCCTTCCGCAGCTGAGTTCGTGTGTGTGTGTGTGTGTGTGTGTGTGTGTGTGTGTGTGTGTGTGTGTGTGTGTGTGTGTGTGTGTGTGTGTGTGTGTGTGTGTGTTTACTCCTCCAGGGCTTTCATCGCAACTTCATATTTCATTTAACGCCATTTCTTTCCCTTTCTTTTCATTTTCACATCATGTCATTCTCTCGACTCTTTTCTTTCTTTATAAACTCTTCTTTCCTCTTCTTTCTCTCCTCTTCTTTCCTCCTCTTTCTCTTCCCTTCTTTCCTCCACTTCCTCTCCTCCTTCCCTCTTCTTCCTTCACCAATTTTCCTTTTTCTTTCTCCTCTTCCCTTTCTCCAACAATTGACTTCCAAATTCTCTCTCTCTCTCTCTCTCTCTCTCTCTCTCTTCCCCTCGCCAATTCGTTCCATCTTTCCTCTTCCCATATTATTTTTTTGGTTTACATCTCCGTCGACTACAACAACACTATTTCCTATATCATATAATTCACTCCTATAATCTTTCCCTTTGTTTCATTGCTTTACATCCTTTATTCCTCCTTTATTATTTATTTCTCTTTGTCCGTTTATCTCATTCATTTCCCTCTTCTCTCTTTCCTGTCATCTGTAACTCTCTTTTTCCCTTTCTTCTTTCCATCAGGCTTTCCAACCGCTTACTTTCTCTTTCTTTCCCTCCTCAACTTATTTTATCTTCTTCCTCACTGGGTCTCTATATCCACTCTTTATCATGCCTTTCCATCTCTTCCTCTTTATCGCACCCTCCACTTCCTTCTCCACAAACCACTTTCAAAAATTTTCCCCTCCCTTGTCATTTCACCACCAACTCACTTCCATCTTCCATCTCTCCCTCTCTCTCTCTCTCTCTCTCACCTTCACCAATTCATTCCATCTTCTCTCGCTTCCTCAGTCGCGTACTTGTGGGTGTTTTCTTAGGGTACATTTTTCTCTCCTCCTTTTTCACGGGTATTTTCTTGTCCGACGCCTTCCCCGCCTCCTTCCATTTCATATAACGCCTCAGCAACCTACTCGAGATGGGCCAAGTACATGGATATTATTTTCGCTCCCTCTTCCATTATTTCAAGTTCTTTTTCTTCATTTTCTTCCTTCATTCTGTTCATCACTTCTTGTTCTTTATTTTATTTTTCCTATACGCAATTTCATTCATTATTTCTTGTCCTTTCTTTATTTTTTCGTTAATTTTTATGTCCACTTCTTCCTTTCTTCTGTCTCATTCTTTCTCTTTCCTTCCTCCTCCTTTTCCTCAACATTTTATTCCGTCTTCCCCATCTTCCTCAGTCGGGTTCTTTTGTTACTGTGTGTGTGTGTGTGTGTGTGTGTGTGTGTGTGTAGAACCTCTGAAACCTCGAGAATCTGTGTGTTTATGTTCAGTCGACACCATAAATTCGAAACAAACATCCCTAGAATTAAACTGAGCCCACTAGTCTGCCACAAGTCATTTATCTTAATCTACACAGCGAACGATAAAAGTATGTAGTTATTTTCCAGCACATACGTCGCCTCCTTGCCATACCTCGTCGCCAGACCACAGGGCGACATCGCACAGGGACGGGGGGAGCGAATTCCTGCTCTCGATTGTACACTTTCCTCTCCCTCGGCGCCTTTACTACCACTTTAAGTTTCATATAACGCCTCAGCACCTACTTGAGGGGGACACGAGTTGATGGGTATGTTTTCCCCTCCTGGTTACATGTTTTTTGCTCTTTCTTGTCTTTTTTCATCTTCTGGTGCTGAGAGACGGAAGGCCACATGGACGCAGACACTAGCGGACACGTACATGTATACTCGTACACACATTTATAAGCACTTACATAACACTGATTGGAAAAAAAAGTCAGTCAGCCACCCCCCCTCCCTCTCTCTCTCTCTCTCATACACACACACACACAACCACACACACACACAAAGGTTTCCCATCTGGCTTCACTGACTTTCCGGGACTTCACTGGATATGGAAGTGTTGGACCATTTGACCGCCTCCACCAAGCTCCCCCTCCCCCTGACGTTGAGGGAAAGAGATGGAAAGCGAGGACGAGGATATTTCATTTTACTTTATTTTTTCTTTTTAACATCCAGGTACATCATTATCATCATCATCATCTCATTCTAAGTATTATAAGTGTGGGAGGGTAGATTCCACACACACACACACACACACACACACACACACACACACACACACACACACACACACATACATCACACACACACACACACACACACACACACACACACACACACACACACACACACACACACTTGGGAACTATCACGAGCGACGTAAAAAATGAACCACATTACCTCCCGTGCACTCATCAATTTATCTATCAACCAATCCTTATCGCTTATCAGGAGCGTAGGGAACCATGGCTAGGCTACTTAGTCCAGATTTTTAAGGTGAAAGGGATGAATCGATAACCTCTCAATGGCATTTCTTAAGCAACAAACTCCAATCACTCCTTGGACATAAACCCTAATGGAACGCAATCGACTGAAGGACCGTAACTCAAGACACCACTAGGTTACCATTCAGAGTAGTAACTTGTTTCCTGGACTACATCAAGTGAGTGGATGGTGGACGCATTCACAGACCGCTTTCTCATCAGTCACACGCTTGACACTCTCAACTCCATCCCAAAGTTGAGACCATCCACAGTCGAGATCATCCACACACACTGACGATCTCCCCATCTTCCCGACTCCTCTTCTCCCGAGATTCCTGGCTTCGATCCCCTCCCCCCTCCCCATCCCAACCCTCATCCCCAGCTCCTGAAGACGCAATTTCTCTCCGCTCCTCTTCCTCAGTGTTTTTTTCTCTCCCTCTCTACCTCCCTTCCTCCGCCTGAGTTCCAAGGCAGGGAAAGTTTTTGCCTCGGTTCCGCTGTCTCATCAATCAAAGCGAAACCCGATGCATTATTCCGCGGAGTAGGCAGCCATTGTTTTCATTTACGCGGAAATGCTGTCTCTATGAGTTTCTTCCCGCCGTCCATCTTTTTTTGTCGGCGCGCCGTCTTGAAAGATATATTACGTCGCTTTTGGCACTGCTCGCGGTGAGGAACTCTCTTGGGGGGATTTGTGTGTTGGTATATGTGAACGGTGAAGGGAAATGGTTAATCTTATACTCAAACACAGGTATTCTCAGAAGCTCACTTAGTCTTAAAAAAATGTAACTAAAACACATAAATCTCTCTCCCTCTCTCTCAATCTAGCTCATGTTGTTTCCTGCGCACTGTCGTCAAAATTAATTACAAGAGAAAATTAAAAACAGTAAATGTAAAGGTGTCATAACGCCATGTACACCTCTGTTATCTCCACGCCACACCCACACACCCAGCCCAGCATTACCCATTCCAGTATCACCCACTCCAGTACTACCCATCCCAGTACCAACCATCCCAGTACACCCATCCCAGTTTTACCCATCCCAGTACACGTGTCCCGGTATAAGCGTCCCAGTACACCCATCATAATATTACCCATCCCTGTACTACCCATCCCAGTACCATCTATCCCAGTGCACCCATCCCAGTACACTCATCCCATTACTACCCATCCCAGTACACATTACTCTCAAGTTCCTATGAGTTGGGAGCAGGGCAGTGAAATGGCGGGGGACATGGCGACTTGGAGGCGATTTGTTTGTGGCCACCCCAAACGGGATTGAGGCGTCTGGCAATAGATAGATAGATAGTGTTAGCTGAAATACCCAACCCAGCACTACCCATCTCAGTACTAGAGTTATTCTGACCATGAGACTGGTAATAGTGCCAGAATTACCACGTGCAGGCTTTTGCAATTCACTGCAAACAAGTCTAGCGTTAACTAGAGCTGTTCCCGCCATGCAAGGGTTAATGACCATCATGGTGTCCTATTCAATTATCTGATATACGAAAAGTCTGCATAAAAGCCTCTGTGTGTGTGTGTGTGTGTGTGTGTGTGTGTGTGTGTGTGTGTGTGTGTGTGTGTGTGTGTGTGTGTGTGTGTGTGTGTGTGTGTGTGTGTGTGTGTGTGTGTGTGTGTGTGTGTGCGTGCGTGCGTGCGTGCGTGCGTGCGTGCGTGCGTGCGTGCGTGTGTGTGTGTGTGTGTGTGTGTGTGTGTGTGTGTGTGTGTGTGTGTGTGTGTGTGTGTGTGTGTAAAAAGGAAATTGAAAGAGTGCACCAACATGAAGAGGGAAAAGATCCGTATTCTCGTCAGTTAAGGAAGCTCCCTAGCACCTCTTCCATAGCGATTTATTTTTGGATACGTCTGGCTAAAATAATTTTGAACATCAGAGAGAGAGAGAGAGAGAGAGAGAGAGAGAGATAGAGAGTTGTGAAATGAGGAAAGGAAAAAGTCAACCCAGGTCGCTCCAAAAACAATGCAAATGCCATCTAGAATTATGGAATTTTTTTTTTTTCTCTTTTTGTTTTTTTGAGCGAGTTTGCAATTTCCTGTGTCGCTGCAATGTCTCAACCCCATGCAACACACACAGGCAATCTAGTGGTGTGTGTGTGTGTGTGTGTGTGTGTGTGTGTGTGTGTGTGTGTGTGTGTGTGTGTGTGTGTGTGTGTGTGTGTGTGTGTGTGTGTGTGTGTGTGTGTGTGTGTGTGTGTGTGTGTGTGTGTGTGTGTGTACGTATATCTGTGCATGTCTTTAATTATGTGTCTGGTTTATACTGTGTAGGTGTGTCTCCGCGTCAATGACATTTGCGCTTTTTTAATGCATGCAGAAAAGAACAAGGAGAAAAATTAGCAAAAAATTCCTTAAAAAAGAAAGAAAAGAAAAATAAGTCAAAAAAAAAAAAGAAAAAAGAAAAAGAAAGTAAACAAAGAAAAATGTCAAAGCCGGAATCCGCTCAGTTCCAGGTGTCTTTATATAAAAATAAAAATATGGAGGTCAAAGGCAGGAGGAAAGACAGATTAAAGAAGACGGTTCCAGAGACGATTTCCTGCATACATGAGCGTTGGAAAGACAAGGGGTGAAAGTTCGTAGCCAGACGGGTGCTGCGTGTCCGCCGAAATGGATAGGGCGAAAGGGGGGAGATATGAGAGAGAGAGAGAGAGAGAGAGAGAGAGAAAGAGAGAGCGCAGTCAGTATTCCTTATTATCTAAAAAATCCTAAGTCATTATAAACACCGAGGAATATTCAGGGACAAACAAAGCAAGCCTGTCTTACTCTCATATACCCTGCGTCATGGTCCACAGGTCAAAATATGATACATGGAATAAACAAGTATTGGTCGGGTACATGAATATTCTGGAGACTTTGCCTGATGGGGTGAATGGAGAATGAGAGCCTCCTAGTGTGTGTGTGTGTGTGTGTGTGTGTGTGTGTGTGTGTGTGTGTGTGTGTGTGTGTGTGTGTGTGTGTGTGTGTGTGTGTGTTAGAGAGAGAGAGAGAGAATGGGTCGTGCCTCCTAGTGTGTGTGTGTGTGTGTGTGTGTGTGTGTGTGTGTGTGTGTGTTAGAGAGAGAGAGAGAGAATGGGTCGTAGGGCGTGCAAGGCTAAAAAATCAAGTAACATTAATTTCCAGGCGCCCTTGATGTCGCCCTTGTACACACAGACCACCACCAGCAGCAGAAGCACCGTCAGTGAGGTAATGGGTCCACTATTTTGCAGAGATGGACGCCCTGATTACACCTGCACACAAATTAATTAAGTCATCATTACGCCCCACGTCACACCGGCATCGATTTTACCTGGCGAATAAATACAGTGGTTAGGGTGAAGGTTCGACGAGCGAATATTCTCCACTCTACCTACGTACGCCTAACTTCAAATAATTTACTTATTTTTATCGTTATTTCTACTCTTTTCTCGGGCACGCGTGAATAAATTAAAGTGCCTATTTTTGCTGGATTACACACTACTTTTTTCCTCCTATAAGGACTAAATTTTTGTCTATAAATTCTGAACCTGGAACGAACACATACATTAAGCGTGCCCAATAAAACTTTAGCCTGAAATTTACAGATCAACTGAGCATAGGAACTTTTAGAATAGTAAGTTTAATTTTGCCAAATACGAATTCGTCTGGAGTACATACGATTTTTTTTTTTTTTTTTTTTAAGATGTTACAAGTGGATCACACTAATTCTGAGTAAGGCTAACACACATTTAACCCGAGAGAAAAAAAAAAAAAGTTTGAGAACATAATCAAAAGTTAGGCAATGTAAACGCTGATTTCAGGTGGAACATAACTGGAAATTAGATAAACATACATCGAGTTAATCTGAAGGATATATAAATTTTGTTGAATATATACAGCTGTGTTGGAGCATACACTTAATTTCGCTGAAGAATGCGTAAAGGCAGAGCACTGGCAGGCTTCAACTGGAGCATACATAGAATCTTACTCACTAAACCGGAGCATACACAGAAACAGGTCAAGATAATGCGGGGTTAAGATGGAACAGACATTAATTTAATATCATGAAAACTATGGTACAGCGCAAACAGAATGCATTCATAAAACTTAGCTGAAAAAAATATACAATTAGATGAAGCACGCACTGACGAGAAAAAAGCGCACAAACAAGGGAATAAACAAAACACTGCACGACAGTGTATCAGTTCCAACCCTGACGCACAGCAGTCGTGGTGGGAAAGGGTGTCACTCAGTGCTGGGGGTGTTTTTGTCGAGGTTACCCCTTACAGGATGCGACGTCAAGCAACAGACTGGTTTTATTTGAAAGACAGAGGCTATACCTAAAGCATACACAGAACGCGACAGAGAAGCATAACAAATTTAGCTGGAACATAGCAGAGAATTTAAGAGGCAAACTATATCAAATTAACACTCAGATGACTCCTTCCCAGCTAAGGAAAATATCTGACAACATCTAATGTAAAATAATAAAGCTGTCGCAATCATGAGGGAGGTAAAGTGAGAATATTAACCCACTCTGGCGTTAACTGGAATACAAAGTTAGAATTGTCTCGCTACAGAACACAGAATAATATTTGTCAGCACATAATACAAATTCCCGAGGCGTGGTACATGGAGCTAAGCTAGAGAGTAAACAGTGAATTTAGTGTGAGCATAACACAGATTTCGCCCAAAGCCTCTGTATTCCCTGCTGCGATACGCCATCAGGTACGCAGAGATGGTGGAGGAGGGGGGAGGAGGGAGGTATGAGGGAGAAGGGGGGATGGAAGAGAGGTGTGGGGGGTGAGGGACATCGGAGAGGGGGAGATGTGAGTGGGAGGGAAAGCGGGAGGTGTGCGTGGTGGGATTCCTGGAGATTAATGATAGCTAGACAGGTTGATGCCGCACCGGGAACATATTAAAGAGGAGCTGGAGAAGAGGATGGGTGGCTGAGGTGGAGGTGGTGGAGAGGATGGGTTGTGGTGGTGGTGGTGGAGAGGATAGGTGGTGATGGTGATGGTGGAGGTGAAGAGGATGGGTGGTGATGGTGATGGTGATGGTGGTGGAGAGGATGGGTGGTGGTGGTGATGGAGAGGATGGGTGGTGATGGAGAATGAGTTGTAGTAAGTGGATGAATGATGGTGGTGGTGGTGGTAACTGAAACTGTATGGTGTTTGTGATGAATATCAGGTTTGGGTTCAAGTACTTACTTGTAACTGGTACTTGGTACTTAAGTACCAAGTTTCAGGTGCTGTACTTTTCTTTCAATTTCATAATAAACAGTCCTTGAACATGCACTTGACATATACTTGAAAACATTCATGAACTTTCATGCATTTTCAAAATATTCTTCAAAATACAACAGAAAGATGTGTGATCTGACACCACCTGTATGATTCAGCTTGCTCTCTCCAATAAAGGTAGGACGTTGCTCCGAAGTGCTTCGACCGGAGATTTTAAAAATGGTGATGGGAGGACTACACGGAGAAAATTGACTTGACATCGGAGCTCAGAGCAAAGGTCAGTACAGACTGTGAAACGTCGGCTTCTCCATTAACTGCCTTGCTAGTTGTTCAGCGTCTCTTACCCTCAGAATGGAACGATTTTGTTGTTTCACGGAAATCGTGATGCTACTCTACCAACTGCTGCCTGCGTTGTTGATAATGAAATTACTCGTCATCTCAACATGCCACAGGGGCGAGAGGAAAGAGACCCCGTTGAGGACGTTTGGAAGAGACAAAAGGACATCGCAACTTGACAGGCTAACCAGGATTCCCATTACCATGCACGCAACATCAGCATCAGCAGAAAGAACTATTAGCTGTGGAGAAAGCAATTCCTTTCACACTGCAGCTGTCCAAGTGATGGTAACCTTAACTGAGTGACGGTGAGGTGTACTGATGATTCTTATAAATAACGAAGATACAAAACACTGACATGGAAGGTGATGAAAATTCGCCGTGTTGTAGTAGTGGCCCAGGTAGGGAAGGACTGACGTGGTAATAGCAGCAAATCCAAGCCAGTGGCACTAGTGAGTGGGAGAGACACGGGTTAGAGTTTGAATTCTTTACTTTCTCTAACACTTCGGGCTACATAGATCCCATCTTCTGTGTAGCCCGAAACGTTAGAGAAAATAAAGAATTCAAGCTCTAATCTGTCTCTCTCTCTCTCTCCCACCCAACATTTCCACTTGTCGCAACGGACCATCAACAAATCCAGGCTCATCTACACGCGAACCCAGTGGACCACAAGAAATTAACGCCACACCACACTAGCTTCCTTTTGCGTGGTGAGGGCCGTTGAGGGGCGTTGATGTGTAGGGCGGGTAGTACAGCCAAAAAAGTACTGTGATATATGGAACTCCCTGTGATTATACTGTACTTGCAAATATTATGCTTGGTAACTAGCAGGCCTCGAAATCGCGCGCCAAAGTTCACATTCCGGGTGCTGTGTTTTTTAAGGCACTAGGTTAATAGATTCATGGGTGTCCTACAAAACTCGCTCATTTTCACATCCATCGTACCCTAGGTGTGCCATGCTTTTATTTATTTATTTTTTTTTTACTCTACATCCAGGTGGGTCGGCGAGAAAAAGTCCTTCTCACACGCCATTGAAGGACTGTATCTGTTATTTACTTCGTGGTTCTATATATATTTTTTTCCAGTGTGATTACTTCGCTTGAGACTTTCTAGGCAAGTGTACTGAATCGGTGTTATTTTTCCTTGTGACCAAAAACGAACCTATTAACAAATAAGGATGAATTTAACAGTCTTAACCAAATTACTTGTACCTGAGCTTGACAATGAAGGAGCGACTTAATTAAACTTTATACACCTGGACCGATTAACTCCTCCAGATTATTCTTTTTTATCTGGTCACCATCAGACTTTTTTTTCAGCTTATGAGAGATTTAATGCAATAAAGATATTAATGAAAGTCATACCTAACTCCATCCAGTCAAAAAAAAATCTCAGCTGAATAAAATCGTCTCGAGATAGCACTAAGAAAGTACAACCTCGCGAAGAAGAGATTAATCACCTGGCATTTACAGCAATACAATTATCAGCTTCTAGATCAGGTAGTCGTTTAATGAAGTTCTAATTAATCCAGGCGACCAAATAGCGTCATAAAAAAGACAGCTCGCTAATGAGGATGAACTATTTACTTAGCTAATTGCCCCTTGCCGGAAGTGACGTTCGTGTCTCGTTAAATTTCCATCAGAGTTTCTCGCACGTTTTTTATAAAGTAGAGTTTGGGCCAAGTTCTCCCGACTCTGTGTGTGTGTGTGTGTGTGTGTGTGTGTGTGTGTGTGTGTGTGTGTGTGTGTGTGTGTGTGTGTGTGTGTGTGTGTGTGTGTGTGTGTTAATCTTCGCTCTGCTGAACAAGAATACACTATTTACGTATGAGGGAATTTTTTGCCTTTCCTACCCATCTTTACTTTCGTGAAGCCTGTCATACACTACACTAGACTAGCCAAAAATTTATCCTCCAATGAATTTCTGAATAAGCATTGTGGATTTTGTCACGAACTCCTGCGTGTGTGATGTGTATTCTTCTTTCTATATATTTCCGTAACAGATACACAGTAAAATTCGTCCTTATGTTACTTATAATTCAGAGCTCCATAATTCTATATACTTACTGATTCCAAGACCAGAGTTTATATAATTCCATTCGTTGTGTTTTAGCGTAAGAAGCTTAAACTGGTATGACACACTGTTCGGCGAGTGTATTAGCATCATGGATTTTTGAGTAACAATTTCAGAGCTAAGACTCTCTCTCTCTCTCTCACACACACACACACACACACACACACACACACACACACACCATCAGTACAGATCATGTCCACGTGTCTTGCTAGGGCCAAGTTTTTATTACTCTTTCCAGCTGCTTTGATGGTTCTGAGAGTCTCACAAAACTTTTCTCATTTCATTTTTTGCCAAACCTCTCTCAAAAAAAAAAAAAAGAGAGAGAGAGAGAGAGAGAGAGAGAGAACTCGTCAATCGTCCTCTACCACTGGCAAGTTTATTTTTTTTTTCAACTTCTGGAAATATTTTTACTTATTTCAGGCTTGACCACTGACGAGCAGAGGGCTAAGGGACTAGGCATAGACCTGATAGTCCATTCCCCGAGGCACAGCAACTTTCCTACATGCCACACACCTTCACATGTCATCGCTTTGGCGCTAATATTTATAGTCCATATCTGAATACAAGCTACGGCCGTCTCATTTAGAAATTGTGTGTGTGTGTGTGTGTGTGTGTGTGTGTGTGTGTGTGTGTGTGTGTGTGTGTGTGTGTGTGTGTGTGTGTGTGTGTAGGGAGTGTGCGTGAAAAAGACACTCTGCACAGCTTGCACTTACAATTTATGCAAGTCAAACGTGCATGCAAGTAAGTTGTGTGTGTGTGTGTGTGTGTGTGTGTGTGTGTGTGTGTGTGTGTGTGTGTGTGTGTGTGTGTGTAATGACATGTTGGTAGGTCGTTTGGAAGATCACCCAATTTTTTAAAACAAATTTCAGATCATCAGAAAATTCCCAGCCCATGCCTAGGATCGAACTCGTGGCGTCTCGGAACAGCAGACCACTTCCCTACCCACCTGACCACCACCTCTCACTGACAGACAACAGACAAGGGCGTTGACCACAGATATTTTTTTTTTCTACTACGGATTAGTGTGTTTTCTAGATCGATTTCTGTAAGGTTGTTATAAGGAAGGAAATTAATACTCCCTAGACCGATGTGAAAGACAGAGAGGTTCATATATAGCGCTTCCCTTGGGTCATTTGTTGTTTTGTGGAGACGGCTGTCAGTGTTATGTCATTTTTTTTTTTCACAGATGAACAGTGGAAGGAAAAACAAATAAAAAAAAATCCATACACCAGATTACAGAGGTCCTCCATTCATTAAAAAAAAAAAAAAATCACCCATTTATTCAAAATCTACTTCCCACAACCTATTTTTTACGTTTTATGGTGTCTGCTTGAATCACCCCCTCTTGTACCCACACCCATGCCCACACCAGCAGACCAAGCCGTCCTCGCAATACACAAGATACCCACAGCGCGATCTGCTGACCACCCTGCTGTATCAGTGCATTGTTAGCAGAGAATTCAGTAAACTCAGCATGCAATGGCTGGGTGAAGACTCGCAAAATATTCCAGACGGTGTGGATTTGCCCTAGCGCTCTTGTCAGTCAGGTGTGTGATCGGCTGCGGCTCCCATGTTTGTGTGAGGTAAAGCCCAGATTCTTTAAGCCCCGAGTTCGTGTGCAAGCGGAGACCAATTCAGTTCGCAGCAGAGACAGTTTCAGTTTGCAGCGGAAACCATTTCAGTTCGCAGCAAAGACAGTTTCAGTTTGCAGCAGAAACCATTTCAGTTCGCAGCAGAGACAGTTTCAGTTTGCAGCGGAGACCATTTCAGTTCGCAGCAGAGACAGTTTCAAGTTTGCAGCGGAGACCATTTCAGTTCGTAACCTAAATGAACTCGTGGTCTAGTGAGTTAAGGTGTTCCAGTTAGATGTGGACCATAATGATTTATATTAGGTCGATGGATGGGGTTTATTGCTCTCACACTGCCACTCAGGGAAGAGCGACTGATAACTTTCGACTTAAAAACCTGGACTAAATAGCCTAGTCCCAGGTATCTATGCTCCAGATGGGGCAATACAGACGACGCAGCAGACGGCACCATCACTATCAAGTAATAGTTTGTAATTAAGCTGAAAGAGGTGTCATTTCCTCAACCATCTCAGTCCAGTTGCTTATTTTGTCTTCTCATTCAATTACCATCAGACGATTGCGTTAAAGCTGGTAAAGGAATTAATAACGAAAGGAAGTAAGTTTATGAGCGTGATGGAAGGCTTTTGATAATAACCGCAACATCATAAAGAGTAAGCTGACCGCGGCGCCAAAACCAAAAGCATATAATCAGAGGCTCTTTGTCCAGCTTATACTACTGAACCGTATTTACAAACTCCTCTAATCCTAAGCTGTGTATAAGACTGTTTGTATGTACCTTTGCCCTCACTTATACAGCTGTCGAACACTTCAAAATCAAATTAGGGTAAATATTTAAGTGACAAAATACAAGAAAAAGAAAAAATATATATGAGCAAGAAAAAAAAATATGGACAGTTGTGTCTCCTCTAAGTTGGCTAAAATATTTTATAAATTCCTCCCATTGAGCTCAGCAGAAGCATACAACTTGGCTAGGATTCTTTATAAATTCTCCCCCTTAAGCTCAGCAGAAACATACAACTTGGCCAAGATTATAAATTCCTCCCCTTGGACTAAGCAGAAATATACAACGCTAATTTCGGCGTGCTCATGTAGGAAGGAGGAGGACCATTTGGGGATATCACGTTAAGGAATCAGAGAAGAGCTACTTGCATAAAGGAACACAACGCGAAAGTAAAGCCTATAATTACGCCATAAGAAGCTGAAACGGATATGTGCAGGTCACGAGTCTTGTTGAATAAGTAACAAAGGGGGAGGTAAAGGAACAGAATGGTGACTCAGGAACGACGAGAAAGGAGAGGAAGGTAGAAAGGGAACAAAGGGAAAGAAAGGAGGCGATGGAAGACAGGGAAAAAAGGGAATGAAAGAAGAAGGAAGAAAGGGAACTACGGAAACAGCACGGCGACCTTGGAATGAAGTAAAAGGAGGAGAAGGCAGAAGGTAACAGACGGACAATCTAGGATCAGAGTTAAAGGAAGGGTAGGCAGAGAATTAAACACACACTGAAATCTATACCTTTACCAAGCTGAGAGAGGCATTTGTCCTGTAGATTATATGTAATGGTGATGATGATGATGATGATGATGATGATGATAACAGGAACGAGCAAGTTTTTAATCTTCACTTTTTTTTTCATTCAGCTCCCTCAATCTGATGCCGTAATTCTGTTTTATTTCTGCTACTTTTAGACGATTTCATTCACCGCAGTAGTGACCTTTCGAGGTGGAGGGGATAAGTATAGCTTTTCACTGACCCCCTCACAATGAAGGGTCTTTTATAAGCTGAATAAAATCGTCTGGAGAAGCCCACGAACAAAATCGAACCAAATGGATTTACTGGGCGAACATGAGGCGATTTTGTTAAACTTTGGCAGCATATTTATCAGCGAACAGGTGAATGAAGGGTTTAATGAGGGCAATCTGTAATTCCTCCTATTGAAAAATCCCCTTTGACTGATTGAAAGCGCCTGGGGGGTGGCAAGAAATAAAGGAAGAACATTCATTAGTGAAGGGAATGAGGCATGAATTTACCCACCAAAGGACGTACCGTATGATGTTTATTTTCGACGGCCATTCTTCATAATTCGTCCAAGTGTGTGTGTGTGTGTGTGTGTGTGTGTGTGTGTGTGTGTGTGTGTGTGTGTGTGTGTGTGTGTGTGTGTGTGTGTGTTTTATACCCAAATTCTTTTACCATACCAACCTGCAGCTTCAACACTCAAAGGATTCTCAGAACTTGTCGTATCTTTTTGCCGTATTTGCTCGACCGCTAAAATACAGAACGTTTTTAAATGAAGAAAGATTGTAATTTATGATACCTGTGTGTGAGGTATCGTCAAAAGGTATGAGGACGCTTACTGGGAGTAATTTTCTGGCAAGGGTGTGCGTGTGTGGTGGGGGGGAGAAAGGGAGGGGGTGTTTGGGTGGGGGAAGGGGGAAAGTGTGGAGGGTGAGAGTGTGGAAGGTGTGTGTGTGTGTGTGTGTGTGTGTGTGTGTGTGTGTGTGTGTGTGTGTGTGTGTGTGTGTGTGTGTGTAGGGAGTGTGCGTGCAAAAGACACTCTGCACAGCCTGCACTTACAATTTATGGAAGACAACGTGCGTGCAAGTTGTGTGTGTGTGTGTGTGTGTGTGTGTGTGTGTGTGTGTTATTTGGATGGATATTATTTTCTGTAGGCCTACATTAACAATTCCTACTGCTAATGGGTTTATTAAAAAAAAAAATACATGAAACAGAAAGGGAATGCACAGACACTACCTTGGTCATTAAATTAACTATGTATATCTGCCTACCTACCTACCTACCTACCTATCCATCCGTCTATCTATCTATCTACCTATCTATCTGTTTATTAATGTACTGTTTACCCATGTATTTCCGCCCCGTCACACCAAAATGAACGCAGGAAAGTAAACACACATTCTGAACCCAGCAAAAAAAAAAAAAAAAAGGAAGTATTGTACCTTAAGCAACATAAACCTTAGCCACGATTAAACCCTTCGCCCCGAGGATTTTCTTTTTTAATACCGTCAGACGATTTTATTCAGCTTATGTGAAACAGTATTAAAGACCTCAGTAAAGACTATGTAATTCCTATGGGTCGAATGGTCTCTCCTACGCTGAATAAAATCGTCTGGAAACAGAGAGTAATATCGTACGTCATCATGAGAAAGCGGGGGTGCAAGCTGGAGGGAGGGCAGTAAAACGGCCGGGGACAGGGCGACATGGAGGCGATTTGTTTGTGGCTATCCCCTACAAGATTAATGCGCCTGGCAATAGACAGCAAGATGATCATTTTGAAGAAGTTAACCCAGGCTCAAATAAATTCAAAATCGTCTGGATAATTGAATTTCTATACCATCTCTGTCCCTATCCCAGCCGAGAGAGAGAGAGAGAGAGAGAGAGAGAGAGAGAGAGAGAGAGAGAGAGAGAGAGAGAGAGAGAGAGAGAGAGTTAAAAGAATTCAAGTGGAGCAAATATAATCCACGAGATATATAAATTCATGGAACGAGAACTCTCCCACTTTGCACCGAGAAAGACAAATATACACTATATGCGGAGAAATTTGTTAGCGCTAAGAAGGGCTCGGAATATTTCTCTGCAAAAATTTACCAAGGGGGGAAGGGGACTTAGCGCCGAGAGAGAGAGAGAGAGAGAGAGAGAGAGAGAGACGCAACATACCGAAAAATTTGTTAATGCAAAGAAAGGCTTGGAATATTTCTCAACAAATATTTGCCATGAGGGGAAAAAACTTAGGGCCATAAAGAGACAAAATTTACACCCTCATGAAATTACATCGCGACAAAAAGTAAAAAAAGAAAAAACTCAAGAAACCCATTAACCTTAGTCATGCGAAACACGAAACTTTATTATAACAGGATGTGAAGTCGGTATTAACCCACTGAATGAAGACAGGGTATTTCTAGTTTTATTTTCTTGCCCTGTTTCGAAGATGTTATTCAGCTTTAGAGGGATTATTGGATTTAGCCTTTATTTAGCTTTATTCTTGCCGTATTCAGACGATTTTACTCAGTTCCAGAGACTTTTCGAGACGCAGGGATTAGTTAGACGATTTTTTAGGGAAATTCAAGGATTCAGAAGGTTGAAAATCGTCTCAAAAAACACGAACACACAAAATTTCGCCCACCATTTTTTTTTACTGCAAGGAAGAATGAACCAAAGACCAGAAATCCGCAAGAATGTTCTCTCTAAGAAAAAAAAAAAAGTCAAATTCAAGGAAGGAAACAGTCTTAACTTTAGTCATATGAAACACTCTGCAGGATTTGTATGGCATCGTCTTATCGTTTATGAAGGCTCCAACATGATCACCTAATGACGGCTCTTCACACTGTTCGATCTCTGGCAGCCTCCCTATTCAGTCTCTTATCCCCGAGGTCACGCTCTATAACATCGTCCCAGGTCTTCTCCGGTCTGCCTCTCGCAACCCTACCCACAACGTTCACACTTCTCACAATGAATAATAATAACATCCTCACAACATTATTTCTACCTTACCTGCACATAATCATCTAACAGTAACAGTAATATGATTAAAAATAAATAAATAATGGGTGATACAATTAAAAATATATATATAAATGTATGGTGTCCTAATAAAGGTGTTAATGGCTTTTTTTTTTATTTTTCCCAAACGAAGTCCTTTTTTTCCCCCCCAAACGAAAAGTCTAATCCTGGCTGCATAAAAACACCTGCCAATAAAAGAACTAATTAAGAACTGCCATCATGCTCCAGGTGTTAATGAAGGCTGTTCTTAATCCCTTCACAACAAAAGTCCTCATATCCTGATTAAAACCCCTCAGGGACAGCGAGACTGAAGAACGACTGGTGGAAAGAGATGTTATAAAAATCTGATCTGAGAAGCTCTAAGATTACCCAGTCAGATGTGGAGAAGCTTTACTCAGAATAAGAGATGAGGATACTCGAATGATTACAGATAGATGGGAAGACAGATGCACAGATAGATATAAAGACAAGTAGGTAAATAGATAAACAGACAGATGGGGCTAGGTAAACACAGAGACAGATACAGGTACACAAATAGATGGATAGACAGACACACACATATACAAAGATGGACAGGTAGACATCCTCACCATACTCAAAGAAGTGACCTGTATTTTTTTTTTCTGTGTGTGTGTGACCTAGTTCTCGCGGACAGCCAATTTTATGCATTTATTATTCACGCGACAAAATTCACGGCTTAACACTGTGCCCCTGATATTTCACTGCGTCTATACACTGATAAAGGTGACACGTTCAAAGGCAAGACTGATGAGTGGCTGGATGCATGGTAAAACACACACACACACACACACACACACACACACACACACACACACACACACATACACGATACATATACAGAACAGAAGTATCTGCAGGGTGCACATTGCAATGAAATACACACTCACTCACTCATTCACTCACTTATTCATTCACTCATTCATTCATTCACTCATTCATTCACTATTCCACAGGTACTGATGGAGTGAATTATCCCATTCACTTCACGGACATTTATTTTCATTTTAAGCAGACTACCGCCAGACGATTTATTCAGCGATTTTGTTCATCTGTAGCAACTTAATAATTGATCAAGACTCTACCCAACCCCTACAACTCCAAAAGTCGCCCCTATGCTGAATAAAATCGTCTGGAAATAGCATGATAAAGCTTAAAGGCGATAGTGAAGTGGTCAAAAAATGTCTTCTCAATATGTATGATAAATTCATAAATGTGTAAAATGTATAACTGATGTACATAATGTAAAAATAAATGAAAGATAACCATTTATCGTCAGCCCAGCCACAGTACCACTAAATTTATAAAGACTCATAACTAAATTTACGATAAGCAATTCTCCTTAACAGCTATTTATCTATCCATCTATCTATTTATCTATCTATCTATATCTACCCATCTATCTATCTGTTTACCTATCTATCTATAGCCAGATGCCTCAGTTACATAAAGTGGTGGCCAGAAACGAAATTGCCTCCTTGTCCTCTACCCCCTACGTCAGGCTGCCCGCTCTCTAAGTCATACCCCTTCTCTCTCATTGTCCCAGTCCATCTCTCCATCTCATTCTCGGTCTACCCTTCCTCCACCTCACTCACATAAACCCTTCTAGTCGGTCTTTCATTATCTGTCTATCTATATCTAGACGCTTTAATCCCGTAAGGGGTGGCCACAAACAAATCACCTCCAGGTCACCCTATCCCTTGCCGTTTCCCTGCCCTCCCTCAAACTTACACCTCCCTCTGTCATATACCTCTTTACTCCATCCCTCCACCTCATCCTCGACCTACCTCTCATCCACCTCACTCGCATAAACCCTTCTCGTCAGTCTTTTCATACATTTTCACTGTAAGATTCACTGTAATTTGACTGAGATGCGTGTGGTAAATGCATGAGTGAAGGCAAGCGTATACACAATCATTCTCAAACACAACATAAGCTTAAGTGAGTTTATAAATGCTCCCTCCAGGTCGCTGCTCTGAATCCCATGTATGTATAAAAGTAAATATGGGTAAATACATTAAAATCTCTTTACCGTTTCGTGTGCCCTGCCCAATTTGCATTTTTACAGGCCGCCATTAATACATAACGAGTGTATTACGAAGAAATGACCGTATAACGAAGGAAACCATGAATGCGATAGAAGGCAAGTGACAATCGTAAGGAACGTTAGCGGAGAATAATAATAAAAATCAGAATTCGCCTATCTAGTAACACACTCATGCTCCTCTGACTCACTCTCTACAACACACTCAGACTATTATTATTAAATTACTACTACTACTACTACTACTACTACTACTACTACTACAACTACTACTACTACTACTACTACTACTACTAGTATTACAATTACTATCACTATTACACACACACACATCAAACAACTATATAAAGGTGTACCATGCCAAAGTGTGGAAGGGCAAGGTGTGCGGGAGTCTTCTAAGTTCCACAGGAAAATGGCCTTGGTCCTGCACGGCCGTAATGAAGCATGATGCAGCAATAATGCACAGGTGGGGGAGGGGGGAAGGAGTGGGAGAGAGAGAGAGAGAGAGAGAGAGAGAGAGAGAGAGAGAGAGAGAGAGAGAGAGAGAGAGAGAGAGAGAGAAGCAACAGGAAGGGGAAGAAAGGGTGGGATGAGGGAGGAAGGAGATGAGAGGGTGGGATGAAAGAGAAAGGGGAAGAGAGGGTGGGAGGAAAGAGGAAGGGGAAGAGAGGGTGGGATGAAAGAGGAAGAGAAAAAGAGGGTGGGAGGAAAGAGGAACGGGAAGAGAGGTTGCGAAGAAAGAATAAGGGGAAGAAAGGGTGGGAGGAAAGTGGAGGGAGATGGGACAGGGTGTGAGGAGACAAGGAGGAATGGAAAGGGCGAGAGGAGAGAGGAGGGGAAGGAAAATGGTAATGAAGAAAGTAGAAGGACTGAAAAAGTCAAGATAATGGGCGGGACGAGAGAGGAAGAGGAGAGAAGGCGGGAGAAGAGAGGGAGAGGAGAGAAGGGGGAAGAAAGAGAAGGCGATGAGAGAGGTGGTGAGAAAGTGGGAGATGCTGCAGTGTCCCCTGACGAGATCTTATTATCCTGGGGTTGAGAGGCGGCGGGGCAGCGTGAAAGGCGTCTGTCCCTGTGAAATATGAAAGCAAACTTCAGCCACCTCTCCCCCGACCAAGAAGGAGACCCACGAACCGCCCACAGTCTGATCCAGTGAAGTGACAGGGCGATAAATATAGGTCTCTTACGCCACCATCTCTCCGCAGACCAAGAGAGAGAGAGGAGCGAACCGTCTATAAAGTGAAAAAGTACAGTAAAGTGACATGACTTTACATATACGTCAGTTACCCACCACCTCCTCGCGAACTAAGACCAAACTGGGGACCTTTCTTAGCGGGGTTCATGGACCGATAACAGAGAATATTGGTGTGATAAAAGTCAGGCCACATTTTCATGAGCAATAATTACCGCCGCCATCTCTTCTCGGACGGAAAATGAAAATACTGACGTGTTCTCCAATATGTGAGGAAATTAGCGACCTGGCGGGGAAAAAGTGAAAAAACAAAACAAAAATAAAAATGCAGATCACAGTTTCGAGAGACTTACTGAGCCGTGATGAGCAACATGAATCGCTTAGGAAAATGTGCCACGTACAGTACTCAACTGTGCCAACGAGAATATGGCTTTTTTTTTTTTCATCACCAGGGGCTTATTTCTGCCCTTCAATCCCGTGACAAATTTTCCTGATTATCTTTGCTACTTCCACGCGACTTTCTTCAATTTAAGGTAAGTTTCTCGTGCTGGAGGGGTTACTGAAGGCTAGATCTAACTCCCCCAGCTCAAAAACAAACTCTCCTCATCTGAATAACATCGTCTGGGCGTAACAAAGAAAAAATAAAGACAGATTAGTACACTGTGTGGCTCTGGAAGCTTTGAATTTTCTAGCTACTCGAAAAAGGAAATCAGAGAAAAAATAAAATAAATATATAAGGTTTGCCAGTCATATGTCTAAAACAAAATGTAGAATTGAGTATGGGTTCCTTGTGTAAATGCGAGTTATTTTTTTTTTTTACTGTAATTCTTTATTCGCGAGTAAAGGTGGATTATTAAACAATTTATTTATGTGAAGCAAGAAGACGCCTTATTCATGCGCCACATTAAGTTTTTAGGGCGAGCAAAAGCCGCAGTGAGCTCTCTCTCTCTCTCTCTCTCTCTCTCTCTCTCTCTCTCTCTCTCTCAGCTAGTCGAAAATTAAGAAAATTTAACAACAGCCTTTGCATTATTCTAAGTGGCCGTAGAGATTAAGATAGTTATAATAATACTGACCGTTTCAGCTCAATTATGTTCCTGCTGTCACACTCCAATTCTGGAAAGGACGTCCACGCACCTGATGGAGTAAATTTACCTTGTTTCTAAATTCTTTCAGTGTGAAGTCTACTCTCTTATTGCGAAAAAATAAAATGGCGAGGACAAGAGGCGAGAACATTTTAAAAAGTTATTGTTCGAAAGGGAAAAAACACCAAGAATTTACAGAAAAAAGGCATCATCTCTCGGTGTGGTGTAAATGATAACCCCTCCTACACCCACACGTACACTTCCCCTTACACTAGCAAAAACTAGTATCCACAGACCCATCCAATATTTACGCCAATATTGTCCCATCACGTGCGTAGGGGACCGGGGCTAGCCTACTCAGTCCTGACATTTAATACCAAAGTAACTACAATCCTTCATTCGCAACGCGAAAATATGTGAATATAGTCCCCAATCACCTCTGCCTTGTACACCCTCTTGGAGCGCCGTAAACCACTAGATCACAAGGCACCCACTGCAGAGCAAGAATGAAGAATGATATAAAAGCATAAGCCATTGTTCTGAAGGGGTTAAAAGGAGCAGCAGTAATTTTCACCCAGAATGCAGGCTGAAAGAGAAGAAAAAATCCTACATCTTCTCACGGCCTAAGAATAGCAAGCTAGAACAACAGCACGCAAAAAGAATTACCAAGTCTGAAGGGCCGTGTCTCTTGGGAATCTCTCTCTCTCTCTCTCTCTCTCTCTCTCTCTCTCTCTCTCTCTGCCAAAAGACGCATTTTTCATTATGTTTTTGCTACTTGCGGACAATTTTACTTGGGATGAGAGATTTTTCGAGTTGGGTGGAACACATAAAGTAAGCCCCTGACCCCGACGCGCCCTGTGAGGAAAAAAAAAAAAAAAAAAAAAAAAAAAAACAAAAAAAAACGAAAAGAAATGCATAGGAAAGAAAAAAAAGGAGAAGATGCAACTGATGATTAAAAAAAAAGTTTGGTGGTAGACGGAATGACTAAAAAATGCGTAACGTGATTCATAGTGTGTGTGTGTGTGTGTGTGTGTGTGTGTGTGTGTGTGTGTGTGTGTGTGTGTGTGTGTGTGTGTGTGTGTTACAAACAGACAAACGGATAGATACAGCTCATGGTCACAGTCTCCCTTACAACATAGTCACAAATGAATCAAATACAAGTTAGTGCCTATTTCCATCCCCGCTTTACCCTTTGTACATTTCCCCTACACACAAGAGGTAGGGTGATCAGCTGCTACACCCTTTGATCTATGGAAGCACGAATCAAAGCAGGAAGGAGACTACATGAACGCAATAATCAGCCTCTCTCCTTTTGCAAAATATTCATCTCCTCTCCTCCTGCACAATATTCCTCCTCTCTCCTCCTGCACAATATTCCTCCTCTCTCCTCTTGCACAATATTCCTCCTCTCTCCTCTTGCACAATAATCATCCTCCCTCATCTTGCCCCTGGGGATAATAAACTGCGTACACCTACAACTCCCCTGAGTATTTTTTTCTCTCTCTCTACAGGTATATGTAAAGTCAGGATCCTTTCAGTAATCCACACACACACACACACACACACACAAACTCTCTCTCTCCCTCTCTCTCAATTATACTGTATTTATGTACTTTTTCGCGTCAGAATAGCAAACGCACAACCACCTCACTCCACTCACATTTTCCTTCTATTTTTCAGTTAATTCTTGTAACTTATAAACGATTAAGCCTAGAGGACAATTTTAAAACATGGGGGGGTTAAACACAGCTTTTATTAACCCCTTCAGTACGAGGCCTCACAAAAATGGCGTCTGGAAGTAGCAAGAGGAAATCAAAAAGACGTTCTCATTAAGAAAAAAAAAAAAAAAGTCTGAAGACAGCAATAATAAAAAAATATCTACTAAAATTATACTGAAAAATCTGGAGGTACGAAAAATGTAACTAAAAATGTCTTCGAAATTAAAGCTTGTGGTATCAGACGTGGAGGCGATTTGTTTGTGGCCACCCCGTATGGGATTAAGGCGTCTGGCAATAGATAGATAGGTATCAGCAAGAATAGCAGGAAATGTAACAGGAAAAATGCGTCCTCTGGGTGAAGGTGTTGAGGTATGAAGGAGCTTACCTGGCGAGGCTAATGAAGACAGGTACTAATAATGTCAGGTGAGGGGACTGGGAGGGTGGGGACTGAACACACCTGAAGAGAAAGAGAAAGAGGGATAGGTAATGGATAGGACTGTGTGTGTGTGTGTGTGTGTGTGTGTGTGTGTGTGTGTGTGTGTGTGTGTGTGTGTGTGTGTGTGTGTGTGTGTGTGTGTGTGTGATCTGGAATCGCTGGAACAGAGTTGGGATGACGATGATTGTGAAAACATAGGATATAAAAACATTACGCATTTCATATGATGATAATGACGATGATGATGATAATGATACCGACGACAACGACGACGACAACGACACCGACAACGACGATGACGACGACGACGATGACGATAATGATGAAACCCTAGCAATGAAATATTCTCCTTTTCCTTTAGTAGTAGACAGAATAGGGTAAGTAGGGCGTAATCGTCCTAAAGAGATAAATCAACACACACGCAATTATAATCACAAAAAAAAATCTCAAACGCTAACACAGGAATGAAAAAATAATAATAAAAAAAGAAAAAGCAATCACCCTATCGCCATTCTCCCCCTTCCCCAGTTACCAATACTCGTAAAAATAATCATAATATACCGTTATGGTGCCTCCCCTGATCCCTCCCCCCACCAGCCCAGAGTGAGGCCAGAATTATTATTATTATTATTATTATTACTATTATTATTATGTTGTTATTATTATTATTATTATTATTATTATTATTATTATGTTATTATTAAGAACTTCACATTCTGTTGAGTTCTTATTGGTATTGTAGATATTCTTTTTGTTTGGGGGGGAAGGGGAAGATCTAGAAGGCTCCTTTTGGTACATTATTTTTCCTAGCACTAGCGCCCTCTATGTTATTTTTTCAGTTTTTGCTCTTCTGTGCAGCAAAAACAAATGTACCAATATGTAGCAGTCAACATATACTATTATAGTGCACTTGGGTTTTGATACTGAGATCCAATAAATACTTTTTGAGACAGGAAAATCAAAATGGCCTTGACTTTGATCTCAAGGTCACAAGTCAAAATCCGTATAAAATTTTGAGCAATACCAAATATAAGGTCTACAATTGATAACAAAATTATTTTCATTCGGAATGCAGAGTTCTTTGAATACTGCTTCAGCAATTTCAGAATTCTAGTCATTATTATCATTACTACCACCCTCACGTTCCCACTCAGCGCTCAAGCATCCCACCCAATATCCAAAAAATTATACATATGAAAAATGATCCGCTGCTCGAAGGGAGGACGACAACCTTTCCGAAGAGACGTTTTGGGTACGACTTCTTTACCCCAATATATTCGTACCTAGAAACGAAATAGGGACCTTGACTTCTAAGGCGATTTTTACGTACCGGGGTCAGGAGGGATTTTTAATGAGATGCCCTTTTCATCAGGCACGCTTGTTGAAAAGGCCATGAGTTCAATCCTAGGCTAGAGCGCAGGGATTAGGAGACAGTCTGGAGATCTGAATCCATTTAAACAAACATTTTCGAGTTTTCCAACAAATCCACCGACATGTCATAAAAACAACCTCGTTCATATCATCTCACCATACCTGAAAGAGACAACTGTGGCGTGTATTCACTAGGACCGGTGAGGATTAGTGCCTAAGTAGTGAAGTGGGAAGGTGTGTGACAGATACGACAACTGGATTTAGAGAACAGACTATGACACCTATGACTAGAAGCAGATAAAATGAGGCTCATAAACGCGACCAACCGATTAAACGTATCATTCTCGCATGCACTGTCACCCCATAAGCATTTTAGCCACTTCTCTAGGACATTTTAGTTTAGTTTATTGATGTTGCTATAAAGACGATTTTATTCGGCACAGGAAAACTCTCTTGTAGTAAAGGGGTTAATAAAGATAGTCTATAACCCCTAAGTTTAAAACAAAATCTTTCTTATGCTAATGAATACAGTCGTGAGATGGTTAATACGACGCAAAAATTACGTTCCCCCTATGTAAGGATTACAGTTACAAATAAGAGATATAAGATTATTCAAAAGCTCAGCGGAATGTTAAAGGGGAGGTCATTTCTAAGCTGAGTAAGTCCGTATGAAGATTTAAAAAAAAAAAGTTTTCAAATGCATCATTATTGTGAAGATGTTATGGAAGATTTAGGAGGGCATTTGAACAACAGGTCTTTCAGCTATATAAAAAAATATATATATATATATCAAGGCTAATGGATTCAAGGAGGAAAATTTATATATATACACACAACCACATCTCAACAACGCCAAACCCTCAAAAAATCACAATCGTCTCTACTAAACGATATTCCAAATTATCATATCATTATTCTCGTCTTCCCATCACCCATACCCCGAAGAACACATAAGTGAGATATATTGATGGGGCCTTTATGGACTTCACCCAGGGGGGGCCATTAGTGAGGCTCCTATATCCATCATTTTTTTTCTCTCTCTCATTCATTTCCCCCTCCTCAACCTCGCATCATTCCAGTTCTTTATTCCCACTCGTCCCTTGCTGTTCATCTGCCATTTCCCTCTCCTTGTCTGTTTCTCCCTCATCCTCTTATCTTCCCTTGCTCCCATTATCGTGACCCATCTCCCTCATTCCCTTTATCCTTCCTTCATCCCCAGTTCTACTTAGCTCCTCCATCTCAGTCCATTTCCTCCTCATCATCATTAATTCCTCCTGCAGCCTCATATTTCCCTTTTCCCCAGTCATCCTTCCATCTCCTTATCCTCTTCTCCCATTCCCCTAATCCTCCCCTTACCCCTTTCCCCCTTCTGATTTTTCTCCTTCCCTCTTTTCCCCCCCCCCACTCTTTTCAATTTCTTCCTCAGCCTTTTTCCCCCCTCCCCTTATGTTTTTCCCCTTCCTCCCTCTCTTCCTCACCCGTTTACCCTCACTCTCCTCCATCTCTACCGTTTCTCCCTCACTCGTTTTTTCCCCCTTCCTCACCCCTCTCCCCTTCCACCCTCTCCCTTCCCCTCACTTCCGCGATCTCATATCTCGACCACGTTATGGATCTGAGGTTCCGCGGCGCCTCATACCATACCCTATTTTCGTCTTCTTTACGGTTTCCACGTTGTTGTTGCCTACCATCCTCCTTTGCTGTGCTGGGGGCGTCCTGGGATTTTCCGTAATATCTTGTAAATAAATCCGCGTGATGTAAATATTATCATACTGTAAAAGGTGCAGCTTCTTGGGTACGTGAGAGGATATTTTTAGGCCACGTGTTTGTGCGTGTGATAATATTTCCGGCGCGATGGGCATATTATCATACTGTACGGATTTTATTTAAAGTGAGATATTCCTGTGCTCTTAATATTTTCCTGTCATAATATAGACGGTGATTGAAGGGAGTAAGGTATATTTGTGTACTGGAGAGGGTCGCCTTCACGTGGTAACACAGATTTGACGAGCGACTCCACTGTCAGGTTGTACAAACGTCCCTCATGTCTAACCCTATCCCCCGAAACAAAGATGGTGGACTGCAGGAGAAGGGGAACATCAGCCTGCAGTTCACTGGGTTCAAGTTTCAGCTGAACCTGGGGCCACAACAACAACAACAGCAAGATTTATTTTGAAGTGAGATATATGTGCCATGTCTACAGTATATTCCTCTCTTATGATTTTATATTTATTTATTTATTTTTATTTTTTTGCTACCACTCTCCTCTTCTTCTCTGCTGGGATGAAGAATGATTAGATTTTCACATGATGTCAACATTTTCCGTGACGTCAACAGTTTTTGATGTAAGGATATTGTGTTTGGGGCGTTAGAATATACTAAAAGGGGGGAAGAGATGTCTCGATGATGATGATGATGATTAAATACAGAGGTGAGGCAATTTACGATATTAGTAACTCCACGTGACGCAAAAATTTCATTCCATCAAGATAATATGTTACGGAGAGAGACGTTCGCATAATTTAAATATTCCTACGTGATGTCATTTATATTCCTGCTGCAAAGATATTCTCCGTGGGGTACTAGGATATTCTTATGAAATATTTGTGTGATAAAAACATAACCATACTATAGAGATGAAGCTTGTGAGGTGGAATATTCGTGTGATATAAACACTAGCAAATATTATACGTGATGTTCGTGATGTGTATGGATATTTTCAGGTTAAAAATGTGTATGATGGCAATATTTTCGTGTCAGTTTTATCAGTTTAGTCAAGAATGTATGGGTAAGATCTGTGTGTGATGTAAGAGCTTTTTTTTTTAATATTTTCGTGTCAATATATTCTATGTTTGGCAAGATAATGTTAGAAGTAAGATTTATGTGTGTTGTATGGGTTTCATTCTTGTGCTGTAAGAAAGACTGTCTGTGAAGAGGAATAAAGATATCCTTAGTCCCTAATCCCTTACACTTTGATCAAGCATATGAGTGGATGGTCTTCTTCAGTTTAGGGAGGATTTTTTGGTCATAAGGCTGAAATGGGTTAATCACGGCTATATTTAACCCTTTCAGTTAGAAATATCCCCTCGTAAATTTATAACTGGCGTCTTCAGGCTGAAATGATTAAAGATGAAAGTGTGTGTGTGTGTGTGTGTGTGTGTGTGTGTGTGTGTGTGTGTGTGTGTGTGTGTGTGTGTGTGTGTGTGTGTGTGTGTGTGTGTGTGTGTGATTTTCAAAGCACAATGAAAAGTTTGGATCAAGAGAGAGAGAGAGAGAGAGAGAGAGAGAGAGAGAGGAGTTGGAGTGGGGGGAATATAGGCTAGGGATATATATACTAAGAAAGGTTTATATGATTAGTTATTATACAACACATAAACAAATACTAGGTATGTATGTATGGACGTATGTATGTATGTATGTGATGAATGTATGTATGCATGTATGTATGTATATTCTTATACACAACACACTGCACATCGAAAAAATGGGGAAACAAGAGTGACAGAATTTCACAGGAATGTTTGGAGAAAAAATAATGAATAAAAGCTGGATAAAAAAATATTCATAGTCACCAACAACTGAGAAAAAGTGAAATGCTGAAGAGAAATCCTGGACAGATTTCATGGCAACCTGAAAAAATTAAGGCCACGCAAAAAATTAATCTTGTTTTCGCATGCACGGAAAAATGGGAGATAATGAAAGTTAGGAAGAAGTTTGTGGACATATTGAGAGAAAAGTTAGACCCTGGAAAAATGCTGCATAAACCAGTATAGCCCCTGGGGATGTGAATACTAAGTCGGAGGAGGCACGTGTATTCTTTTATTTTATGCAATGAAGAAGGAACCAAAGGCCAGAAGCCCCGCAAATTGTTCCCTCCAAGAAAAAATACAAACAGGATAAGAGTGTGCCAAAATCATTCTCGCATACATACGTGAGCGGATGAACTGTAAAAAAAAAAAAAAAAAAAAAAAAAAAAAAAAAAAAAAACAGGGGACGGATTTAGAGAAAAGTTTGGCTTAAAAAAAAGTATTTAAAAGAAGAAGAGAAACGTGAAAAAGAAAATTAAAAAAGAAGAGACCGAAAGAGCTATGGATATGAAAACAAAATCAGGGAAAACATACAATTATTATATATTTCTGAAAGGTCAGTATGTTCGTATGCACAAACAAATGAGAATATAATGCTAAGGAGAAATTAGAGATCAGATTTACGGGAATATTTCTGTCTAAAAAGGGAAATAAGACTGGAATAGCGCGTATGGAAATGAATGGTAAGTAGGAAAAGTTGTTGTGGTTAGTTAAGTGTGTTTTCGTCTGGACAAAAAAAAAGGAGAGAATGTAATGTTGGGAAGTTACTGTTTGAAAGTTTGGCCTGTAAGTGAGAGAGAGAGAGAGAGAGAGAGAGAGAGAGAGATTAGCACAGCTCCAGGGAATACCGGTACACTTACTAAGAGAAGCATATGCATAATGATAAAATATGTATAAGTATATGCGTACCAAAATAAAAAGATAATCAGAATAACAAGGAAAAAACAAGAGTCGATTGATTTTCATACATTTTCATACGACAATAATCCCAAGCTCAGGTGCAGTCTGACTGGGGGCAGAGAAATTTGACTAGTAACCAAGAAGACTCATTCTAATCTCCTAACTACAACCCATCGAATTTCATGCACCCATGACTTAGTATTCCAACTGTGACAGTAGACCAGTTCCCTCAGATGAAAAACAAAAACTACAGAGGAAATATTTAGAGGAATACTCAGCCAAAAAAAAAAAATCGACAGACAAGATGGAGAGGAAAAAATCAGAGGAATATTCAGTCATAAAATGGACAGAATAGATGGAGAGAAAAGATTTAAAGGAATATTCCTAAAAATTGACAGAATTGACGGAGAGAAAGATGCAGAGGAATATTCAGTCTAAAAATCAACAGAACAGATGGAGAGAAAAGATTTAGAGGAATATTCATCCTAAAACTTGACAGAATAGATGGTAGAGTTTCTAGAGGAATTATTTAGAGGTATATTCAACCTCAAAATGGAGAGAATAAATGGTATGGCTTCTAGAGACAAGATTTTGAGGAATACTAAGCCTAAAAAATGGACATAATACAGTATACGTTATGGCTTCTGGGGAAAAGATTTAGAGGAATATTCATCGTAAAAACTGAGAAAAGACTGAGAGGAATATTCAGCCAAAAATGGAGAGAATAAATGGTATGGCTTGTGGGGGTATGAATGCTAAGTATGGGAGGGTAAGATTGATGGGGAGACGAAGCCTTGGGGAGGAGGCTTGGGGAGGGAAAGTACCAGATGTGAATAGAGATGGGTGGATTTTTTGATAGTATAGCCTTTTGATGCTGGAGAAGTTTTATGTAACCAGTATTCTTTCTTTGAGTGTGTGTGTGTGTGTGTGTGTGTGTGTGTGTGTGTGTGTGTGTGTGTGTGTGTGTGTGTGTGTGTGTGTGTGTGTGTGTGTGTGAGAGAGAGAGAGAGAGAGAGAGAGGAAAATTCAGATCTTTTACACAACCATCCCCTCTTCCATCGTGAAAGCATCCCCATGTGGTGAGACGTGAGAGCCAGGAACGCAAAGGTAAATACAGTATATTAGTAACTTTTCCTAATCAAAACACTTCTCCAGACTGGGTGGTGAGAGTATGGCAATAAAAGTGTAAAAAACATTAATTTTATATTTTTCTCACGTTTTTCGAGATCTGAGGCTGCAACGGAGGTTAGTATATTTATTTTGTGATGCTTGGGGCCAGGATCCAAGGTTCAGGTCTAGTCCGTGGTAAGCATTTAAGTGGGTGATGGTGGAATGTTCTATTAATATGCTGGAAGATGTTTGCACCTGTCGGTTCTACCAGTGACACATACGGACTCTCTCTCTCTCTCACACACGCACACACACACACACACACACATACACAAAGGCAATGCATCATTCATTCTACAGCCATCCTTCTTCCATTCGTGCTTCGTCGGCATGGGAAAGGATAAATTCTGGCTATCACTCTCCCTCCAAACAGAACAGTCGTCCCGTAGTGAAATTAGCATGGACTGACAGAGATATATAGACACCCTCTTTCAGCACCAGGGAATCCACTAGTGAACATGAGAAGTAGTAAGAGCAAAGGAAATGGAAAGCAAAAAGAGATGATTGTGTGTGTGTGTGTGTGTGTGTGTGTGTGTGTGTGTGTGTGTGTGTGTGTGTGTGTGTGTGTGTGTGTGTGTGTGTGTTTTTGAGAGAGAGAGAGAGAGAGAGAGAGAATATATATTAGGAGTTTTACATAACCTACACCCTCTTCCATCGTAATAATATCCACACGGTAAGCAGAGGAAGCAGGGTACAAAGTAAGAAAATATTTAGGCTTTCTCCTAAGAATTTTTCCTTGCCATCATGAAAACTCCCACAAATACTGAGAAAAGGGGGATGAAATGGGAAAAAAAAAACTGGTAGACGAAACACACACACACACACACACACACACACACACACACACACACACACACACACACACACAGGAGGGGGGCGATAGAAAGGTCGAGGCAGTGTAACAGGAGTTAACAGATAACGCTGAAGGATATGTGTAGAGTTTTTATATAGGAGCTGATAAGACGGTGGATTGGAAGTTGTGTGGGGTCCTGGAGGGGGAAAAGAAAACAAAGAAAACTGATTAAAAAGAATAAAAGAAGAGAGGAATGAAAATACGTAGAGAAAGAATCATAAGGAATTGTTGGAAATGGATCAACAAATTCAGAATGGGAGAAGCACAGAGAAAAATAAAAGCAAAACGTGAAGCAGATAGACAGTGGCTAAGAATGGAGTATAGAGTACAGATGGAGTGAAATAAGGAGTGAAAGAAAGCAAAGAAATGAGGGAATATGGAGTAGTTAAAAAGGAAACAAAGAATAGAGAATGGGAGAAGGATGGATAAAAAAAAAAAAACGAGAAGCATATAGTGAGTGACGAAAATTTTGAGAAAAGAATAAGAAATGATGGAAATAAGAAGTGAAAAGACGCACAGAGAAGCATATAAGGAAGTGGTTAAATGGGGAATAAAGAGTATAGAATGGCAGAAGGAAGGAGTGAAAAAGTGCAAAGATAGGGGTACATATGGAGAGATTAACCCATTCAATACACTACCCCTTTTCTAGTAAATTCTTGATACTGCTACGATCAAAAGTTTGCAGACACTTCTCCGCCGGATGTGTCGATGGTAAGTGGCAGAGGAAACTTTACTGTGACAGTAATACGTAAAACACAAAACAAAAATGAGTAAGGATGGAAGGGTATTCTCTGACGTCCCGTTACGAAAAAGCTATATGGCTAACAGGACTCGATGTTAGCAGGGCAATGTCGGGGAATTTTTGCTGATGAAAGTACATCCATGGGATTCAACGCAGGTGACGGGGTCAACGAGGATTACATCTAATCCTTCTAGTACGAAGCCTCCTAACCTGAATAAAACTGTCTGTACAATGCATAAATGAAAGGGTGGAGTTGTAGTTTAAGGGAGTACAAAGGAATACAAACAGCAACAGACCTCTTCATCCTTTCGAGGCTGATTGTTACAGGGTAGATCATAACTAAAGGAACTATTCTATGAGCCACATACACGTACAGCAAAGCAGGAAGGCTCCAGTTGTCAGAAATTAAAGTTTACAGCATCGAAGAGAATAATTCACCCCTTAAATACTATGCTTAAAAAAATACATAAATTCTAGCTACTCACAAAGATTACAGAATTATGTATGGATCTAGTATTGCAGGGCCTAAAGAATGCTGTTTCTTTATCCTCCAGTTCAAAAACGTTCACAAAAGCCTAATAAAACTCTCAAAAGCCGAATAAAGCTCTCAAAGCCTAATAAAATCGTCTGGAGATATCAACCTCCTCAGTGAGCTTCAAAAAATGTCAGTGTGAACATTACTATTAAATATTTATATACCGTGCAACACAGACCACCCTTCTGTCAACAGGACGAAAATGACCTTAGCCAATTAGGGGTGGTTGTTGGAAGGGTGTGTGGATCTACTGCCAATTTAGCTGAGGTGAAGTATAGAGGCACAGGATCCTTGGCTATATCCAACCCTTAAAGCTGGAAAATCCTCTCCCCTGGTGATGCAGGTGGTGTGTACGGACAACACAACTGACCTCCTACTGTTAAGCCTCAAGATACGTGAAAGGTAAGCAATATTTCCACCTCTGGAAGAATATTCCGAATATGGAAGAATGTGGATGAAAAGATATATATATATATATACAGTGGTGGAGTTATTGAAGGCTCTATCTATCCCTTTCAACCTGAAAAATAATCACAAATAAAATCGCCGGGAGACAACAAAAAAAAAAAAAAAATGGTCGTAGGATTGAAGGGATCCACTAATTCAACCCATGACTCTATAAATTTACTCTTGGTATTCTTCAGACGATTTTATTCAGGTGTGGGGAGTCATCAAAACAATGGAAAGGTTAGATATAGCCTTCATTAACATCCCTCACTATAAGAGATATCCCCAAACTGAATATAACTGTCTGGAGGAAATAACAATAAAATAAGATACAAGTCCCGAGGCTCAAGAGGGTTATGATGAGTAAAATCGCCTGATAATAGTAAGAATAAAAAGAAAAATACGCCACTGACTGAAAGGTGTTAGGAGAGACAGCTAGCAATGCAGGTTCCTGGGTGTGTGTGTGTTAAATTTATTGGAGCTAGAGATGGGTCTCTCTCTCTCTCTCTCTCTCTCTCTCTCTCTCTCTCTCTCTCTCTCTCGCTCGCTCGCTCGCTCGCTCGCTCTCGCTCTCTCTCGCTCTCTCTGAATCACAAGACGAATAATTTTTAGAAACTGTGCAGTCTTTTCTTTGCAGTGCGAGTTTACCGTTCCCTTTGATGCTTGAAAACGTAGTGAGCAGGCTTCACACACACACACACACACACACACACACACACACACACACACACACACACACACACCTCCTATCGAGTCTGATGTACGCTATTCTTCTACTGTTAACCAAGTACTAGAGGCGACGGGGAACATCAAGGCAATCACTGGTAGGAGATCCGGACTGATTTTTGGGGTAAATATACCTCCGTAGCGATGAACTGCATGAACTGTTATCGAAAGCCATTTTTTAACACCATATTTCACCATCATTACCTGGAAAGTTGGGTCTGGATGATGATGATGATGATGATGACAATGATGATTTGATGGGGATGATGATGATGATGATAATGACGATGATGATGATGACGACGTGGTATTTTAAGGCATTATCACCTATTTGGCTTTGAAGTGTTTGGTAGCAATTAAAGATGAAGATAATAAGAAATAATCTTACAAACAAAAACTTAAAGACAATTCTCTGAGTATCAAAAAGAAGTTTATCATATTTTTCACTTTATTAATGACTATATTTCCCTTGCAATGTATTACAAGCTTCAGAGGAGGGAAAACGAAAAGTGCAAAAAAAAATCACCCTTACCAGAAAACTCAAATAAGATTCAAAAGCATGGCATGGAACTTAAAACCCAACTCTGGCTAGAAACAAAGATTGAATATAGAAGTACAGGATCCTCTCAGTGTACAAAAGCCACAGTA
>NC_137008.1:63475048-63482548 GCF_032717465.1 Coenobita brevimanus
CCAATAGCGTATCCTTTATTTTGTTCCATAGATTAGGTTATTAATCTCAGGCGACACTTTTCGAACTGTGAGGAAGAGATATTGCCAACTCAGCTCTTTCACTATAAACTAAATATAACGCGTGGAGGTAGGAAGTATAAAAGATAAACCAAAATAATACTTCATTCATGGGTTTAAAGAATAAATAATATGACTCATCCTTTTTATTTTCCAGTGAGCTTAGAGTGTGTGTGTTTTTTTTAGACATTTAAAACATACTGATATATATATTTTTTCCTTTCATCAACCTTTTCGCTTCCACGTTACAAAGGGAAAGCAGCAACTGAGGACTAAAAAGAAGTGAGTCAACCTTTTAATTTCTCAGTGAGCTCTGCGGGTGCTTTAATTGGTCTGAAACTACTGATTAACTTTACTACATTTTCCATATTACGCAACCACACAGGCAGATAAATGGATTTGGTTAGTGAGGCCCGGGATCGAAAGATAAAGGCGATACTGAGGGGCCGATACGTGGTGGCAATATAACCCCGGCTGTAGCAACTCTAACCGGGAGCCAGACCTCCTGGTTAGCTCCTGGTATTTCCCTGCGCCTCGCTGTAGGAAGGACCCTGCTCCGACCCTTGCAAGGAGGTCTTTTTTTTCTTTCTTACTTTCTTTTTTTTTCATGCAAGGAAAATGGAACCAATTACTTAAAATACGCAAATTGTTACCCCCAAGAAAAAATAAAAACACGATAATAGAGAGCTACCAGAAAGGGACGTCGATTCTCTGCACTTTGTATGTACTGTACTGTACTGTATTGCACTATATTGTACTGTACTGTACCTGTAGGATGGTGACACAAAAGCAGTTGCTAATCTGTGGTCGACGGGTTTGCACAGCCGGACAAATTGGGGTTAAAGAACAAAAACAACAACAACCATATTTTATCCTTTCGACACTTCTATCTTACATCCGGGGAAATAGGAACCGCGTCACTACTCTCATTATGCACTGAACTTCGAGAGTGTTTTTTCAGCTCTGAAACACAACAAACCTCGCTACCAACCTGCTTCGAATTTTCCAGGTCGTAGCCTTGATGTCTTGTTCTGCCATGGAGGTGAATGGAGGGAGAATCTTTGACACATTTAAATGCATGAGGCCGAATGGAGATGTGGATGCAGAGGGAGAGGGAAGGTCTGTGAAAACTGAGAGGAAGGACAGGAGAGAGGAAGAGGTAGATGAAAGAGGATGATGACGAAAGAGGAAGAAGACAAAAGAGGAAGATAGGTGCGTGGAGAGGCGAGGAAACAGTAAAGAAGAGATGGAGAAAGAGGCTGGAGGATGAGGAAGGAGATGCTAGGAAGAGGGATACGTGGAGGTGAGGACAGGAGAATCAGATCGGGAGCGAGAGAGGTTGGAGTATGAGGAGGACAGCAATCATAAAGCAAACAATCGACACGAAATTACCTCATTCGTCACATCAATGTGCATTTTCTATCAGAAAAAATCATGGAAGAAATTCAAGTGCTTGTGAGTATTACAACGTTTTCGAGTATTGAATTCTTTGGATACATGGCGAATCCAAGTATTAAACGAACTCGATTATAAGACACATCCAATTATAAGACGCACCCGATTATAAGACGCACTCGATTATAAGACGCACTCGATTATAAGACGCACCCGATTATAAGATGTACTCGATTATTTGACACACTATTACTATACACACTCGATTATAAGACACACTCAATTATAAGATGCACTAGATAATAAGACGCACTGATAATGATGCTGCACTCACATATATATACTGTAGTTTGCATGTACAAAAGCGCACTTGAATATAAGAAGCACCCTTGCGTATATCATTTCTGAGCATAACACACACTTCAGTATGAGATGCAGCCAAGTATAAATATGCTAACACGACACACTTCAGTACAGCATGCACCTTTGTATAAAACTGGTTTCCGAGAATAAGATGCACTTGAGTATAAATGTCCCCCTCCACGTATAAACCATTTCTAAAGACGCACTCACGTAAAAGATGCATCTGAGTATAAGACACATCGCATGTAAAAAACTGATTCTTAGCATAGGACACCATTTTGGCACAAACACCCACCGTCCATTCTGAATACATGTTGGGTCTGTCTCGTTCAGGACTGGCACAATGGTGAGTCTTGTGGAACAGTGGTATTTGCTTTAACGAAATTCACTATCAAACTGTTCCCTGCCCTAACCTGAGAACAAACTCGAATACCCTCATACATCAGACCACCTCCCTATCTACTCAACCACCTCCCTTTTCCAGCCTAAGAAACACCTATAAGACGTACCCAAGTATAAGCCCCTTTGAAGTTTATGCCACACTGGACTTTATTAAACCTTCTAAGTATATAAGAGTATACCTGGCTAGAGATAAAGCAGCTAAATGAGAAAAGTTGAAAAGTGATTAAAGTTCAGATTAAAAGAAAAGTTTGTGAATGAGGCTGAATGGTGAGAAAGTGTTTCAAATCACACTGGAAATTCGGTATCCTATTCAATCAAGGCCGGAATGGGATTTAGTGAAGAAAGTAGAAAAGTTTATATACCGAAAATCTTTGAGGGGACTGACAGGTGCGAGTCAATTAACACCTCCAGAAAGCAGCGTCCTTTGTACACTAGTTTAATCCCTTCACCACGATGACTTGCTTTCCATAATATTCTCACTACCTCAGCACAATGTAATCCAGCCTAAGACATTTTTGGCAATGGAGAGATTAAAGATTATGGGTCTTTCTTTACCCCTTCACTGCAAAGACCGCTCCTATGACAAAGAAAATTGTCTGAAGGAGGCTCAGAAAGTCACTGGGTGGAAGGAGTTCATTTTGTTCTTGTCAGACAATTTTATGCAGCTAAGAAAAGCATCCTATTATTGAAGGAGTTATTGGAGGGCATAGCCAACTTTTTTGTTTGAATATCTTCCCTAAACTGAAAAAAACCGTCTGGATATTGCAAACCTAAAATATAAAGGAATGTCTTCGTACTGAGTATACTTTAAAAAATCGTCTACATTTAAACATAATACAAAAAATATGCCCGGAATGAAGTTAACTTTTGCACTGCTCAGAGCCATTTTGATATTATTCTTTTATCAAATTAACATGAGGTAACTATGCTCATACAACGAAATCGAAAGCACTTGCATCTTTAAAATCGGTCATAGTTTTGAGAAGTGGTATTAATAAAAAACAAACTCGGTATTTCTCTTTTTTCTGAGTTGCTGGAATGACTGAATGATAAGAATGATAAGCCGCTCAGTGGAAGCCGATAGGAACGAATGCAAAGAGGAATGGTTCAGAATTTTACCACATGAAGCAACGGCTGTAAATGAAAAAGAACAACAGAAAAATACACACGAAAAAAGCAACAACAGTCTGTGCTCTCAGCAAAGCTCGACAGTGTAGCTTGTATTCTTCTGCGTGTTTGGAAAAGTTAAAGCAATGATTTTTCTATCGGTACTAAAGGTCATTTCGCCTCTCCTACTTTTCTGCTCCCCCCCCCCCCCTCCCTCCCTGAACTTTGAAAATTAGTCGCTTGAATCTGATGCTAAGGACATTGATGACCCTGATCTGTGGCCGAATTAAGTCATCAGTCCAGGATAACTAAGAGGGAATACTTCAAAAGACTGAGTGATCACCTGTGAACACCTGTAATTATTAGATCCCATGAGCCTGCATCCCACAAACAACGTGTAGTTAGCAAGGTTGCAGAGAGGTCAAGTATATTCTATCACTAATATTCCACCACTTTAATCTATCGTCATACCGGTAATTATCATCATCATCATCATCATCATCATCAATAATTATTTCTTAAATCCGGTTGCTTCTCCACACTGTCGCGTACTCTGTTTTAATATTAGGGTTCATCAGTGCTATACTCTTTTTACTATACACTGACCTAAGATTGCCATGTCTCCATCTTGAATACTGAGTCGTGAGAAATGATTAACACCAGAACATAATGCTAGTCATGAATAAGTGCTATGGAAAGGATGCAGAGCTGTAGTACTGACTTTTTCTGACACTGGAATACGTGCGATGAAGCTGCAAAAGGACGAAAACCTGGGCCAGTTTAAGGTGAAAGAACTATAGATTTTGTGGATTCACCAGACTGACGAGAGAGAGAGAGAGAGAGAGAGAGAGAGACGTGCTTTATACAAAAATAAACTGGACAGAAAAGGAGTTCTAGGGAGCTTCCTAAATAGAGCAGGGTTCGGCTTTAGAGCTCAGTAAAATGGAGAAGTACGCAAGTATTGTCAGCGCGAAGAAAAGTAGAAATCTCTGTTATGTCTGAGTGAATGGAGGGAGGGAAAAGGGGTTGCAGTGGGGAGGGGGAGGCAAGGGGAAAGGGGCGTGGAGTGGGGAAAGGGAGAAGAGGAAGCATGGTAAGGGGAGGAGGGGATGAAGGTAGAGCAATGGAGGGGAGTTGGGGTTAGAGTCAGGTAAGGAAGAGGGGAGGTAAAGTCTGGAAGAGGAATGAGGGGAAGAGGAGGGAAAGGGAAGTAGGGGGTTCGGCAAAATGGGATGAGAGCAAGGGAGATGGAGTGCAAGGAGGGGTAGAACAAGGAGGAAGGTGACCCAGGAGGGAAGAAGGTCAAAATGGAGTAGAGGGAGACGCAGGAAGGGGAGGATACGGATGGAAGGGGAGGGATACAACAAGGAGGGGGTACAAGAGGGGAGGAGGGGTCAGTAAGAAGACTTGACTCTTCTACACAATACTATATAATGGTGTCTTTATCTGTGTTGTAAAAGCAGACATTGTGATGCCTTTTCGCGTTATAATGTACGGAAAATGAGGAACACAGGGCGAGAAGGTGGATGGCCAGGGTATGAAAGCTGTGTGTGTGTGTGTGTGTGTGTGTGTGTGTGTGTGTGTGTGTGTGTGTGTGTGTGTGTGTGTGTGTGTGTGTGTGTGTGTGTGTGTGTGTGTGTTACATAAATACACACATCCCTGAGTTTCTTTCATGGTAGTTCGCCAGTAATACTACTAAAAAGGGAAACAGAAAAAAAAAATAAAGAAAAATATAAGTCCTCTGCTGCGTCTAATATCCTCACTCTTTTCAAGCCAGACGCGAACCCAGGTTAATTTTCCTGTGGACTCTGCGGACCCTTTTTGAGCACACTGCGGTTCCTACGACTCACTCTCACCTAAATACAATCCTTCCCGGTTGGCTGGAATGCAATACTAGAGTTGTTCCCAGCATGAAAGGGTTAAGAGACAATGGTGTAAAGAATCTGGTTTAATTTCCTCTTTTCCAATATTTTTTTTTTATCCTTTGTACCTATCATCATCATAGTCGTCAGTAGTGGTGGTGGTGGTGGTAGTAGTAGTAGTAGTAGTATGATCAATTATTATTATTATCATTATTATTATTATTATTATTTTTATTATTATTATTATTATCCCTACTACCTCCAGATTTTTTTTTTTAATCTGGGAAAGATCATTTCAAAATAAGGCGTTAGCTATTACTCCTAACCTTCACTGACCCCCGTCACTTCAAAAGGCCACCCGTAAGTTGAAGAAAATCGTCTGCAGGTAAATAAATAAAGTAATAAAGTAAGTTACCTGAATTAAATATAAAACTTTAGGGACGAAAAAACGCGTCTCATTAGGATCTCATTAGGATTAGCAGGCAGACATCCAGGTTATTTTTACACTGGGACACCATTAACTAGCAAACGTTATTCTCTCTCTCTCTCTCTCTCTCTCTCTCTCTCTCTCTCTCTCTCTCTTTCCTATTTGTTCACATTCTCCTCTTCTGTCAATACATTCACAACTGTCCCCTCTCTCATTTTCTGTTCCCTACTTGTCATATTTTTCTGTTTCTTATTATACGCCCTTGTCTTTTCATATGCTCCTTCTTCTTCCTCTTTCTTTCTCCCTCTTTCTTTCTTCCCCTCTTTCCTCCTCTTCTTAAGCTGCTTCCTAACCTCTTCTGCAACTACTTCACGTTCTCTCAGTCTCTCAATTTATTTCCTCTTTATACTTTATATATCTATGGTAATAACGGCAAGTATAATCCCACACAGAAAAAAATATCCTTCTCACCTCATGAAGAATATACAGCCAATAAAATGCGACGTCCTCGTTCTGAAAAGGTAATCTAAATCTTTATATGAGAAAGGAATGGCATGTAAATCAGTCTGTAGCATCTCAAGGCTTCCCTATTATGGAACGTTCACCTTTCCACGAGGCCTGTCCTTGAACCCCTCTACCAAACCCAATCTAAACTAACCTAACCTAACCCTTCTTAAGCTAAACTAGAATAACCTAACCTAATCTATCCTAACCTAAGCTACCTTGTCCAATTTAACCTTGACTAACCTAACCTGACTCAACTATCCTAATCTAACCTAACTTATTCTACCTTCACCTAACTTAGCCTAACCTAACCTGACCTAGCCTAACCGAAACTAACCTAACCTAGCCTAACCACGCCTATCCCAGCCCAACCTAGCCTGACCTACCCACGCTGCCTTCCTCCATCCAGCCTTCCTAAGACCCACCTTAATTAAACCCCTAAATTAGTTAAGTATTGGTATGTAAATCTGGAGGGCCGAAACTCAGGGCTTCCATATTAACGCGGCTAATTGGCCATTTAGTCGGGTAATTAAGAAAAGATTGAAGAAAAAGGTACGAGGCTGAGGTTGTGTGATTATAAGTGCAATACCTTGGCTTCCTTTTTAATTAGGAATATTGGCCAGACTCACCTGAATAAGATCTCCCTCATTTGATGTCCTTTGGAGCTGGAGGGGATATGAGCCAAACGGAGCACTGAGATAAATGAAGTTAATGGGATAAATGAACTTACTGAAATAAATGTGGTTAATGAGATAACTGAACTTAATGAGATCAATGAACTTAATGAGCTAAATGCTGTTAAATATTTATCTTGTTTATCATCCCTATGGCGTGCTTGCTTTCTAATGATAACTTGAGTCGACAAAAACTGGGAACATATCGCCTGAAAACTAAATTTACTTTTTTTTTTTTTTTTTGGGGGGAAGGGGTTATATATTTCTTTTTAACGTACTCAGCTTTGGACATAAACTTAAAATCCCGCTCCCTATGGCTCTGCGGTCCTCCTACGTGCCGAATATTTTCACACGTCACTATTTCTGCCGTATTACCCTCCGTCCACTGAATACAAGCTATCGTATTAACAGAAGTGTTTTGTAACGTGTCGGTGGGTCGTGAGAAGGGTCAGCAAAATCTCTCAAGAAAATTCAGATTATCAAACTGCTCCTTGCCCCAGCTTCGCTTCGCACTCGGCCACCACCCCCTTTTTCACTCAGAGGGCCTCCTTCTCGGTCTTGGTGTTAATTATGTGAGGTGTGTTTCCTGGACTCTTTACCTGCCTAGCTTAGTTACGGTAATGAGCTTGTACATCGATTCTCTTGTGTTATGGAGAGGTATATAAACAGGTATTTTGTCTGTCCCTAGTCCTCTCCTCCCCCATCCCCA
>NC_137008.1:63492548-63502548 GCF_032717465.1 Coenobita brevimanus
ATGGAAAGGTGTGTGTGGTTTGTAAATCTATGTAACTATACGTTACGTCTGTAAATCTATGTAGTTCCATGTAAACTCATTTGTAAACCTACAGTATGTAACTTTACGTAAATTCCTTAGTAAATATATCTTACCTTTACATAACCTCTCTATTTAACTACGAAACTTCTGTAGATCAATGTAACTCTGTGTAACTCTGTATAACCCTATGTAACTACGCATCTCCTCCCCCTAGCTCATAAATACGCAACATCCTTGACGACCCCAAACACACTTTCGCCTGGATGCAGATCAAACACATCTCTGAATAACTTACAAAGAAAAAAAAAAAAAAAATCAGTGGTAATCTACGCAAGTTTCCCTTTCCACCTACCCAAGCATAGAAAACGGGGACAGATGATAGCGAAGGTAATTATAGTGGTCTGTAGGCCTTGAAGTGGTGGAGAGGGCCGCCTTCACGTGGTGGCACACATGTACCCGGTTGGCACTACAGTATGGCCTAGCTGTATAAATGTCCCTCAACTCTCTCCCTATCGCCCGAAAGGATGATGGTGGACCGTACGATGCCAGTTTCGTCCCGCAGTCCACTGGGTTCGCGTTCAGATTAACCAGGAGCTACAATAACAAGTACAACAACAACAATTACTACTACTACTATTACTACTACCACAACAACTGTTTCTGCTACTATATTTACAGTAACTACAACTGCAACTACAACAAAAACAACAACAACTACTACTACTACTACTACTACGGTACTACTACTACTACTACTACTGGGCCTAGAAAGAGATCATTATAGCTGGCAAAGAAAGAAAAGAATATTAGCCATTATATCACTTAATGAGTCTATAAATAATTCAATATGTAACTGAAATAATTATAACAAAAAACATAAATGTGACAATAGTAAAAAAAACAGATGAATGAGAAAATATTTACAAGATTCAGTGGGCCTGGATGAATGATCAATGAATGGAATGAATATAGCAGCGAGTAAATGAATTATAGATAAATGGGATAAATACTGCAGCCATGAAATGAACGACACAGATGCGGAATTATTCTACCAACCACAAAAGAACTGACAGATAAATGGGATGATTATGATAGCCAGCAGTTTAATACATCATCATCATCATCATCATCATCACCATCATCATCATCATCATCATCATCACTGACCTCACCCAAAGAAACAAGGTAAAGGGGAAGAACGAATCAGGTGGAATTATCAACAGCGTGGCCAGTGAAATGGGCCACACAGTCATTCAACAGATCATTCAAGCCCCTGGAATCTTGGCTCCAATTTACTGGCCAAGGCAACGGGCGGGCACCATCCATTCACTCGATGTAGGAAAAAAAAAAAAAAAAAAAGACAGCCTAGAAATCTTTAGTAGAAACCATAAGAAAATTCTGACAGGGTGTTGGATGGGTGAGATAGAATTTAGCAGAAGGGGGGATGGTATGGGAGGGATTATGGTGGGTGGAGGTAGGGAGGGCATGGTGGACAAGGATGTGGGAGGGAGTATGGTATAAGGTGGTAGGGGAGGGAAAAATGGTAGAGGAATGGGAGGGTGGTTGACTGAAGTATGGGATTATGGTAGATGGAGGTATGGGAGGGAGCATGGTAGTGGGGGAATGGGTAAGACTATGGTAAAAGGAGGTAGGAGAGGGGATTCTGGTAGGGAGGGTGGAAATAGGGAATGGGTAAGACTATGGTAAAAGGAGGTAGGAGAGGGGATTATGGTAGGGAGGGTGGAAATAGTAGAGAAGAAGTGCGGGGGAGGGGAGACTATGGCGGAGGGGGACATCAAACACCTTGAACTTTAATAACGATGGAGAAAGGCAACAAAGACGGTGTTCCCAAGAGACTTTACACAGACAACAAGGGGAGTATGAGAGAGAGAGAGAGAGAGAGAGAGAGAGAGAGAGAGAGAGAGAGAAACCGGACGCAGGCAAAATGAAGATAAATGGAAGGATCTAACAGAAAGCCAGGCACAGCAGCACTAGATTTTTACTTCAATTAATTTACGTACAGTCGCGGACAAAAATACCGTTCCACTATTTTCGACGAAGGATTGTGAAACTCTTACACATTTATTCTGAAAAATGCACTGGGCTCCAAAGATAGCAATACTCTGTTCCAAAGGTCACTGTTCACTGTCTCATTATTTATCGTTCAGGGGAGGATCATTATTTACGTCTGGCACCGTCAATCCTCCTCCTCATTATACTCTGTTCGTTTTAACTAGGCGTAAAAATGTCGTCTCTCCATTTCTAGTGTTGTGCTGTTACATGAGAATAATTACTGAAATATTATGAAAGTCACGAAGAAGTGCCATGGAAACGATGACGAGCCATAGTATTGTCTTTCTCTGCTACTCGGTAATGGGAAAAAAGTAGCAAAAAGGCGAAAATCTCCATCTACTTAAAAATATTGAAATGAAGCGTGTCTTTGTGAAGGGAAACTGGCATGGGTGATGAACAGAAGGGAGGAAAAGAGGGGAAGAGGAAGGACATAGGGAAGGAGGAGGAAAGAGGCGAGGGAAGGAGGGAAGGAAATGCAGGAGAGGGAAGGAAGAAGAGGGGATGAAAAGAAGAGGGAAGGAAGGGGAGGAGGGAGAAGGAATAGGGGAAGAGGGAAGGAAGATGGGAAAGGGGAATGAAGAGAGGAGGAGGAGGAGGAGGAGAAGAGCAGAGGGGGAGTGCGGCAACGGAGAGGAGCGGGAAAGAACAGACCATTGGAGAGAGAGAGAGAGAGAGAGAGAGAGAGAGACAGACAGACAGACAGACAGACAGATCAATAAATAAGCCAAGTAAATTATAAAAAAAAAAATAAAAGGGTACAATAATCTTACATGATGATAACAGACAGGTGTTGGCTACGTCCCCGGCTCAAGTCCCAAATCCCATGGGCTAAGGAAGGTAATTTGGGAATGAGCGTCGGCATGCAAATGAGACAGTCTGCCCAGGTGCGATAAAGGTGGAGGCCAGATGCACAATGTTATTTTCCATCCTTTTACAGTCCTTCATGGCTACTGAGTGAACTTCTGACTACTACTACTACTACTACAACTACTATTACTACTACTACTACAGTCCTTAGTGATGCTGGAGAGAGACGCCTTAACTTGGTGGCACCGATAAAACCATGCAACTCTTCTGCATTAATAAACAAGCATCCCTCAACTTCCTCCCTGTCCTCAGAGAGAGAGAGAGAAAGAGAGAGAGAGAGAGAGAGAGAGAAAGAGAGAGAGAGAGAGAGAGAACACACACACACACACACACACACACACACACACACACACACACACACACACACACAGGAACCAAAACAAAAACTCTATGCATGCGTGTGGCTGTTCATTACACACTTTTCTCGAGGTGCAACTAGGAAAACATGCACAAGAGAGTTCACCTTATAAAAATTACTGAGATACACTACTCCCTCCATAACACTCACAGTTTGCAATTATATATCACGATTATAATGTAGTTTCTAATGCTAGATTTTTGCTACATGAGGTTCAGATTGCTATGTTTTCGTTATACGGGTCTGGCAATGCTATATTCTTGTATACTATAACTATTCTATGTATGGTTTAGACGCTATGTTTTAGTTATATGAATTCTATTTTATTTTCTTTATATATAAGTTCACGCACTATATAATTGCTATAGAAGAATTACATAACATATTCTTGCTATAAAAGGCTTACATATAAAATTTTTGCCACAAAAGGTTGAAGAAAATCGACTGTCAGCGGCAATAAACGGAAAATAAGTCACCGGATAGAAAAGGTTAAGAAGCTCCCCTCTCTCTCATTTACTCCTTCGCTTATCTATTGTTCATCTCGTTCTCGGTCTTCCTCTCCTGATTCTCTCACCAGTTTTGCTTCCAAGCACTCTGTTAGCCTTTTATTTCCCTTGCACTGAAGCGAGGGAAAATCCTGAGCAGGCACAATGGGGGTTAAAATGCCTTAATCAACTAATCCCTGAAAGCCTGTGACGTTAAACGGAGAAAGAGAGAGAGGCGAAAGAGAAGGAAAGATGAAAGACACGAAAAAAAGAGAAACGAAAAAGAGAGAAGAGGATATTAAAGGCAATTAGGGAATTAAGGAGGACGAAAAATACAGATCTCTTTCTTAGCAGTTCCTAAAATAAAGACAGACGGACAGATGGAACAAAGGGACACGAAGAGAAGGGAAGATAAGAAATGAAAAAGATATTAGTAAAGACAGGGAATTATGAAACACGAAAAATATAATTCCCTTGCCAGCTTGAGTAAAAAAAGAGAGAGAGAGAGAGAGAGAGAGAGAGAGAGAGAGACGGAGAGAAGGGAAGAATGGAAGGGTGACAGTCAGATAAGCCGCCACTAAAAATATAAAAGCATTTCAGGAATTATGCAACTTGAAAAAAATATGGTTACCTCACTGACTAGTTTCTGAATTATAAAAAAGAAGCCTAGGTGTTTTGCTTCATTTCCAAACCAAGAAAAATTTTAATACCTACAGCTGAAACAGCCTGAAGATATTTTTACAATTCTGACTTTTTAGGGGCTGTGCAGGGCTTGGAAGAACCTTATATAATTTTTTTTCCCTTGTTTTGAAATTTTTTGAGACGTAGGAAGCGCAGTGGATTACAGAAACACACTTACGACCAGCTTCCTCACGTAACTCCTATGTACGGTATGTTTTTTTTGTTTTTTTTGGTAGGCTTATGTACGAAAGACGTGGAAAGGTACACCATTCACCTTCCCATGCCCTTGTAGCTTGTATTTATTTTTTTTTTTTACAGGAAATACAAGACATGTGGAAAGGTGCAGCATGCTCCTTCCCATGTCCTTCTAAGATACAGTAACTTATGTTAACATGGTAAAGGAACTAATATAGCTTTCTCCTCATAACTAAAAGTTTTGTTACTGCAGGAAAAACAAGAGACAGGGAAAAAGTCTCCATAACCCCTTCATAACCCCCCCATGACCTCTTCATAATCTCCATAACCCCCTGCCTTGTAATCAAGTGAACTAATTACAACTGAAGAGAGCACGTCATCTGTAAAGTCATTATATCTTATTCCTATGAGCTTTATTCCGTAACCTCACAACTTCATAACCCCATAACCTCATCATCCTATAACCTTACAGCTTCATAGCCCCCTAACCTCATAACCCCATAACCCCTATCCCCACAACCCTCTAACTCCACAACCCCTAACCCTACAACCCCCTAACCTCATAACCCCACAACCTCACCCATGCAATCAAATAAACTAATTGAACAAACAGCATTACCAGATAAAACCTGCTTCTCAATTAGACACAACCTAATTGCAAACTCAACTTTTTTCATTATATTTTTCCATTTTTTTCCATGTTTTTTTTTCTATAGAAGGGCACACCTAAAAAGCTTAAATATATATATAATCTCCAGGGAAAAGTGTGCCAAAATTTAGGAGATTATTCTGGGACTAATTTTCGTTATAATGGCTACGTTATTAAAACTGAGTAAATGAAGGTGTAGAGTAGCATCTAATTAATGATGGATAATTATGGAACACCTGTAACTGCAAGGTGTAATCAGCCTGCATCCCAGAATACAAAATGCAGTCAGCAGTGATATAGAGAGTTCAGACGTGTTCTCTAAATTCAACATCATTTTTTCCAGTAAATTATTGCAGAGATCTAGGAGCCTGTCCGCACTTTGATATCACGGCCATAAATGCTGTATCGAAGTGGGTCCAATTATAAACCGTTTCGGAGCTAAAATTTCTCATGACCTTATGAGCAAAAATGGTCTCTTATAATTCATCCAAAATTCACTCATTCTTCATATACTGTACACTACACCCACACAACACCCACGTCCACCATACACTTCACCCACACAAAACGCGTACATTGTAGACACTTCACCCAATACTCTCGTCCATTATAAATACTTTACCCACCCAACACTCACGGCCATCTCACCGACCCTCTCAATTACCCAACGCCAAAAGACTAGATAATCCTTTAATATTGCATCATCTCATCAAAAAATGTTATGTTTCTAAATATAATTCTGAAGTGTTCGTGGATGAGTGGATTACATTTTCTCAGTGACGATGATGTTGAAAGCGAGTGATGGAATTCCTGACGATTTATTATCAGGTTAAGACAGACAAGAGTGAAAGATCGCCGCCCCTCTCTCTCTCTCTCTCTCTCACACACACACTTCAGTTTCTCTTTCCCCTCCGCTCTCTCATTGTCTTTTCTCATTCTTTTCCCTTTCCCTCGTAACTCTCTTTCCCATCCTCCTCTTCCCCTCCTTGACCACAGCGTTCTCTCTCTCTCTCTCTCTCTCTCTCTCTCTCTCTCTCTCTCTCTCTCTCTCTTCCATTACCCTTACCCTCACCCTACTCCCTCTCTTTCTCCCTTCCCTCACCCACACTCTCAACAGTTCCTCTCTCTCTCTCTCTCTCTCTCTCTCTTGCTCACCGCCACAATGTATGAGGCTGAAGGTATATCTCCCATAATTTCGATGACCCCCTTCTCTTACGGCTCTCTCCCTCCGCTCTCCTCTCTCAATCTCCCTCCTTCCTCCATTTCCCTCTCCTTCCCCCCCCTCCTCTCCCAACCCCCCCTGCACTCCTTCTCACCTTCCCTCTCCCAAACCACCTCCACTCTCCCTGAAACCCCTCCTCCCCTAACCCCAATCTTTGCCCATTCCCCTCTCCCTTCCTCTCCCAACCCCCCTCCTTCCCCCATTTCCCACCTACCTTCCCCCCCACCTCTTCCAACCCCCCTATGCCTTCCCAAACCCCTCCCTTCCCTTTCCTCTACAACCCCTCCCCCCAAAAAAAAACATGAACCCGTTCCACACAGGCATATTTTAGAACGCCATGCAGTCAACTCCACTTACAAGCCCCTGACCACGAGCGCTATAGAACTTTGCATCTATATTAAGCCTGCGTCAGACGATTTCCCTCAGCTCGGGGATGCAGGAAACTAGTTGGATTTTACTGTATTAAAATTTTAGGAAAGAATTATGAGCTGCATTTAATCCCAGGTAACATCAGACTATTTTATTGAGCTCTGAGACACCTACAGGAAAAATATACGTGTGCCCCTTAAAACCTTAAAAAAAAATCGCAATAACTTAATTTTACTCCAGTTAATACCAGTCTATTTTACTGAACTTAAACACCACATCAATAAATTAAATAAATAAATAAGGAGGTAAATAATCAGTAAGGTAAAATAAATCAACAGAAAATACAATAAATAAAAGTTCTATTCCTTTATTCCCAAGCCAGAATTACGATCCTTAAAAATTTATTCTCAGTAACAACAGACGATATTATTCAGGACAGAGGAACCCGCGGCGGCCAAGGGGTTAATGGCGAGGCTAACCTTTGAAAATACTGCTGCTAAAGCCCAGGGGGAGGCACTGGGGAGGGAGAGAGGAGGGATATGGAAAGGGGGAGGGGAGGCACTGTACAGGTGGAGGGGAGGGTTACGAGGAGGGGGAGGGGAGGGATATGGATAGGGGGAGGGGAGGCACTAGAGAGAGGAGAGGGGAGGAATATGCACAGGGGAAAGGTGAGTGGAGTTACCTTTGCGACTGGAGTTACCTTTGGGAAGACAGTAATTTTCTTACAAAACTTTTGTTGTATTACTGCCGTTAGATGCTGTTAAATAGTGCTAAATAATGCTAAATGATAAATACAGCTGTTAAAATACTGCTGCTGAATTCTACTATATTCAACTAAATACTGTTCATACGGCTGGCAAAGGACTGAGGCCAGATACTGTTAATACTGTTGAATGCTGGTAAATACTGCTCTGGAATCCCTACCAAAGCACTAAGTAGGGTGACTGGAAGCTTATGCCAGGGAACACAACCCAAGTGGCTTTACCTGTGTGTGTGTGTGTGTGTGTGTGTGTGTGTGTGTGTGTGTGTGTGTGTGTGTGTGTGTGTGTGTGTGTGTGTGTGTGTGTGTGTGTGTGTGTGTGTGTGTGTGTGTGTGTGTGTGTGTGTGTGTGTGTGTGTGTGTGTGTGTGTGTGTGTGTGTGTGTGTGTGTGTGTGTGTGTGTGTGTGTCCTAGAGCTAGTACTCTCCTTAATACACCAGTGCAGTATCAACACCAACACTGCAGGTATGTCAGTATTAGTTTAATTTAATAATAATGATAATAATAATGATGATGATGATGATAATAATAATAATAATAATAATAATAATAATAATAATAATAATATCCCCTCGACTAAATAAAATCGCCTACATATTACCACGATACAATGAAAAAAATCGCCATCACCAGTTAAAACCATCACAGGGAGGGCGAATGAATGCTTATACACCAGGGAGACGAAGTGGATTTACCTGTGTGTGTTCTGAGGCCAGCAGTCTCTTGGCAATAGAGTGTAGCGTTCACATCAAACAGGCAATTACCCATATCGATACTGAAATTTTAAAGATTATGTGGTGCAGCAAATTACTCTACTGACCGATTCTGTATGAGGAAAATGTGTATACTTAGCTTAGGAGTGACTTATAGAGCTAGATGGTTAGGTATTGCAACCTTCACTAACTCTTTCATTTCTAGAAGCTCCATCGGCCTCTACAGCAACTTTGATTTTGTCTGTCTCTCTCATTTTTGTCCCCCTTCCCACCTCTTTTTAAACTTCCCTCTGTTTCGTTCCCCTCTCTCAACTTTGTCCTTCTTTCGACTTCCACCATACTCTAATTTCATCCTATACGGCATTTTAGTCTTGCCCCTCCACACTCCTTAGCACTTTAGGTTTCTCCCTCATACTCCACCGCACATTAGTTTTGTCCCAGCACTCCACCGAACTTTACTTTTGTCCCCCATACTCCACCGCACTATGGTTATGTCCCACCACTCCACCGCACTTTGATTCTGTCCTCTCACACTCCACACGCAAGGCAGAGCACAGAACACCCACTTCCAGGAGCTCTTTGCAACTTTAGCGGTGTGAAGGTAGCAAGTGTGGCGTGGTGGGTGCTTTGATGTCAGGACTGTGTGCAAGTTGGTAATTAGTGGCTGGACGTGAGAGAGACGCTACAGCCCGCCAAGACTCTCACAGCCCGACCAAGGCCTCTCACAACCCGACCAAGGCCTCTCACAACCCGAACAAGACCTCTCAAGACCCGACTGGAACTTACTCTCAACCTGACTAAAGACTCACGCGACCGACAAACGCCTTACACAATCCGACTAAAGCTTACACACAACCCGACTCAAGATTCACACTACCCGACCAACGCTAGCCTTACACAACCCGACTAAAGCTTACACAAGACCCGACTCAACCCTCACTATCCGACCAACATGCGGCTTACACAATCAGACTAAGGTCCTCGTTAATGCTTTCGCGTAATGGATATAAGTGGCTGCGTAACAACAGCTGCTGGTTTATACAAGAGACCCTCAACTCTCTCCCTGCCCTGCGAAATGGCAACGATAAACTACACCAAAACGGAGTAACTTGCAGCCTGCAGTCCACCGGGTTTACATCCAGATGAGCCTGGAGCACAACCACAAGCACAACCATAACCACCACCACAACAACAACCCAACTAAAGCTTTGATAACCAGACTAGAGCTTTGGAAACACACTCAAAGCTTTCCAAACACTACCTTGACTCCTACACCAGGACTAACACCACACATGCCTCTATTAAAGCTTACATTATATACACACCCAGGTCACCCCCACTACGATCCTTTCCATCCCATTCAACGAACAAGACCTTCAATATCCGATTAGGCTAATGCATCCATAATCTGAACAATGCCCCCCCCCCAAGCCCGACCAAGCCCTTAAAACCCCACCCAAGCCCACACAACTAGATCAACGCTACTCCAGGCCTGTTAAGACCCCCTCCCAACCCAACCCAGGCTTCTAATAACCGCACCACGACTCACAATAATCCCACCAAGACCCGCAATAAATCCCACCAAGACCCACAATAATCACACCCAA